>NC_091989.1:116470294-116794183 GCF_044704955.1 Pristiophorus japonicus
ATGGTAGCACTCTTGTCTCAGAAAGTTGTAGGTTCAAGCCCAATTCCAGACACTTGAGTGCAAAATGTAGACTGTAGGAATGCTGCACTGTCGGAGACACCACCGGCCCCCCCCCGCCCCACTTTCCGATTAGATGTTAAAATCGAGGCCCCATCTTCTCTCTCAGGTGGATGTAAAAGACCCCATGGCATTATTCGAAGAAGAGCTGGGGAGTTTTCCCTGATGTCCTGTTCAAGATTTATCCCTCAACCAACATCACTAATACCTATTATCTGGCCATTATCACACTGCTGTTTGTAGGAGCTTGCTGTGCGCAAATTGGCTGCTGCTTTTCCCTACATTGCAATAGTGACAACACTTCCAAAAAGTACGTGATTGTGGCTGTAAAGCATTTTGGGATATCCTGAGGTTGTGAAAGGTGCTATATAAATGCGAGTCTTTTTCTTTATATACCATCATACGCTGGTTCCATTTCAGGTACAGTAATGATACCAAACTATGAGGGACAATTGATTTGTAAGAAACAGCTTGAGAAGTCCAAAAAAACATTGGCCAAAATATATGTGAGTAGAACCATTGCAAATGCAATTTAAGGGAGACAAGTGTAAAGTACTGCAGATAGGAAGAAAAACCGGACAATGCATATTTTCAATGATGATGATCATCATCATAGGCAGTCCCTCGGAATCGAGGAAGGCTTGCTTCCGGGTGGCTGTATCGTCCAATACGTGAACCACAGTCTCTGTCACAGATGGGACAGACAGTGGTTGAAGGGACGGGTAGGCGGGGAGCCTGGTTTGCCGCACGCTCCTTCCGCTGTCTGCGCTTGATTTCTGCATGCTGTCGGCGACGATACTCGAGGAGCTCAGCGTCCTCCCGGATGCACTTCCTCCACTAAGGGCGATCTTTGGCCAGGGATTCGCAGGTGTCAGTGGGGATGTTGCACTTTATCAGGGAGGCTTTGAGGGTGTCCTTGTAACGTTTCCTCTGCCCATCTTTGGCTCGTTTGCTGTGGACGAGTTCCGAATAGAGCGCTTGCTTTGGCAATCTTGTGTCTGGCATGCGAACTATGTGGCCTGCCCAGCGGAGCTGGTCAGTGCTTCAATGCTGGGGATGATGGCCTGGACGAGGACATTAATGTCCTCCCAGGGGATTTGTAGGATCTTGCGGAGACATCGGTGGTATTTCTCCAGCGACTTGAGGTGTCTACTGTACATGGTCCACGTCTCTGAGCCATACAGGAGGACGGGTATTACTACGGCCCTGTAGACCATGAGCTTGGTGACAGCTTTGAAGGCCTGGTCTTCAAACAGTCTTTTCCTCAGGCGGCCGAAGGCTGCACTGACGCACTGGAAGCGGTGTTGGATCTCGTCGTCAATGCCTGCTCTTGTTGATAAGAGGCTCTCGAGATAAGGGAAGTGGTCCACGCCGTGGATCTTGATGACTGGGGGGCAGTGCTGTGCGGCGAGGACAGGCTGGTGGAGGACCTTTGTCTTGCTGATGTTTAGCGTAAGGCCCATGCTTTCATACGCCTCGGTAAATACGTTGACGATGTCCTGGAGTTCAGTCTCTGTGTGTGCACAGATGCAGGCGTCATCCGCGTACTGTAGCTCGATGACAGAGGTTGGAGTGGTCTTGGACCTGGCCTGGAGATGGCGAAGGTTGAACAGCTTCCCACTGGTTCTGTAGTTTAGTTCTACTCCAGCGGGGAGCTTGTCAACGGTAAGGTGGAGCATGGTAGCGATTTTCGATGAAGCACCTAAGGGAGTGGTAGATTTGATGCTCAACGTGTTCAATCACTGTGGAACAGCAATCAAGCAAGCAAATAGAATGTTTTGTTGGGTGAGGCCAGGACGAGAGTGCATGCATATATCATCATCATCATCGAAACGAGGATGACTTGCTTCCACGCCGAAAAGGGATGAGTTCACAGGTTTTTCAATGAAGGACCTAATATTCTGGATCCCGAACTACATCTTGAAGGGTGGAAGATGCCTGTGCGTGGACTTTTTTAACATGTGGTGGCCATTGCACCCCAGCGACCACACGGGCTTGACAGAGCTAGGTCTTGGTCCAGTGGCAAGGATTAACCAAGACGACTGGAGACCAGCTCTGCTGCACGGACCTAGTGCGCACACATATCGCAGTGTGGGCTGGCCCATGCTGCCCCTGGGCTCTCGCCTCTTCTGGGCCCCAAACTTTTGCCTCTCCTGGGCCCCGATCACATCCCTCTACGAACTCTTGCCGCTCCTTTACCCCGACCTCGCCGCTCCTGCTGTACCTGCCCACACTGCAATCAGCCGTCGCCCTCCTGCAGCAGCATGCGCTGCTCCCTGCAGTGGTATACCGCCACACGCTGCTCCCTCTAATGGCCCCGGCTGCTGATGGTCTTGCAGGCCGGGACCGCAACAATTTCCATGCTGCGAGCCCGGAAATCGCTGCACATAAGACACCCACTAACTGATCAAATAAGGAGTTTAGAAATTCTCACTGACGCACCTGTTCCTACACTGCATTGTTTTCGTCACACACTTGCTCCAATGAACTTTTAAATGCTGAAAGCTTTGTCTTTGTCTCTTTAAAAAAGGGAATTATGACTTGAATAATATATTGTCATCCACTATAATCTGGGCGACCTGCTGTACCACATTTTCACAGAATATAATGACTACAAACATAAAGAGTAGATAATAACTCACTACGCAATAGCTAGATTTTTGGCTCTGATACAGAACTGCTGCTGCAGATCTCGGTGTCTAACTCACTTGTGGTTGTGCAATGCAGTTAGAAGTGTGTGTCATTTGGTAAATTATTAATTATGTTTTTTTTGAGTGTTAAAACTGCGGTGACCCTCGTGCATCCCTGTTACAAAGAATTGGACGTCCAGTTGTTTAACTTTGTATTCCACAGCTCCTGTACAAGTTTCACACAGTTGGTTCCGTGTTGCTTTATTTTGAAAGGATTTTTCTGTTTTCAAGTTTTGACTCGCACTGTAATGTTGTTTGGTAATTATTGGGTCAATCATGCTTTCTTGTACATCAAGACTGTACCTGTTGAAAACCTTGGAATTACAAGGAAACATTACATTTCTGCGGCTATCATGGATAGTGCCAGGAATCGAAGGGTTAGAAGGCATGCCTGACTAATCTGCCTTTTTAAAAACGCAGCTATAAAGTTTGGATTTTCTTGTGTCTCAGCTTCTTGGAATTTGTGACTGTCCCAGGGGCAAACAAGAGCTGGGTGATGTGATTTGCCACTGTAAGTGTGACATCACACCCTGGAGATACTATGATTGCATTTATTCAGTTACTGCCTCTGTGAGGAGGGAGCAGTGACCAGTTGGAAATGTTGGGGCAGGCAGGGGCAGAATGAAGAACATTAGGAATAGGATCAGAGTTAAAGACTGAGATAGGGGCAAAACAAAGGACTCTGAGGGATGGGCTTTAACTAGGGGCATAGCAATGTAAATGGCACATCAAAGTGAAATTCAGTGCTTTAAAAAAGTAATCAGATAATTCAAATTAGGAGGTATAAAGTATTTAGGTATTTGTTTTTTGTAAGGAATCCTCTGTATCAAATCTGGCCACTATTGTTCAGAATATTTTTCCCCATCCTGGTGTTTTTAGTACATGAATTAATGCTGTCTCTCTAGAGAATATCGAATCCGCTCTCTAAACATTAGTCTCTGACATGATAAGCTGTTTGCTCAAAATTAGTTGGGATATTATCAAAATATTGAAAGTGTTTTTAAGTGAGGCCGCAGTGAAATTGTTGTATGTTTAGGTCTGCACTTTCAGTACCCATTTTGAACTAATACCTGGTTTAGGCTTTGTGAAAGTTTCCTGCTAAATTTCTGTAAGGCACATGTAAAAATTGGCTTTGTGCTAGAGTAAATTTTCCCCACGAAGCCACTTCTAATTTTGTTTTGTCTCACATTCCGGGTTGAATTGAATTGAAGAAAGTGTTTTACACAGTGAAGGGTGTAACGGTGAAGATCAGTGAAGTAACATCATCTCACTGCTAAAAGTGCGACAGCTCCTTTGTCAAAAGCTCTTGCTGCAGCAGGTGCAGCAGCTGTTATGTGAACATTCCTTGGGGTCTCGTACAGCAGTCAATGTTTTTGAGGGGAATTTTCCTGGAAGCGAGCTGCCACTAAAACTCTAATTTCTCTGAGGAGCCAATCCTCAGGGAATATTTCGGAGCAGAAGAAAGTATGGAATGTTACGAGACTATTGGCCGATTAAATTTGTTCCAAATAAGGGTCAAGTGTAATTGGACCCAATCCACTCAGCCTCCCAAAGGAGGTGCCTAACCAAAGGTGAAGCTCTTGGGAAATTCCTCCCTGCCTTTCAAAGGTCATCAAAGAAAGAATTTTCATTTGTATAACATCACTCGCATCATTGCGATTTCCCTCAGTGCACCACAGGAAGTGAATTATGTTCGAGGTGTAGTCACTGTTGTGCGTGTGTGTGTGTGAATCAGACCGTTTAAAATAAACTAATTAACAACTGATAACTTGTAATAAAATTATTTAACAACTGTAATAAAATATCACACCAAGGAATTGCATGTCAATGTATTAACGAAAGCACTACAAAATTAATCCCCTTAGGTTTCAGAATATTAACTGTTGTGTTGTTCAGTCTCTTTTTTGCCAAAGTGAGTTATTCAAACAGAACATGGGCAAAATAAAGATCTACCATCCAGCAGTGATCCAATGTTGCTGTCACTCAAACTGAAGGGATGCAGAACCTTTGTACTTCAGATGTCGTCAACAACTTCAAACAAAAATGGTGGTGAAATTTGCAACTGTGTATTTTAAGGAAACAAACAACAACAACTTACATTTATATCGCGCCTTTAATGTTGTAAAATGTCCCAAGGCGCTTCACAGGAGCGTTGTCAAACAAAATTTGACACCGAGCCACATAAGGAGATATTAGGACAGAAACAAAAGCTTGGTCAAAGAGGTAGGTTTCAAGGAGAGAGAGGTAGAGAGATTTAGGGAAGGAATTCCAGAGCTTACTGCCTAGGCAGCTGAAGGCACGGCCGCCAATGGTAGAGTGATTAAATTTGAGGATGCGCAAGAGTCCAGAATTGGAATGCTCAAAGATCTTGGCGGGTTTAAGGATTGGAGTAGGTTATAGAGATAGGGAAGAGTGAGGTCATGGAGTGATTTTGAAAATGAGGATGAGAATTTTAAAATTGGAGCATTGCCGGACCGGGAGCCAGCAAGCAGAGGGATGATGGGTGAAAGGGACTTGGTGCGAGGTTGGATATAGGCAGCAGAGTTTTGGATCAGCTCAAGTTTATGGAGGCTGGAAGATGGGAGGCCAGGCAGGAGAGCATTGTAATAGTCAATCCTAAAGGTAACAAAGGCATGGATGAGGGATTCTGCAGCAGATAGTGATAGGGGATTCAATGGTAAGGGGAATAGATTGGCGTTTCTGCGGCCGTAACCGAGACTCCAGGATGGTATGTTGTCTCCCTGGTGCAAGGGTCAAGGATGTCTCAGAGCGAGTGCAGGACATTCTGAAAAGGGAGGGTGAACAGCCAGTTGTCGTGGTGCAAATTGGTATCAACGATATAGGTAAAAAAAAGGGACGAGGTCCTATGAAATGAATTTAAGGAGCTAGGAGCTAAATTAAAACGTAGGACCTCAAAAGTAGTAATCTCGGGATTGCTACCAGTGCCACAAGCTAGTCAGAGTAGGAATCGCAGGATAGCTCAAATGAATACGTGGCTTGAGCAGTGGTGCAGCAGGGAGGGATTCAAATTCCTGGGGCATTGGAACCGGTTCTGGGGGAGGTGGGACCAGTTCAAACCGAACGGTCTGCACCTGGGCAGGACCATGACCAATGTCCTAGGGGGAGTGTTTGCTAGTGCTGTTGGGGAGGAGTTAAACTAATATGGCAGGAGGATGGGAACCAATGCAGGGAGACAGAGGGAAACAAAAAGGAGACAAAAGCAAAAGACAGAAAGGAGATGAGTAAAAGTGGAGGACAGAGAAACCCAAGGCAAAAAACAAAAAGGGCCACTGTACAGCAAAATTCTAAAGCATCAAAGTGCAATAAAAAGGCAAGCATGAAAGCTCGGTGCCTCAATGCAAGGAGTATTTGGAACCCAGGAGAGAGCTCTGAGCTAGTTAGAGTGGTTGAGAGCTCAGATGAACAGGACCCCAAGAAAGAATGCAAAAGTCAGGAGGCAACAGAGCAGAGTAGCACTGGGATACGTGTAAACCACAAGGTGATAGGAAGGGACAATATGTATAAATATAAAGGGGCTGCAGGAGGGGTCAAAACTAAAAATCATGGTTTAAAAACTAGTATTAAAACACTCTACCTTAACACACGCAGCATTCGAAATAAAGTAAATGAGTTGACAGCACAAATCATTACAAATGGGTATGATTTGGTGGCCATTGCAGAAACGTGGTTGCAGGGGGGCCAAGACTGGGAATTAAACATACAGGGGTATCTGACAATTCGGAAAGAAAGACAAGATGGGAAAGGAGGTGGGGTAGCTTTGTTAATAAAGGATGATATCAGGGCAGTTGTGAGAGACGATATTGGCTCTAATGAACAAAATGTTGAATCATTGTGGGTGGAGATTAGAGATAGTAAGGGGAAAAGGTCACTGGTGGGCGTAGTTTATAGGCCCCCAAATAATAACTTCACGGTGGGGCGGGCAATAATCAAGGGAATAATGGAGGCATATGAAAAAGGAACGGGTGTAATCATGGGGGATTTTAACCTTCATATCGATTGGTCAAATCAAATCGCACGGGGTAGCCTTGAGGAGGAATTCATAGAATGCATACGGGATTGTTTCTTAGAACAGTATGTTACAGAACCTACAAGGAATCAAGCTATCTTAGATCTGGTCCTGTGTAATGAGACAGGAATAATAAACGATCTCCTAGTAAAAGATCCTCTCGGAATGAGTGATCACAGTATGGTTGAATTTGTAATACAGATTGAGGGTGAGGAAGTAGTGTCTCAAACGAGCGTACTATGCTTAAACAAAGGGGACTACAGTGGGATGAGGGCAGAGTTGGCTAAAGTAGACTGGAAACATAGACTAAACAGTGGCACAATTGAGGAACAGTGGAGGACTTTTAAGGAGCTCCTTCATAGTGTTCAACAAAAATATATTCCAGTGAAAAAGAAGGGCGGTAAGAGAAGGGATAACCAGCAGTGGATAACCAAGGAAATAAAGGAGAGTATCAAATTAAAAACCAATGCTTATAAGATGGCCAAGGTTAGTGGGAAACTAGAAGATTGGGAAAGTTTTAAACGACAGCAAAGAATGACTAAGAAAGCAATAAAGAAAGGAAAGATAGATTATGAAAGTAAACTTGCGCAAAACATAAAAACAGATAGTAAAAGCTTTTACCAATATATAAAATGGAAAAGAGTGACTAAAATAAATGCTGGTCCCTTAGAAGATGAGAAGGGGGATTTAATAATGGGAAATGTGGAAATGGCTGAGACCTTAAACAATTATTTTGCTTCCGTCTTCACAGTGGAAGACACAAAAACCATGCCAAAAATTGCTAGTCACGGGAATGTGGAAAGGGAGGACCTTGAGATAATCACTATCACTAGGGGGGTAGTGCTGGACAGGCTAATGGGAAGGTAGACTAGTCCCCTGGTCCGGATGAAATGCATCCCAGTGTATTAAAAGAGATGGTGGAAGTTATAGCAGATGCATTCGTTATAATCTACCAAAATTCTCTGGGGAGGTACCAGCGGATTGGAAAGCAGCTAATGTAATGCCTCTGTTTAAAAAAAAGGGGCAGACAAAAGGCAGGTAACTATAGGCCGGTTAGTTTAACATCTGTAGTGGGAAAAATGCTTGAAGCTATCATTTAAGGAAGAACTAGCGGGACATCTAGATAGGAATAGTGCAATCAAGCAGACGCAACATGGATTCATGAAGGGGAAATCATGTTTAACTAATTTACTGGAATTCTTTGAGGATATAACGAGCATGGTGGATAGAGGTGTACCGATGGATGTGGTGTATTTAGATTTCCAAAAGGCATTCGATAAGGTGCCACACAAAAGGTTACTGCAGAAGATAAAGGTACACAGAGTCAGAGGAAATGTATTAGCATGGATCGAGAATTGACTGGCTAACAGAAAGCAGAGAGTCGCTTTCTCTGGTCCTTTTCGGGTTGGAAATCGGTGGTTAGTGGTGTGCCACAGGGATCGGTGCTGGGACCACAACTGTTTACAATATACATAGATGACCTGGAAGAGGGGACAGAGTGTAGTGTAACAAAATTTGCAGATGACACAAAGATTAGTGGGAAAGCGGGTTGTGTAGAGGACACAGAGAGGCTGCAAAGAGATTTAGATAGGTTAAGTGAATGGGCTAAGGTTTGGCAGATGGAATACAATGTCGGAAAATGTGAGGTCATCCACCTTGGAAAAAAAAAACAGTAAAAGGGAATATTATTTGAATGAGGAGAAATTGCAACATGCTGCGGTGCAGAGAGACCTCGGGGTCCTTGTGCATGAATCCCAAAAAGTTAGTTTGCAGGTGCAGCAGGTAATCAGGAAGGCGAATGGAATGTTGGCCTTCATTGCGAGAGGAATGGAGTACAAAAGCAGGGAGGTCCTGCTGCAACTGTACAGGGTATTGGTGAGGCCGCACCTGGAGTACTGCGTGCAGTTTTGGTCACCTTACTTAAGAAAGGATATACTAGCTTTGGAGGGGGTACAGAGACGATTCACGAGGCTGATTCCGGAGATGAGAGGGTTACCTTATGATGATAGATTGAGTAGACTGGGTCTTTATTTGTTGGAGTTCAGAAGGATGAGGGGTGATCTTATAGAAACATTCAAAATAATGAAAGGGATAGACAAGATAGAGGCAGTGAGGTTGTTTCCACTAGTCGGGGAGACTAGAACTAGGGAGCACAGCCTCAAAATACGGGGGAGCCAATTTAAAACCGAGTTGAGAAGGAATTTCTTCTCCCAGAGGGTTGTGAATCTGTGGAATTCTCTGCCCAAGGAAGCAGTTGAGGCTAGCTCATTGAATGAATTCAAATCACAAATAGATAGATTTTTAACCAATACGGGAATTAAGGGTTACGGGGAGCGGCGGGTAAGTGGAGCTGAGTCCATGGCCAGATCAGCCATGATCTTGTTGAATGGCGGAGCAGGCTCGAGGGGCTAGATGGCCTACTCCTGTTCCTAATTCTTATGTTCTTATGTATAAGCTGAAACTGGGGTGGAGTCGGTGATGTTATGGAAGTTATGGAAGTAGGTGGTCTTGGTGATGGAGCGGATCTGTGGTCGGAAGTTCATCTTGGGGTCAGATACGACATCAAGGATACGAATGGTCTGGTTCAGCCTCAGACAATTGCCAGGGAGAGGGATGGAGTCGGTGACTCGGGAACAGAGTTTATGACAGGGACTGAAGACAATGGCTTCGGTCTACCCAATATTTAGTTGGAGGAAATTTCTGTTTGTCCAGTACTGGATGTCGGACAAGCAGTGTACAAATCTGTTATGTATGTAACTATGTAATACTTGCCACCAGAGGGTGCGACTGTTGGAGTCCTAATGGTCACCTGCACACATGTGCAGGGCCAGTATAAAAGGTTGGCTGCCATGTTGTTTAGGCACTCTGGATTTGTAATAAAGACTAAGGTCGCACTAAGTTTAGCTCACGGTACTCAGCCTCGTGTAGTTCTTCGATATACAATAAAATCAGAGACATCGGAGGCATTGAGAGAAGTGGTGGTGAGGTAGAACTGGTTGTCATCAGTGTACATGTGGAACCTGATGTTGTGTTTTTGGATGATGTCGCTGAGAGGCAGCGTGTAGATGAGAAATAGGTGCGGGCCAAGTGTAGATCCTTGGGGGACTCTCGAGGTAATGGTGTCGGAGCAGGAAACCATTGCAGGTGATTCTCTGGCTACGACTGGATAGATAAGAATGGAGCCAGGCAAGTACAGACCCACCCAGCTGGATGGAAAGGAGGCAGGAAGTTCAAAGTCCTAACTAAAAGGGGCTTTGAGTGGCACAGGTTTGCAGAGCTGTAGATTTTGACCCGATCTTCCAAAACACATTCTCGGACACACGGGCTCTCTTTAGATAACAGTGTGGGGAAAAAGCAGAATGATGCCTTTGTTGTAATCTTGCATTATAATGGGGAATGATATCTTTATTACAAAGGTTATTTTATAATCTGTAATCTCTGGTCATTTTGATTAGAAATACAAATCTAAACCAACTAATCAAATTATGAGAACATTAATTGCACTTGCCTGCAGTGGAGAAACTCCGATTCAGACTAAAGAATTGTAAGAACCCACACTTGCATCGTGCTTTATCACATGCTCAGGATGTCACAAAGCACCACGCATTCATTAAGTTACCTTATGAAGTGTAGTCACTGTTGTAATGTTGGCAGCGCAGCAGTTACTTTGTGTACGGCAAGTTCCTATGAATTGCAAATAAACTGAATGAGCAGTTGCACTGTTTTTTGGAGGTATTGATTAAGGGGAGCGGATGTTGGCCAGGACACGGGCAGATTTCTATACTCTTTGAACAGTACCATGGGATATCTTGCGTCCTTCTGGACAGGCAGACTGGGCTTCGATTTAACGTCTCTTCTGACAATATACTACTTCCTGATTGATTGAAGTGTTAATGTAGATTATATGCGCAATTTCTGGAGGAGTGGGGCCTGAATCTATAACCTGCTGACTAAGATTTGTGACTGCTGCCAGTTGACCTCAGTAAGAGAAAGGCGGGCTGTCATGTATTCTCCTCTGGACAAAGAGGCCTACAGTTACGTTGCACTTATCACAGCTCTCAAACGTCTGAGGTTCATGTACATCCAGGTACTTTGAAGTGCAGTGGCTGTTATGTAGTTAAGTGCAGCAGGTATTTTCCACGCGAAGATTGCACAAACAGCAGTGCAAGAATAATCAGTGAATCTGTGTGGTGTTGGCTGTTTTATAAAGTTGCACCGGAGGAGCCCAAGGACTAATATTCCAGACTGTTGTCTTGGTGGGGTTGTTGCTTGGTGTGTGGGCGGACTTGCAGAAGGTGAAAACTTTTTTCCCTCAGTGCCTTGCTTAGGTGGTCATTCAACTATGTAAACTTAGACAGAGACGGGTGGGAGCAGAGGACAGAACCTCATTGTAGCCCAATCCTCTCCTCATGACCCTGTATTTCTTTGTTTGAGATTTTAAATATTGTTAATCAAGAAAGAAGGTGGTCGAATAATAGAACTATTGTGAATCCTTTGTAGAAAACTGACGCAATCAAATTTCTGCCTTTATTTTGACTTTGGTAAAGTTCAGATTAACAAGCACTTTCATCCTTCTATCCTTCAAAAATATGTGAATGGACTCTTGGTTGGGCATCTACTCATCTTGTACCATGGAGGTATTATCGTTTCCAAGAGTCATGATTTTGAAAGCAGGTCTTTCTCTGCTACAATGTATTGTTTAGACAGGAGGTGAGGGGAAGCCAGTTGAATTGTTAACTCACATAATCTCTATCCCACAAACATTGAATCATTTTTCTCTTGCATATTCTTCAGAACTAAACTAGCGCTTGCATCTCTGCAGATTACTATTAGCTGTGCAAGCTTTTCCCTAACTACATTTAGTAACTAGTCTTTCAAAGGTACTCTGCTTCTGACAGGCATTTGTTCCATGAAGGTTTACTGGATAACTATCTGTATCTGGATCCTTTGCTGACTCTCCCTCTCCTCTCCAACATACAGGCAGTGGCACCAATTGTAATGCCCTTGCTGGTTTTGGCTATTGCAGTACAGGCTGTGTCTTGAACAAAAGGCCTTTCTGAGCTACCAGTTCCCCGAGACAATAATTTTAATAACATTTATGCTTTTGATATTTGATGAGGTAACCAAGAGGGTTGATGAGGACAATGCGGTTGATGTGGTGTACATGGAATTCCAAAAGGCATTTGATAAAGTGCCACATAATAGGCTTGCCAGCAAAGTTGAAGCCCATGGAATTAAAGAGACAGTGGCAGCATGAATCAGAAATTGGCTAAGTGACAGGAAACCGAGAGTAGTGGTGAGAGGTTGTTTTTCGGACTGGAGGAAGGTATACAGTGGTGTTCCCCAAAGCTCGGTACTAGGACCACTGCTTTTCTTGATATATATTAATGACTTTGACTTGGGTGTACAGGGCACAACTTCAAAATTTGCAGATGACACAAAACTTGGATGTATAGCAGTGAGGAGAATAGCAATGGACTTCAAGAAGACATAGACAGGCTGGTGGAATAGGTGGACACATGGCAGATGCAATTTAGCGCATAAAAGTGCGGTGATACATTTTGGTAGGAAGAACGAGGAGAGGCAATATAAACTAGAGGGTACAATTCTAAAGGGAGTGCATGAATAGAGACCTGGGTTATGCACAAATCGTTGAAGGTGGCAGCGCAGTTTGAGAGTGTGGTTAAAAAAAAAAGGGATTCTGGGCTTTATAAATAGAGGCATAGAGTACAAAAATAAGGACGTTTTGATGAACCTTTATAAAACACTGGTTGGGCCTCAGCTGGAGTATTGTAGCCAATTTTGGGCACCGCACTTTAGGAAGGCCTTAGAGAGGGTGCAGAAAAGATTTACAAGAATGGTTTCAGGGATGAGGGACTTCAGCTACGTTGATAGACTGAAGAAGCTGGAGTTGTTCTCCTTAGAGTAGAGAAGATTGAGAGGAGATTTGACAGAGATGTTCAAAATCATGACTGGTCCAGGCAGAGTAGTTGGAGAGAAACGGTTCCCATTGACCAAAGGGTCGAGAACCAGAGGACACAGATTTAAGGTGATTGGCGGAAGAACCAAAGGCGTCATGAGGGAAAAAAAATTTTGTGCAGCAAGTGGTTATGGTCTGGAATGCACTGCCTGAAAGGGTGGTGGAGGCAGATTCAATTGTGGCTTACAAAAGGAAATTGGATAAGTACCTGAAGGAAAAAGATTTGCAGGGCTACGGGAAAGGGCGGGGAATAGGACTAGCTGATGAGATCTTGCAGAGAGCTGGCACGGGCTCGACGGGCCGAATGGCCTCCTGTGCGGTAACCATTCTATGATTCTATGTACCTCTGCATTTCTGCTATCATAAAGCTAGAACCCAGATCGAAACAACACAGTTCAGTGCAAAGGCCACATCTTTCCAAAACTGATCACGGCTACAATATTACATGTTCATGATAGTGCAGAAAAGTAGATTGATCACTTTAGCTGTCTGTGTTCCCAGCATTTGTTTTTGAAATGCTTGAAAATAACAAGCTTATTTTAGCTAACTTAGGATAACTGTTTATTGTGTTAATGGACTCTCCTCATTCGATGCACAGATTTTACACATTAATAAGTAACTGTGTGGGAAGGGCAGCTTGTGGTTCAATCCCTATGTTGAATTAGTTTCCTGAAATGATTCTGTATAGAATCACGAGAAAACAATCTTTCACAGAAATAGGTGCTGGGTAATTTAAGACATTTTTTTTTCTCCCCTCCCCCATGTCTCAAAGTTTTCTCCGCTTCAGAATCAACAACCAATGACACATTTCTGCACTGTTAGAATGTGAGGGAGCACTGGCTGTGATTTTCTTTAGCTCTGTTATTTCTCAGTCCTGATGGGGGCTTAAAACCTGAGAGGAACTTTGAAATTGTGTCGGAATCCCCACAAATACTGTTTTATTTTACAATCCCAAAGAATTGAATTTAGTGTTTACTTACATAAATAACTAAATATGGAGTTGAGCATGTACAGTTTTTCAGAACTGTGGTTGAATCTCCATTTGATGCAGCTTAATTAATTTGCTTAAGGCAGGGAAAAGGATCAAAGTAGATCACTTCGCTTGTAGTCTTGCTTAACCATGTACATGCTGTTTGTGTCACTTTTGTAAAACTGATGTGTAGCACAGCTTTGTGCTCCTGCACCTGTACAGCAATGCTGGTGCAATAATTTGATGGGACCAGCTTGTGTTCACACCTTCTGTGTTGATTTTAAACTGTGCCTGAAGTGTGAGTTTAGAAATGAAAATTGCACAGTAACGCTCACAAAAACTGGAATCTTATGTAGTGCAGCAAACATTTACTAGTTAAGCTTCTAGGTTTTGTAGTTAACACTGCTTCACTACAATTTGGGGTTTAAGCTCCATAGATCATTTCTCTGTCACGTACATGTGTACCAGTTTAGTTCCTCTTTCTAATTTTCATTATCTGTGCTATTTGTTGAAATTCCAATAAAGCCAATATCCAGCCCGATTGATTATTACAGTAACTGGGGTCTGAGCCTGGAGATTGAATTCCACTGTCGACTGACCTGATCAATAGAGTAGCAGAGGTAATTTATTGGGCCCAAATTTCCCCATGAGTTGCACCATTTTTTTTAGTGTAACTTTATTTTTCTGGTGTATCTTTTTAGTTGCAAATATGGCCATTTACTTTGTACCAGTGTAAGTGAGTTAGTTAGCTTTTTTGTTCGGTCAGTTTTTTTTTCAAAAGGGGGCATTCCCAGCCACTTGCACCATTTATGCCAATTTGGCCAGAAAAAAGTTGTACTAAACTTAGGGCAGCGTATGTGTCCACTTTTGTCCACACAGAAAGACCTTACTTACAGTTAAAGAATCGGCGCAAGTAACTACATTTAAAGCACCAGCAAACACCAAACACAGCACAAAAAGTAATAAGCAATTAATTAATAAAAAATAAAAAAATAGAAGGAACCCTGCACCTAAAGCACCAAAATCAATCAGTAAATAACAAATAAAAAATAGAAGTCCTACCTTAGGGAACATAGCGGGCCGCCGATGAGGGAGCCCATTCGGCCAGGGCTGGGGGGGGGGGGCGCAGGGAGAGGGGTGGGGGGGGAGGGGAGGGGAGGGAAGAGGGTGTGGGAGGGGGGGAGAGGACGGGAGGGAGAGGAGAGGGGGGGGAAGATGGAAGTACTCTCTTGCGAAGCACGTCTGGACTGATGTCCGGCATAGCATCAAACATCTGCATGAATCCCTGGTTCATCTGGTCGAGAGTTACAAACCCAGACCCCCCGGAGTTTTACAATCAGGTCAGAGGCGTCGCCACTGGTGGATTCCAGAGCCATCACTCCGGGCCCCTCCCAGGCCAAAGTTCCATCTTAATTTTCTTAAAGTGTTTCTAATCTGTAAATCCCCTAATCCAAGGCTGAAAGGAATCAAATCATCTTTTGACATGAAGGGAAGAAAACAATCAGATGACACAGCCTGCAGAGCACACTCTGGCCACCGATGAGGGAGCCCATTCGGCCAGGGCTAGGGATGGTGTGCTTCGGGCCCCTCCCACACAGCCTGCAGCGCGCGTTTGCAGAAACGGCCTGCCAGGAGCTATTGCACATGCGCGCAGACTCTAGCGTGCATGTGCAGAAGTCCCGGCACTGTTTTCAGCGCCAGGACCTGGCTCCGCCCCCAATCCATTGGGCCACACTGCGCCATAACAGAGGAGAGGCTGGGGAGCAGCCAGAATATTGATGTCTTTTTTCGGCGCGTTTGGAGGCAGGCAAAAGCGGCGCAGTTCAAGTGAGAGCACCAGAAAAACAGGTTAGGGAAATTCTAGCCCAATGACTCCACACTCTTGGCAGGAGCAGTATGTGTATGTGACAGAAAATTACAAAAAATGAAGAATATCCTGTCTCAGTCAGTCTTTCTGTCTCTATCGTGACCTCTGAACTTTATAGAATGCCATTGCAATATCAACTCATTAAACATTGCCGTGAGCAGTAAACTATTTGAATATCTAGAAATAACTTTTAACAGTGCAGGATTCAACCTACAGGGTAATTATTTAATATGGGTAGCCTGTGTTCATCAGATGGATGGGTTAACAAAGACTTCTTTCCACACATTTCCCCCCCACCCCCACCCCCTGCAACCCACACACATACACACACACACATTCCCCCCTCTCACTTCACAAGGGATCTGACCTCATTCAGTCATGATAGCTCTGCATTAGCTATGGTAGGTCAATTGTTGTGTTCGATGTTGACCTGAAATGTATTGCTTTCAAGGAAGTTTTAAGAGACAGAGCCTTAGCAAATCCCTATGGGTTTATCATCCAGTTGCATGAAACCCATGTGTTGCAAACCAGTGATTCCAGAACGGGTGTACCTTGGTGTAAAAGCAACCTAACTACTATTAGTTGCCATTAAATTGTTAAAGAGTATATGTTCAAAGCAGTATTGCCTGAATGGACAATAAAATGTTAATGGTTATAGAAAAGCTGCACTCTTTGAGTCATGACATTTTGTTGTTTACAAGGCTAGGAAAAGTCTTTTAACTATTACATAGTAAACCCCTATCTTGTAGAACATTTATCCATTGCACATTATTCTAGTTACATGCAGTAACATTGAATTATTAAACTCAATCAAATTGTCGTCAAAGGTGAAAGTTGACTTCAGGCCAACATAGAAACATAGAAAATAGGTGCAGGAGTAGGCCATTCGGCCCTTCGAGCTGGCACCACTATTCAATAAGATCATGGCTGATCATTCACCTCAGTACCCCTTTCCCGCTTTCTCTCCATACCCCTTGATCCCTTTAGCCGTAAGGGCCATATCTAACTCCCTCTTGAATATCTCCAATGAACTGGCATCAACGATTCTCGGCGGCAGGGAATTCCACAGGTTAACAACTCTCTGAGTGAAGAAGTTTCTCCTCATCTCAGTCCTAAATGGCCTGCCCCTTATCCTAAGACTGTGTTCCCTGGTTCTGGACTTCCCCAACATCTGGAACATTCTTCCCGCATCTAACCTGTCCCGTCCCGTCAGAATCTTGTACGTTTTTATGAGATCCCCTCTCATCCTTCTAAACTCCAGTGTATAAAGGCCCAGTTGATCCAGTCTCTCCTCATATGTCAGTCCAGCCATCCCTGGAATCAGTCTGGTGAACCTTCGCTGCACTCCCTCAATGGCAAGAACGTCCTTCCTCAGATTAGGAGACCAAAACGGAACACAATATTCCAGGTGAGGCCTCAACAAGGCCCTGTACAATTGCAGTAAGACCTCCCTGCTCCTGTACTTAAATCCCCTAGCTATGAAGGCCAATTTGCAGCCTTCACCGCCTTCTGTACTGCATGCCAACTCTCAATGACTGATGAACCATGACACCCAGGTCTCGTTGCAACTCCCCTTTTCCTAATCTGCCACCATTCAGATAATATTCTGCCTTCGTATTTTTGCCACCAAAGTGGATAACCTCACATTTATCCACATTATACTGCATCTGCCATGCATTTGCCCACTCACCTAACCTGTCCAATTCACTCTGCAGCCTCTTAGCATCCTCCTCACAGCTCACACCGCCTCCCAGTTTAGTGTCATCTGCAAACTTGGAGATATTACACTCAATTCCTGCATCCAAATCATTAATGTATATTGTAAAGAGCTGGGGTCCCAGCACTGAGCCCTGCGGCACTCCACTAGTCACTGCCTCCCATTCCGAAACGGACCCGTTTATCCTGACTCTCTGCTACCTGTCTGCCAACCAATTCTCTATCCACACCAGTACATTACCCCCAATACCATGTGTTTTGATTTTGCACACCAATCTCTTATGTGGGACCTTGTCAAAGGCCTTTTGAAAGTCCAAATACACCACATCCACTGGTTCTCCCTTGTCCACTCTATGAGTTACATCCTCAAAATATTCCAGAAGATTTGTCAAGCATGATTTCCCCTTCATAAATCCATGCTGACTTGGACCAATCCTGTCACTGCTTTCCAAATGAGCTGCTATTTCATCCTTAATAATTGATTCCAACATTTTCCCCACTACTGATGTCAGGCTAACCGGTCTATAATTTCCCGTTGTCTCTCTCCCTCCTTTCTTAAAAAGTGGTGTGACATTAGCTACTCTCCAGTCCATGGGAAGTGATCCAGAGTCGATAGACTGTTGGAAAATGATCACCAATGCATCCACTATTTCTCGGGCTACTTCCTTAAGTACTCTGGGATGCAGACTATCAGGCCCCGGGGTTTTATCGGCCTTCAGTCCCATCAATTTCCCTAACACCATTTCCCGCCTAATAAGGATTTCCTTCAGTTCCTCCTTCTCACTAGACCCTCGGTCCCCTAGTATATCCGAAAGGTCATTTGTGTCTTCCTTCGTGAAGACAGAACCAAAGTATTTGTTCAGTTGGTCTGCCGTTTCTTTGTTCCCCATTATTAATTCACCTGAGTCTGACTGCAAGGGACCTACGTTTGTCTTGACTAATCTTTTTCTCTTCACATAGAAGCTTTTGCAGTCAATTTTTATGTTCCCGGCAAGCTTCCTCTCGCACTCTATTTTCTCCCTCCTTTGTCCTCCTCTGCTGAATTCTAAATTTTTCCCGTCCTCAGGTTTGCTCATGCAAGGTAATGTCATAAGTGTGTTATTCTGGATACAAATTGCAGTCATTTCACATGCAAAATCTAACGTGAACTAATTTTTACAAGGTCTAACTTGTGTGATGTATTAGGTAGAAATGGGGTCACTTCTGTTTTGTATAACTTTTTTGACTTTCGCAGGGTGAAAACATATTGGGTTGGAATCTGTGAACATCTTAAATGTGCAGAATGTTGGACTTGATTTCTATGTATTCTTTCCATTTAGACACGCACAGTATAACAAAAACACAACCATTATATGATATTCCAAAATGTCACATGCCCAGAGGCAAAATTCACCTTGTCTCATCTCTCCTAGGAGATTGCATTAGCCACATCCTGCCACTCAGCTTTATTTCTTGACTATTTTCTTCCCTCCCTATATCTCCTGAAGCTGTGGATTCCCTATTGTTCATGTTTTACATGTGTGAGGTTCGACAGTGAGGGTTGGCAGACTTTTCAATAGGTGATTGCATCACAGCAGGGCCATTGCTGTCTTTACCGGACCTCCACATAGGCATATCTCCAGTTGAGGTTGCAGGGTAGCAATTACGAATGAGAATCCTGGCCTGACTCTTCACTTCCCCAACCCAAGGGAGTTGATGACAATTGTATCACTTTAACTGTCACCCAAATGAGATTGATCAACTTAGCATAGACCGGGAAACAGAATTTAGGACCTTCCTGTTCTGTAACAACACATCCCTTACCTACTTCACCAAAGACCTGATAGACCACGCACCCTTCCCTTTGACTGTAAAATGGATAATACTGGAAGGAAGCTTAAAAAGAAAAAGATAATTTTTTTTTACAAGTATTCACTAAAATCATCATCATAGGCAGTCCCTCAGAATCGAGGAAGACTTGCTTCCACTCCTGAAGTGAGTTCTTTGGTGGCTGAACAGTCCAATACAAGTGCCACAGACTCTGTCACAGGTGGGACAGATAGTCATTGAGGGAAGGGGTGGGTGGGACTGGTTTGCTGCACGCTCTTTCTGCTGCCTGCGCTTGATTTCTGCACGCTCTCGGCGTTGAGACTCGAAGTGCTCAGCGCCCTCCCAGATGCACTTTCTCCACTTAGGGCAGTCTTTGGCCAGGGACTCCCAGGTGTCAGTGGGGGTGTTGCACTTTATCAGGGAGGCTTTAAGAGTGTCCTTGTAACATTTCCGCTGCCCACCTTTGGCTCATTTGCCGTGAAGGAGCTCCGCATAAACTACTTGCTTTGGGAGTCTCGTGTCTGGCATGCGAACTATGTGGCCTGCCCAGTGGAGCTGATCGAGTGTGGTCAGTGCTCCAATGCTGAGGCTGTTAGCCTGGACGAGGACGCAGATGTTGGTGCGACTGTCCTCCCAGGGATTTGTAGGATCTTGCGGAGACATCATTGGTGATATATCTCCAGCGACTTGAGGTGTCTACTGTACATGGTCCATGTCTCTGAGTCATACAGGAGGGTGGGTATTACTTCAGCCCTGTAGACCATGAGTTTGGTGGTAGATTTGAGGGCCTGGTCTTCAAACACTCTTTTCCTCAGGCGGCTGAAGGCTGCACTGGCGCACTGGAGGCGGTGTTGAATCTCCTCATCAATGTCTGCTTTTGTTGATAAGAGGCTCCCGAGGTATGGGAAATGTTCCACGTTGTCGAGGGCCGCGCCGTGGATCTTGATGACTGGGGGGGCAGTGCTGTGTGAGGAGGACAGGCTAGTGGAGGACCTTTGTCTTATGGATGTTTAGCGTAAGGCCCATGCTTTCGTATTCCTTAGTAAATACGTTAACTATATCCTGGAGTTTAGCCGCAGAATGTGCGCAGACGCAGATGTCGTATGCATACTGTAGCTCAACAGCAGAGGTTGGGTTGACCTTGGATCTGGCCTGGAGATGGCGCAGGTTGAACAGGTTCCCACTGGTTCTGTAGTTTAGTTCCACTCCAGCGGGGAGCTTGTTGACTGTGAGGTAGAGCATGGCAGCGAGAAAGATTGAGAAGAGGGTTGGAGCAATAACGCTGTCCTGTTTGACCCCAGTCCGGACATGGATTGGGTCTGTAATGGATCCGTTGGTAAGGATCACGGCCTGCATGTCATCGTGGAGTGGGTGAAGGATGTTGACAAACGTTTGGGGGCATCCAAAACGGAGGAGGACGCTCCATAGACCCTTGCGGTTGACAGTGTCAAAGGCCTTTGTAAAATCGAAAAAGGCCATGTATAAGGGCTGACGCTGTTCACTGCATTTTTCCTGCAACTGTTGCGCTGCAAAGATCATGTCCGTTGTGCCCCGTAGGGGATGAAATCCGCACTGTGACTCCAGCAGGAGCTCCTTGGTCACAGGGAGAATACCATATGCTGGAATAACCAGGAAACCCATTGTTTCTCCAAACCAATGGCTTGTATTGTAACATCTAACTGGAGCTGCTGTGTGCCCAGAGCAGTAAATGTCCAAAGATGGGTAGATTGGATTTTTTACGGGAGGCTGAGAGCAATTAGCAGGAAAGCGATTAGCTTGTAAAGATAATGAACAAGCCACAAGTTAGTGGAGTATTTTAATAATGCTGCAGTGGCATTTTTGAAGTTCACGCTGTTGACTTGGTAGCAGCAAAGTCTCGTGGAATTAGCCAAATTCGACAAAACCCCAAGACTGATCGTCATTTTTGCACGTCTGTTGGAATATATGATAATCCCAAACCACTTTTGACACTGTTTCAGGCATTCTGTAGGTTTTGCAATTAAAAGTGTTTTGTTAACAAAACCTTAACATTTGTTGGCTTTTGTAACCTCTCCAGTTGTGTGGTTTGTGCGGTTCCAACCTTTGTGTCCGCTGCAATCAGTGATTTTATTTTAAAGTTTGCGATTAGTAATTCAAAATAGAATTGTGAATGTCTCCAGGGACGATAGTAATTTTTCTGAGAGAAGTTTTATTTTATGGTTACTTTGCAGTTTGCTGACTTTCAGATTGAACATTTCAGTCAATTTACGATCAGACAGTGAGAGCAGCAAATTTCTTCCAGCTTCTCATTTTTCTTCTGCAATTTCCTCCTCGATTGTGGATTCTGCTCCGTAGAGAATATTAATTGCAGCCTTTGATCGGCTAAACTATAATTAAGTTCAGATTAGCCCAAAAATAGTCCCATTAATACAAAAGCAAAATACTACAGAGGCTGGAAATCTGAAACAAAAAATTGTTCTTTTCTTTACTTGTCCGATTACCATCTCCTTTTACTTTGTACTATCATACCTTTTGTGATTTAATCTCTCCTGTCTGCCACCCTATCACATACCTTCCCTTTTGTTCTTTCCTCTCCTTCCCCTTCCCCTTTCCCTGCACCTGCTTAAAATCAGTTCCATCTGTAACATTATCCAGTTCTGACCAAAGATCACGTTAACTCTTGTTTCTCTTTCTCCAGATGCTGCCTGACCTGCTGCGTAGTTCCAGCATTTTCTGTTTATATTTATAATAGTCCCATTAATATTTTATTGTCCTGCACGGGGGGCTCACCAGCTTCACATTGAAACAAGACCTTTAGGCCACTTCTTTGAAGAGATGAATTTGGGGGTCGTCGTGCATCTGAATGGGCAGGGGGTGGGTGGGAGGGGGTGGGGTCGGGGGGAGTGAGGAAGGACGGCATAGCTAATGGACTGAAAGATTTAAACAAACACAAACACAAGGAAAGGCACATCAATTGTAGGCTTATTTTTAGTGTAAAATATGACGTCTCAACATGGAGCAGTAGGGAGCAAGCATGAGAAGCTGCATCATATGAAATATAGATAAAGGGTGTTAAGTATGAATGAAGAGTCTGACTGGATACTGTGAGCTCAAAGTTAAGTGTGACCATAGTCTTTTATTGCAGGTCTCCAGTCTGTGAGGCCTGCTTAAATACCTGTGCTCCCAAGGGATTGTGGGATCCCTAGGGACTTCTGGGGACGAGCCCTCTGGTGGCTATACAAAGTATATACAGGTTTACATATATAACAAAGGGAACCGAGACAGGACAAAATCAGCATGAGGGAGGAAAGGAGAGAACATGACAAAACATTCCATTCGCAGGAGCAGTTAGACACGCTGGCCTGGATATTTCTGGTGGGGGGAAGTTAGACACATTGGCCTGGATGTTTCTGGTGGGGGGAAGTTAGACACACTGGCCTGGATGTTTCAGGTGGGGGGGAGGGTGTGTGTGATCCTGGTAGTGGGCGACATACCAGAGAGTTCGGGGATGTTGAGATCCAGCTGATCTTAATGGCAGGGCCTCATTTAAATAAAAGTTCCCCGAGTCCCACCTTACACGGGTGGGAATTTGACGGCAAGAGATTAAAATTAGAGCTGCACCATACAGGAGTGAAGTCAGGGAGCACCTTTTCACACAAAGGGTAGTGGAAATCTGGAATTCTTTCTCCCAAAAAGGCTGTGGATGCTGGGTCAATTAAAATTTTAAAGACTTTGTGTTCGGTAAGGGTATCAAGTGTTTTGGATCAAAGGCGGCTAAATGGATTTGAGGTACAGATTAGCTATGATCTAATTGAATGATGGAACAGGCTCGATGGGCTGAATGGCCGACTCCTGTTGCTGTAGATGGCTCACAGTGCAGTTCAAGCACTGATCAATATGGTGGATGCAGATCCAATGATTCATCGCCACACCAGGAAGGGGATTGCGCCTTGCAACTGAATAGTGATTACTGAAGTGATGCAGAATGCAGTTAATCACAGTTTGAGTAATTTAACAAATTGTGACATTTGACTCTGTACAGCTGTTCAGTTGCCAGAATCAATACTGGGGCCCCTGATCCCGATGATTTCAGAATCTTAACATACCTGCGTGACATGATTAAAACAACTTGCCTGCCCTTTAGTGACCTTTGTTTCCATAACGGCTGTACTGAATGGTTGCTATTACTGTCATGTGGTAGAGCAAACAAACATAAACAGAACTAAATGCACTTGTACTAGAGCTGCACCAAACTAAAAGGAGTGACCATCTATTTTTTTTCTTTTTAAAAAGGTGAGATAGAATAGGCTGATAATACTACCACTTTGTT
The DNA here is from genome assembly GCF_044704955.1 of Pristiophorus japonicus. Lineage (NCBI taxonomy): Eukaryota > Metazoa > Chordata > Chondrichthyes > Pristiophoridae > Pristiophorus > Pristiophorus japonicus. The sequence continues at coordinate 116,493,720 of NC_091989.1, forward strand.
ACAGTAAAAGGGATAATGTCTTATTCAGAAGACTATTAAGCTACACATTTCTCAACAAGCTTTCAGGATCTTGTACGTCTCACTGGCACTCTTCCCCTTTCAGATTACAACACATTCTTCTCTCTTTCCCTCCCCCATTAATTTAGGCTGCTTTACCCATCAAATTACACTAGTATCCTCATTCCTCTCTGTTTCCCTCCCTCCCATCAGCGCCAATCCTGGCTCTTCCCAGGTGCTGCTACTCCGGTGGTGGATTTGTGCTGGACAGGGGAAGTTCCGGAGCGTCCCACCCATAGCAGAGGGCAGAGTTCCATATCCCACAGCAACAGCAGTCTTGTTGGGGACCAGGGACAGAGCTAAGAGCAGCACTGAGGAGACACGGATTAGCAGACACTAACTATCAGTAGTTGGCATGTATGGGAGGGTAAAGCAAGATGCAAGGTTACAATCTGCTTTTTCTTACTATTCAAGTTTTCTCTTGCTGCTGTTTTCCTGTCATCTCCATTTTATCTCTACTACTGTCAGTGCTTTTCTAAACTTGTTTTGTTCCTCTCATCCCCCACTCGTCATCCGAACTGTGTTAAAATACAGACTTCTCGCTATTTCCTTCTCTCTCAATGCTCCAGGCCCTCCTTTAGTCTTCCCTGCCTCCTGTGATTTACAAATTTAAAAAACCCAAGCCAGGCATTACCTAACTGCTACTTCCTGCAGGGGCAGTGAGGGGCTTGAGTAGGTATCCATTCCTAATTATAGCGAGGCCTAGTTGTAAGTGTTGAGCCTTAGCTTGCACACAGGCCGTAACTTGTCAAAGATGTTGGCCTAAGCGATATTCCCATTTCTTCTCTAAGTGAGCTGGCTCTGCTGATGTGGAGAATCATTTTATTTGGGATGGGTCAAAGGTAGAACTCCACAACTGGTCAGAGTCATCTTTATCTTAATGGGACAAAACGGAAGTTGGAATAAAGGTTATTCTCATATTGTAATTCTCTGGGCCCGAATTTATTGAAGGCTTCCGCCCGCCCAAGTGCCACCGAGGTCCCTGACGGTTCTTTGGGAAGAGTTTTCCTCACCCACGTCCCTCGAAGGTTGGCAAGCGGCAAATCTGCAACGTATGCTGCCAATCTGGGCAGCAGCCGGCGGGAGCTCTCATTCTCAGCGGCAAAGGCACTTGGTGTCCAAGTGCCACCGAGGATGGAGTCGGGCCCACGGAGGGTCGAAGAACCTCAGGGGACCCCATCCAGGTAAGTACCTGTAAAGAAATAATTTAAATAAACTTCACTAACCTTTTTTACAGCATCTTCACACTTACCGTTGAGGACAGAACTGCCTACACTCAGCGGACCACTGCCGTCCTGCAGCCGACTCCCGCCCGCATAAATATGGCATCTCGGGAGTGTACTTGCGCGCATCGGCCGTCCGCTGACATTGGCGGGCACTTCCCGGTGGCTCTCCCCTCCCGCCCGCTCCAGGCCACGAAGAAAGTGTCACTGGGCTGTTCGACCAGAGGAATATCGGTGGCAGTGGGCCATAAGGCCATCAATTTTGGCCCCTCTATCTTCTCTTCCCATTATAATTCCACTGTCTAACTTGGTCTCACTGGACCTTTATTAATTTTAAGTTAACTTATGAAGTTTATTATCGAGTGAAAGAAAATGTAGCAGTCATTATATTGCTGCATTTAAGAGCTGCCCACCGAGGAACTATTTTTGAAATGGGTCTTCTGATGTCCCTTCGGTATGGGAAACGAGTCTGTTCTACGTATAAAACTGGGTTCACACTCCCATAAACTGCCATGCTATTGCGAATCTCATGCGTCAAATTGTACACTGCGACAATGTAACAACAAATTGATCAGGAAATTCTTGGGACCTGAACTTTTTGATACTAAGACAGTATATTTTTAGGAAAATATTCAATTCTGAGCTGTGCCTAATAAATGTGCAGGGGATCAAACACTACTGACAGTCACAATCTGGTTGAAATGAAGTGAAGTGATCCCTTCTGAATTACTGAAGTTCGGACCTCTTAATCCCCCTCTGTATGTCATAGCATGCCTCTCACCAAATCTAATATGACTGTTACCCTGCACAAGCCTTCTCTTTAATATTAGATTTTCTGACCATATAATTAAAGTGTTTTAATTTTTCTATTTCTCATTTCTGTCAAGTTGGAAGACTGTGCACTACAGATAGCTCCGAATGGGAATTATTTGGATCTGGAGCTGTCACTGGATGAACAGAGGGATGACCTTGAAGGATTCTATGATGAAGTTGGGTAAGGAAACATTATCAGTGTCATATGTGAAAATAAATGGCCAGACTAATCGGATCTAACATTTAACTACTGAGTGCTCAGCCCTTCTGCAACTCTGCTTGATATTTCATCACTCCAGGGCAATCTGATATCAAGTGAGAGTTCAACATTTTTTCCATTTTTCTAGTACCATATGTTTACTTTTTTAACAATATAATTATTTGGAGTATTTATGTTGGTTAGCATTGTCGCTGACAGATCTATTAATATTCTCCTTTTGAATTCCTCTGATAAACTGGTAAAGATATTCCTGTGACAGATTTGACCTCTGTTGAGATTGAGCTCCGTGTAGTTTATGAGGAATTTCCCTGTAATGACTAACTATTCCCTGCTAATACTGCACGAATGGCACTATTGCCTTGTTTATAATATTGTGGAACCTGGCACACTGAAAGTCTTGCAACAGCAGCAAGGCAGAGAAGTTCTCATGTGTGACTGCAGAAAATAAGTTGTGTATTTTTTTAATATGAAACAATATTAGTCAATGACAACCCCACATTGTTTTAGAGACGCAACTAACTCAACAATTTTGCTTGTCCTTTACAGAGTCAGAGCTACTTTTACGTGGTAGTTTATGTGCTGTAAAATAATGGTTTGAATTGGTTTGATCTGCACATGTGCAAGTAGTTAAATCTCTTCATACACCATCAGTGGAATAGATTGGAATGATGCCTGTGATCAGTTTGTCCAAATTATGGAGTTGAAACTAGACAGTAGAAAGCTATGGAAGTCAGCAGTTTTTAATTTTATTTATTGGTTCTTGAGATGAGGGCAATGCTGGAAACTCTGTACTTTATGCTTAACCCTATGTGCTATAAGAAAGTGGCAGTGGGCCTTCTCCTTGACCTGCTGCCATCCTTGTACTGATGGTTCTCCCAAAATGGTGATTGGTAAGGAATGCCAGGATATTGACCTAGCAACAGCGAAGGGATGATGATACAGCTTTAATAAATTGCACTGTTCAATATAAAAGCTAGCAAAGTGAAGCTAATGGGGCTGTGGTTCAATTGGGATTGCGAGCATTTGCAAAAGAGCAAGTCAAGTGGAATGTGAATGTTCGGTAGGCAATCAATTGAGCTCGAGAATGCACCCATTGGCAAACTTTCTGTCGTGGTCTCTGGCTTCTGCTTTTCATTCAAATGGAATTTAGTTTCTAAATCGTGCTGGGTTATTCTATGTTACAGTTGCTGCATTAACGAAATATTCCAACATATGGGAACGACTTGCATGTGGCTTTTCTCAGCAGTCCACTGATGAAACTTAAATGTGGGTAGGCATCAAATCTACATGCTAGACAAAATAGTAATAATGATGTAAGCATTAGGCTGCATCAAGGATTTGCTTACATCACTATTACTGTTTTGTCTAGCATGTAGATTTCATGGTCTGAGTTTCCCCTTTCGGATTAATGATGGTATACAACCTGTTGTATGCAAACCAGACTATATGCAGCTTTTCAATCGATCTTCTTCTATTGCCCGTAACAGGGATTCACTACAATATTTATTTTCTAATCTTGTGTTACCTTGTGGTATTTTCGGTTTGCTTCTGTTTGCACATAAGTTTTAGGCAAATTTGAGTAAGTTTATGGTTATTTTATTTTTACCGTCCTAACTTCCTTTCCCATAGTCTCCCTACAGCACAGGCCTACCCTGACTGAGAGAGAAACCTGTTCATTTTTGCTGTCAGTCACACTTGTAGTTGGTTGCTGGAAGTTGTGGCAAAGAAGCTTAAAGAGATAAACCTTTTGATTTTCTTTGTTTCCTCTCTCCCCGCCCCCTCCTTCCCCAGCTTCTCAACAGCAGTGGCTCACGACAGCACAGTTGGGATCTGGAAGTGACCACATAGGTGGAAACATGTTTCCTAGCCTGCGTTGCAGCACATTGGAGATCTGAAACCAATGGCCCAGAAATCCCGGTCGGCTGCTTCCCATGGGCGATCGAGGGAAAACGTTAAAAAAAGAAGTGCACTTACCTGTTCCTGCCGCACCCACGCGAGTTCCCGGTCCTGAGGCCTCCACTGACTGCATGTCGCAGCGCGTGCACGTCAGGACGTGCGCAGAGCTAGAGCTGGAGTCACATGGCTCTGGGCAGCCAATCAAGGTAAAGTATGTTCTCATTCATAATAATGGGAACTCCGTAAGTTGGAGTTCTCATTATTATGAATGAGAAACTCCCCCAAAGTACACAGAACATTAATAAAAAAGTAGAAAAGCTACACTACATATTTAACATTAATTTAAATTAAAGTTATTTATGTATTATAAAAAATATATATATTTCCAATTTTTAAAAACTTTTAAAATTATGGTTTAAAATAAACTTACCGTAGTGGGGAGGGTTTTTAACAATAAAGTGCATTTTTATAATTTTATTTTAAAATGTTTTTGTGTATTATAAAACTCATATGCCTATAAAAGTAGGCTATGCACCTGCTTTTATCAGGCACAAGAGTTTTCAGGACATTTGCTGGGCAAGAAATGGGTAAATACTGCAATATTGCCCTTGCAAATGTCCTGGCTGTGGAGATACAGAAGATCTGTCAAGCTGGAGCATTGTGCACTGAAAACCGGCTTTTGCGATGCCTTCCCACGTCCGTACACACTCAGTACGGACCTGGGAGGCTGGAATTTCTGCCCCAATATTGCCAAGTCATCCTTGCCATTAATGTGTTACAATTCCATAATATCCATTTCTAGGGAAGTGATTTGTCGTACCTTGAACTTGCTGCAGCACCACCATTTTCACTGCCTCAACATTTTTACAACTACTACTCGTAAACTTGATACTCTGGTGATGCACAATAAGTGTAGATAATAGCATGTTGTGCTATGTCGAATCACTTGCCCTGCCCATTATACAGACGATGGCTTGCAGGAAACAGTGGGACATCTACAGAAGCTCTGTATGAGTACTCGTTCTATTGATACAAAATTAGGAATACAAAGGAAAAATCCTTGCCCTGCATTTTAAATAGCCAAGTTCAGTGTACTTATGCAGTGATTTCTGTTTACACACGGATTTAATTGAGCAATTGCAAAAATAAGACCCCTAAATACGAGCTCGTAAATAAATGTATTGCCAAGTTAGGTTTCCCAGTAACTTTGGTAAACTGTGACACTGATCGGAAAACAGAAGGGGACTTTACTTGTTTTGTAAAACCTCTTTCAAAAGACAGTGGGAATACTTTTTATATCTAAAACTATGGCTTTAAGTGCCAAAGATTGTGTTACTAATTTAAAAGTAATGAAACTGTGACTACTTTCAGCATTCGCGATGGGCATGTCAGGACTACTTCCAGCCATATATTGAATCCCTGGCCACAACTGAGCCAGATGAAGAGACTTTAGGGCTGGTTGTATTTAAAAAGTGGTTGCTAAGTAACTTAAAATATGTGTTTATTTAAACCTGATGCAGTTTTGCACATCAGCATTTATTTTCAGCCTTGGTTGTTTCTTTTCTTCTTCCTTGATGTTTCCCCCACGTCCAAATTAAACACTAAGGACACTCCGAAACTCTTTGTACTTCTGTCACTATGAATAGTAAAAGAGGATGTAGATTGGTGGAATATGCAAAATAATTAATTGGGTACCATTAATCACATAGCTCAATACCTTCAGTTTATTTTCCCAGACCATTTTCTTCGCTTCCCTTCTCTTTTGAAGGCTGGATTATGAACTTCCATTGAAGTTAATGGGAGTGAAAGATTGGGCGCTGTCTATAACGGGCAATTGATCTGCAACGGCAGTTTCACACTCGAGCGGCAAGTTGAAAATCTAGCCCACTGACTCACATTGCAGCTTGGTCCTAAGGGTCCGGCTTGACATCTGCTACCTCAAAATTGTCTGGAGAATTTCTGAATCACAGCAGTGACATTCCCCATGGGCCTCCTGGAGCTACCTTAGATAGTATTGACAACACAGAAACAGGCCATTTGGCCCAACAAGTCCATGTTAAAGTTTGTCCTGTACACGAGCCAATGTGTCTCTTGAGCATGTACCAAACTCTTTGACAACTGTGGTAGTGTTTGGCCGCAAAACTGCAAACTAGCAAATATTTGTTAGGAACCGGGAAAAGATCATTAAAAAAGCCTGCAGTTCATGTCCAAGCAGACTGATTCCAGCAACTGCACTGGTATTGCACCACATCAGTACATTCCAACTGGATGCTGGGGAATGAAACAAATTGAAATAGGCTGCACAGTGGAACCCTATAAATGATATCAAAAGGAACGGTTCCATTTACAAAACTCTTGATTTAATCAACGGTTACCTAATGTTCCTCTCTATCAATATGACTTGCCTGCTGTATATTATCAACTATTCTATCGTTAAGTGGGTGAACATTCAGTTACATTTCATGATCATTTTAATATTTCAGTCTGCATTCTGAGAGTTGCAAACATTGAGAAAAAGAATTAAAGAATTTTGAACTGCCCTTAGCAACCATGCTTCAGTGTGTTGGATTGCTTTTCAAATGATGGCGTTTTCTCAGAACAGGGCTTTGCAGATGGCTTTCTGTGAGCACTTCATACTTTTTTGATATTGGTGATTTTATTTTTGTTAAAAATGTCTTTATACTCACCCCCCCCTCCCTCACCGCGCCCCCACCTCCCCCCCCCCCCCCGAAAAAAAACGTGTTAGTGTCATAGAGATTAATGATTCAACCACGGTTGGTCTGCTTTGGCAATAATGAGCGCAGCTTCTGAAACGCAGTTGTTATTCTATTAGATTTTCAGGCAGGTGAAATTCTTTAAGCAGTTGTGTCACAGTCAACCATTTTGGTTATTGCCGGAAGTGCACACTGCAGCTGATCAAATGCGAATGGCTATAGTTAATTAAAAATAATTACTTTTCAACAAGCAGTGGAGCTCGACATAATTATTGACTCAATATAACAGTGTCACATAACATTCCCTACTTGTCATATAGGTCAATTATTTGGCAAGTGGCCATTTTGCATTGACACATAACAATTCTAACCCGGGAGCAAAGTCACCAGGATTGCATAAAAACAAGCCAGACCAGAAAAGACCAGTCTGGTACATCTGGTTGGTCCCAATGTTTAAAAGACGTCGCACTCTACAGGTATTCTATCTGTTCACTTCTTTTGTAAAATACTTTCCCGCTCTTTCTTGACTTTGCAGATAATATTTACCTTCACTCTTTGCCCATAATGGGATTCTGATGTAGTGCAAGAGCCCATTGAGGAGTTTGTCTCGCACCACTTTCACTTCACAGCACTTGGAGAATAACCACAGCTGGTGCAAAGTGAATTGAAAAATTGGGCCTCCTGGAACTTCTAAACTTTATCTTTAGCCTTTCTAATGTTGATAAAGAACCAACCTTCCCATTGCCTCTTCAGTAACATTGAACAGGCAACTGCCATTTGTGTGGCAGTGAGTTGAGCTTTGCCTGGCAAAGGAGCAATGCCTAACTGGCAGTATAGCTCAGCTCTGCTGGCTTTTGTGTAGGTATTATCTAGGTAGGTATTATCTAAATAGCTGCAGTATAAAAGTATTGTAATTATCTAGATATGACAATTTTGCATTTGTCAACATATAATAAATTGGTGCCAAGATTATACTAGTATTGTTTCTGCCTGCTTCCTGAGGTAGGTAGAGTTGGACCTTCAGTGACTCCCCAATGTAATAGCTTGCAACTCCTGATTAATTCTTCTTGCCTGGTTTAAGGGGACTGGGGAGTAAGCTTTAAGGATTGACCGATTTGCTAAGTTAAAATGATTGTGGAAACGTGTAGTCAAAAGGCCTCTCTTTACAGGAGTGCGGGGGTTCAAAGTGCAGCATGATTGGACAATGTTGGCGATCCATGAAGGAAAAAATGACTTTATGCCCTAATTTTCATTCTTGCTTCAAACAGATCAAAGAGACTTTTTTTGAAACTCTATTTCGAGCAAAATTAAACAGTAATTGCTAGATAGCAATGGAAAATCAAATAAATAATTCTTGACCTGAATTCTCAACGGTATTTATTTAGGTTTGTGTGCAAATTTGCAACGGGGCAGCAAAATATATTTAAACTGAAATAGTTTGGTTACGTGTGTCCGTGTAATTGTGAGAAGATTGTTGATAATAACAAGCATGGAAAATGGTATGAAATGCCACCACAACGAAGAAACTGGAGACTTAAAATACCACATGTTGCCAGAAGTGATGCTGTACAAGCACATTTTTCAGGGTTTGACTAGGAAGTCTGAAAACTGTTGTGTGGCACTCTGAGTTACATCAGCCAGTCAAATGGGGATTGTTCATTTCTGCATGTGATCTGTCACACAGTCTGTACCAAATAAACCCAGCTTTGATCATAATTCTGAATTATACAGCAGGAACGGTATGCTCCAGAATAAGGCCCAGTGCTGGCTTTATCCTTAAGAGGTTGATTTGTGTGTGTGCAATTTTACAAAGCAATTATTTTGATTTTTTTTTCCTGCGCAAGGTGCTGAGTCATGTTGGGTTACATTTCCATGGGTTCTAGCAGCCCTCCGGTACTGTGTCCAACTGGCTGTTCTTTACGTCTGAGCTTAGCTGGTGAATGTCAGCTCTGATGCTGCACATTCTCCCAAACCTTGCAGAGTTCAATCTTCTTACTTCAGTGGCCACATATTTTTCCCAGAAGGAGCTGCTGGTTGGTGATCAGGAACAAGAATGCTGACTGATTGAATATCTCCACCTCCCTCGACAGCCCTGTGCAATTAAAAGTTCACATTGATGCTGCAGGAGATGCACTTGTGGCACTGGTGCTGAACTATGCAACTGGGACGGGGGGTGTGACTCTTCCCTCAACTTATCTGGGCATGATTCACTGGGCACTCACAGAGGGAAATCCAGATCCTTCCTAACATTATATGGCTATGGGGAATGAGCAAGGGGAGTGGGACTAATTGGATCGTTCTTTCAAAGAGTTGGCACAGGCACGATGGGCCGAATGGCCAGCTTCTGTGCTGTATGATTCTATGATCATTAATGAGCATTGGATCTCTTCTCCTCATTCCCCCCCTCCCCCCACCAAAAAACACCTTTGCATCGGAATATTACGGTACAGTGTAAAGGAGCATTGCAGTTATATTGTGGAGTATGCAGAACATTCTGATGTAAAAACCCACAGTTAAATGACAAAAGTGCTCTTTTATACTGCGAGTGCTGCATCTTTCACAGTATCACTGAGGGCTACTTGATTGGGAGAGAGCTGACTGTCTTTTTCCAGCCTGTAATTGCTTGCAACATCTTTTTCATATGTTGGTTTAAGAGCAAAGTCCCAGACAGATTGTGTAGCAGGTATTGACTTGGGAGAACATTACTTCAGTTTTCCATTTATCATTTTAAAAAGTGTTCCTATTGGAAATTTCTTGCTGTACTATAGTGGAAGCAATTTTCAATTCAGTGAACAGCTTATCACAGAATATTAAGCATATTATTGAACAGTGCCAACACCAATCACTTTGAGGAGAAGCATCCTCTTTCCTTCATTCCATCACCCCTGTGCTTTCTGACCTACATTGACTCCCGGTTAAACAATGTCTCGATTTCAAAATTCTCATCCTTGTTTACAAATCACTTCATGGCCTCACCTCTCCCTTTCTCTGCACTCTCTTTCAGCCTCACAACCCCACAAGATGTCTGCATTCCTCAAATTCTGCCCTCTTGAGCATCCCTCATTATAACTGCTCAACCATTGGTGGCCGTGCCATCAGCTATTTGGGCCCTAAGCTCTGGAACTCCCTCCCTAAACCTCTCTGCCTCTCTACTTCTCTTTCCTCCTTTTAAGACACTCCTTAAAAGCTACCTCTTTAACCAAGCTTTTGGTCATCTGCTGTAATTTCTTCTTTTGTGGCTCGGTGTCAAATTTACATTTTGTCTTGTTAACACTGCTGTGAAGTGCCTTGGGACATTTTACTATATTAAAGGTGCTATATAAATAAAAGTTATTTATTATTATTCCAATAGTGCATTTTTCATTCTCGATATGCAGACTGTTATAAAACTACTATCTTAATGAAGCTTCTATGCTGAACTGTCGATCAGTTCAGCGCAACTCGAATTTCCGCAGTCTTTTGCGGCAGTTTTAAAAACCTTGCTCGGAATACGGTTCCGCCCACAAAACTGGCCATGCCCCCAGGGTGAATTAATCACCATTGGGACTTTCTGCTAATTGTGCTCGTTTGCAGAACTTTGAGAAGGATCTAAAAATTAAGCTGGTTGTTTTGGGCGGAAGGACACTAATAGGCACGTTTTAAAAGTTTTGGAATATATATTTTTTAAATTTACTAAAACGGATGACTGTACCCCAATATAACTAGCAAATGGTTCTGTATATTTTTTTAAGTCATTTTCAATGAATTAAAATTGGGTTACTCACAGGTCGTGGATTGACATTGTGTTTATCATGCTTATTTTTTTTGTAATAAACCAATTTCCAGCTGTATTAATCAAACTGCACCAAGTTAGCACTCTTAAATATATCCAGGAATATTTTTAAAGCAAAATATGTTTAACAAAATGTTCTAAACCGCTGCCCAAATGCGCTACTTTGTGGCAGGTTGTGCATTCAGCAATATGCAAATGAGTTTAAGCGGAAATGAGAGAAAAAAAACACTTCTCAAAACTAAAGTAATTCGAGGCACAATTTGCCCGTCGATTGCAGCCAAAGTGGAAAGTTTACTCAGTTATCCGCAGGCTGGATCTCCTGTGGGTTTGGATATCCTTCCCACACAATTAGAAGGAATCTAATCTGTGTTTGGATGGGGACTGAGGAGCCATGAGGAAGAGCATGTCGTAGATTGTTGATCCCCTTCTTCCTCCGCTGCTCCTCCCCACATCTCATCCCAGGAAAATGTAGAATTTAACCCAGGTCTTTTGCTGATGATTTTTAAAAGCAGTACATCTTCAGATATGAGAGGATTTACTGTATTTAAGAAGCTGCCTGCTGATTTATATTTTAGTACAACTGATTATTCTATGCACAGTTTCTAAATGTAATGGGACAAGTTTAGGGTATTTAGCTCCTCCCTCAAGTACAATGATGCTAGTCGTTCCTATATGTGGTCTGAGCATTTTGCATTTAGGGGTTATCTGTACTGCCCAATTGCACGGCGGCGTGGAGCAGGCGGAGGATGCTGACAAACTTTTGGGGGCAGCCGAAACGGAGGAGGAAGCTTCGTAGTCTCTCATGGTTGACAGTGTCAAAGGCCTTTGTGAGGTCAAACAAGGACATGTACAAGGGTTGGTGCTGTCCCTTACATTTCTCTTGTACCCCTTCGTGGATGGAATCCGCAATGTGACACAGGGAGGAACTCTTCAGTCACAGGGAGAAGACAGTTGAGGAGGATTCTTGCGATGATTTTCCCAGTGGCCATCAGCAGGGAGATTCCTCTGTGGTTACCGCAGTCAGACTTGTCGCCTTTTTTGAAGATGGTCACGATTATGGCATCTCTGAGATCTCCCGGCAAGCTCTTCTCCTTCCAGATAAGAGAGATGAGGTCATGCTTTCGTGCCAATAGTGCTTCTCCGCCATACTTTAGTGCTTCAGTGGGGATTCCATCTGCTCCTGATGCCTTGTTGTTCTTGAGCTGACGGATGGCCTTTTCTATCTCGTGCAGAGCTGGGGGTTTTGCAGAAATTGTGGCGGGTAGCATTCTGCGGGATGGAGTCGAGGATACTCAAGTCGAAGGCAGAGTCTCGGTTAAGGAGATCTTCGAAGTGCTCCTTCCAGTGGGCCATGACTGCCTCGGTGTCCTTAATGAGTGCCACTCCGTTCTTGGCCAGCAGTGGGGTGGGACCTTTGGTGCTTGGGCCATAGGTGCACTTAACTGTGCATCTCATGGCTGTCGGCCAGCTGCTGGATCTCCTATGCTTTCTCCACCCACCATTTATTCTTTAGGTCGCGGGTTTTTTGTTGGACCTCAGCCTTCAGTGCCTGTAGAGCTGCTTTGCTGCTGCTGAATTGGATTGCTGCTTTAAGTTCAGAAATGCCTTGCGCTTGCAGCTTATTAACTCCTGGATCTCCTGGTCATTCTCATCAAACCAGTCTTCGTGTTTCCTGGTTGAATGACCGAGCGTGATTCTGACCAACGGATCCACTACAGACCCAATCCACATCCAGACCGCGGTCAAGCAGGACCGCGTCATCACACCAACGCTCTTCTCGATCTTCCTTGCTGCAATGCTCCATCTCACTCTCAACAAGCTCCCCGCTGGAGTAGAACTAAATTATAGAACCAATGGGAACCTGTTCAACCTTCGTCGCCTCCAGGCTAGATCCAAGGTCGTCCCATCATCTGTCATCGAACTACAGTACATGGACAACGCTTGCGTCTGCGCACATTCATAGGCCGAACTCCAAGCCATCGTCAACATCTTCACCGAGGTGTACGAAAGCATGGACCTTACACTAAACATCTGTAACATAACTCACTTTTAGAGTGGAAGCAAGTCGAGGGACTGCCTATGATGATGATGACTGCCCAATATCTAATTATATGATAGCGAACCCAGGGTGTAATGATAGTACCACCCTGTGATCTGAGGCAGATAGTCATCTCTTTCACGTGGCTCCAGGTGCAACTCCAAAGACTTAGAAGGTGGACCGAGAATAGAATTGGCAAGATAAGGCCAGATGCAAATTGTTAAGCTGCTTTATATCATATCAAATGAACATAAAGAGCAACATTATGATCAGGCTCACTTAATTCAATCAGTACAACTTGTTTTCTCCAATAATCCAAAATAATGAACATGCTATCTTCCCCACATCACTGGGTAGTCTTGTTTGACTTCTATAAAAACTCATACTCTCCTGCATTCTACTCCTGAGCCAGGTCAAAGCTTGCCCTTGCAGCTCTATTTAAAACCTGGATGGTTTTGCAGCCTTTGCAGGGCCTAGCTGTCAATATTTAGCTCTTTTGTGTCCTGTTCCTCTATAAGTTGGGGGGTTGTCCAGAAGAGCAGCAAATCAAGACTGTCACTGTGCCCCCACCACCCACCCCCCCCCCCAAATTAAATGCAGTGTTCAACAAGAAGGGACATCATGTGAGTTAAGCATGTTTGCTGGGAGTATCTGAGATGAGGCAACAAATTGATTTTCTTCCTGAAAATCACCTCCAGATTTCTGCAGCCTGTGGTCTTTTTAAGGCTGTGCGACATCACTTTGTTTTAAAACACAACAGATAAACGTAGTTCAATTCCACAATGCTTTGTGAAGAAAAAATAACGATGAAAAATCTCAATGTGAAATGTTATGCCTTTTCTATGCTGACATCATTTTAACGGCAGCTAGATCAGCTTCAGTGGCAGGGAGGTCCAAAGAGTTCGAAGTCCAAAAACATGTAACCTCATTGCAGAAACCCTTTTGAAATTTCAGAAACCATTATTTTCCTGTGTAATCTATCGGTACTTGGACTAATGATATGAAGCGCTACTCTGATGTTTTGTGGATCCTCCAGGCCACATAAATATCACTTCTATATGAAAGCTATACTCACCAGAAATATTTGTAACGATTTCTTGTCTCAAAATAGCCTGCAGTAATATTAATATGCATTTGCTGCTAAACTGGTGCATGTTTTCACTACAGAGGAGTTTATGCTGGTACTGTACACTAAAAGGAAGTGTTGGAAAGCATTGGGGTTCTAGTTGACTAACTAATCATTTCTTTTTTACTCAGCAAAGGGAGACGACCTACCCTAATCCTTCGGACACAGCTGTCTGTAAGAGTTCATTCCATTATAGGTGAGTGGATTATTCTACTTTTGCAGGTGTTGGAGCTTATGAAAGAAAATCTTTCAGTGATGGATTTCTTCTTTATATTTGAGTTAAAAGAGACATTGTAATATTCCAAATTAAAATTTCCCCCCTCCCCTGCCCCCACCCACCCCCGGAGAAAAGGTGAAAACTGTTGAATAGTGTGTAGCTGTAAGGACATTTTTGACCCTAACCCTATATATAATGATGTATCTTTGCAGAGTAACTGTTCAAGTGAGTTATTTTGAAACCTATGACTTATCCAGCAGCTGCTTCTAATATGGTTGCATGTTATAATGTACTGGGATCATTATGTTTCAGAGATCTTGTTGTGATGCCAAGGACAGGGACAATGTTACTTTTGAGCACTAAGATTACGCATTACTATATTATCTTAGCATGTAATATATTACTGTTTATGCAGAGTGGTAGATTCGTTTTTTTGTCTTGCTTGCTTCTGCTGCCGAGAAAACTCAGCTGGGGTCTTGCTTCCTAGTCCCATTTATCAGTTGCCATAGAGGAAGCTCATTTCCCTGAATTTATGTCAACTTGGTATGCCAATAAGAGAATTAAATTAAACTTGCATGGCTTTTTTTCTTTGCAAGTTTCTCCAATTTTCTCCCCTCCACTTCTAATGATGTTGGTCGGTGCTGGGGCACAGTTCAACAACAACTCACCAGTAAAAGAAGAAAAAGAGCCTTGCATTTATATAGTGCCTTTCCCAACCTCATGACATCCCAAAGCACTTTACAGAAAATGAGGTACTTTTGAAGTGTAGTCACTGTTGTAATGTAGGAAACACGGCAGCCAATATGCGCACCCCAAGGTCCCACAAACAGCGATGAGATAGAGGCCAGATAATTTTTTTAAACAATTTTGGTTGAGGGTTAAATATTGGCCAGGACACCGGGGAGAACTCCCTGGCTCTTCTTTGAAATAATGCCATGGGATTTTTTTGAGAAGTCAGACAGGACCTCAGTTTAACATCCCATCTGAAAGACGGTACATCCAACAGTTCAGCACTCCCTCAGTACTGCACTGGAACGTCGGCCTAGATTTTGTGCTGAAGCCTCTGGAGTGGGACTTGAGCCCACAGTCTTCTGGCTCTAAGACAAGAGTGCCACCCACTGAGCCACGGCTGACAGCCCAGTTGTAATTATTTAGGCATGAGCCCAGACAGTCAGCATTACCATGGGATTTACCCATTGGAGCCAAGATTGATTGCATTGCCGCCCAATATCCACCCACATACACTTTTCAGCATGGCAATCAGGACTGGAAATCCCAACTATTTTCTTTTTCCCTCTTGCCTAGACCAGGAATATTGAGGCTAAATGTAGAGTTCCTACTATTGCCATGGCTACGATAAGTTTAGTAAATTTCTAAGAATTGCATTTCTTTCCTACTGGTTAGCATGACTTGCCAAAGAACCTGTATAAAAACAGAAACAATTCTCCATTTACACATGGAAGTACATAGCTTGTATTTATTAAACAATGTAATTGGCAAACTGTCTTCAAAGAATTGTCTGAAAAAAGCTGTTTGTTGAAATATAAAAGCATATGTTCATTTATATTTTACTTTAAAATTGAGAGTAATGTATGTTAAATTAAATCTGTACATTGTGGTGATTATCTAAGGCATGGTTTTGCTATAATGGGGAAAATATCAAGCTGATTCCAAATTTCATCGTAAAGTTCCACTTTTTCTTTTACAAGAGATAGATGATAATTCAATAAGAGAAACAGTAATGTTAGTGGGGAAAAAGGCGATGGGTTTCTGCGATGTGCTTTCTGGATCAATATATTAGTACAACAAGGAACAATTCAGTGCTGGATGCCTTCGAGTGAGCAACTGGAGTGGCATCGACAAACAACTTGGGGCAAGTCATTTGCTTGACTTCCAACCTGGGAGAGAAGGAAAAGCAGAAAATTACTGGGGAGGTAGATATATACAGATTAATATAATATTGTATTGGCTCGGGTGGATTATTGGGTTTCACTCGAGTATAGAATCCCATAATTTGCATCCTGAAATAAATCTTTTTGTGGTGACATCCAATACTTATTGCAGCATGATCCTTGATTTGAACATTGCATACTACAAGTAAGAGCAGGCCATGTGGTTGTTTTTGGCAGCAGACTTCCAGTGCAGTCAACTGTATGTTTGATCTAAAATGTACTATTTCTGATTTGATGTGAAAATTAAAAATATAGTAACAGTATGCTTTAACTCTGTGATAGCAGTAGGCGCAGTAATGTCCGGATGTTGCTATTAATTCAGTCTGATAATTGGTGTGGCATCGTATTAGCTATAAGAAGCATTAAATAATTTGCTAACATAACTCATCTTTAGGTACCTTTCCGGACATTGTTGGACAGTCTAATATTACTCTTCAGTATAACACTCAACTCTTCCTGCCTCTCTCCAGAGTGAAACTGCTTTGGTCTATTGCAGATCTCGAAGGCAGAATTAATCAGTGTGACCTTGTGTGCTTTGCGCCTTAATTGGGAGGAGCTTAATTTATCCAAAGGTCTTGCATTACATGGTTATTTATGAAATTGACACGAGCTCTAGGCACTTATAGCCTGAAACCTACCTCTCGAGTACTTGGTACCTAATATGGCCACATTTATGCTACCAGTTTGCTAGAGTCAAACTCATACCAGCATGGTCAGAATGTCTGATATGCTATGAGGACTTATTTAATGTGCATTATTTACAGCTCCATCATTGCTTGAGTAAACAAAAAAAATGCTCTTTCCTTAGCTTGTCGATCACTTTGACCTGCTGTTTTGTGTAGCTCCCTAAATCTACACTATAGACAGAGTGTGCTAGCTACATTGGTAGCTTTTAAGACTGGCAACTTGACTATCCTTTGTGAGCAGTGTCTCCCTGCAGATTGCAGACAAGGTTAATGGAGATTTTAAAATTCTTATCTAGAAACACGTTGCAAGGCGCATTTATATAGCGCCTTTCACGACCACCAGGCATCCCAAAGTGCTTTACAGCCAATTAAGTACTTTTTTGAAGTGTAGTCACTGTGGTAATGTAGGAAACGTGGCAGCCAATTTGCACACAGTAAGCTCCCACAAACAGCAATGTGATAATGACCAGATAATCAGTTTTAGTGATACTGATTGAGGGATAAATATTGGCCAGGACACCGGGGATAACTCCCCTGTGCTTTTTCTAAGTAATGCCATGGGATCTTTTACATCCACCCTAGAGAGCAGGCGCGGCTTTAGTTTTATGGCTCATCTGAAAGACGGCACCTCCGACCATACAGTACTCCCTCAGAACTGCACAGGAGTGTCAACCTAGATTTTGTGCTCTGGAGTGGAACTTGAACCCACAACCTTTTTACTCAGAGGCGAGGGTGCTACCCACTGCGCCACAACTGACATGCAGACCGCAGCAAGATTCCAAAACCGCAATGCTGCAGATACAGGAAAATCGAAACAAAAACAGCAAAGTGGCGGAAACACTCAGCAGGCCAGGCAGCATCTGTGGTGAGAGAACAGACGAGATCCATCCTACTTGGGTGTACCATATTGATTTAGTATAAGCTAACATTACGTCACTAGACCAAATCTAAAATAACTTTCTCTAAACGTGAAACTAAAAGCTTGTCAGAGTTGAGAAGGTAGAATTGACACAGCAGCCCAAGAATGCACAGGGTTATCTGAAGGCAGGATTTTATTTCCTACTTTCACATTCAGCAGACACCGTCACCCCTCCCAATGAGAGACATAAGCTGGAGATATTTCTTCATTGCTGGTATTAAGCTTTGTTTAGCAATGTTGATAATCCGGATGAGTCAGAGTTGGATATTTTAAACAATCCTGGAGCTGAAGCTGTGAGTGGCACATTTTCTGGACGAAGGCCTGCCGGTCCCAGTTTCCAGAGGCTGAATAAGTCATGTAAAGAAATAAAGTGCATTCGTCCCAACCTTGTGCATCAACATTTGCGGTTAAAGTGTGCACGATCTCAGATAATACTCCAAAGAACAAAGAAAAAAAAAGAAAGTCTTGCATTTATATAGCTCCTTTCACAACCTCAGGACGTCCCAAAGTGCTTTACAGCCAATAATGTACTTTTGAGATGTAGTCACTGCTGTAGTGTAGGAAATGCGAGGGCCAGTTTGCGCAAAGCAAGCTCCCACAAATAGCAATGTGATATTGACCAGATAATCTGTTTTTTTTAGTGATGTTGATGGATAAATATTGGCCAAGACACCGGGGATAACTCCCCTGCTCCTCTTCAAAATAGTGCCATGGGATCTTTTATGTCCACCTGAGAGAGCAGACGGGGCCTCGGTTTAACATCTCATCTGAAAGACGGCATCTCCGACAGTGCAGCACTCCCTCATCACTGCACTGGAGTGTCAGCCTGGATTTATGTGCTCAAGTCTCACTAAAAACCAACTAATCTTTTACTGAGGCCATTTCTTTTTTACTAAACTATATTAAATTGTTATTCTCTGAGCTGCAAATGTTAAATTCCTCAAATTATGATTGTTTTATATATGCAAAATGGAGACATGGGGCTAGAAATTGATGCCGCAGAACGGGCGGTATCGGTACCCGTTATACGCAGCGCGTGACTTCCAGCTCCACCATTGGTTGTCATCATCCAAAATTCCACAGATTCTAGAACAGCTCCTGCAGATTGGAAGGTAGCTAATGTAACCCTGCTATTTAGGAAAGAAGGGAAAGAGAAAATGGGGAACTACAGACCAGTTAGCCTGATATCAGTAGTAGGGAAAATGCTAGAATCTATTATTAAGTGGTAAAAAGCACTTAGTAAATAATAGTAGGTTTGGGCAGAGTCAACATAGATTTATGAAAGGGAAATCATGTTTGCCAAATCTGTTAGTTTTTTAAGGTTGTAACTAGCAGTTAAGGGGGGACCAGTGGATGTGGTGTATTTTAATTTTCAGAAGGCATTCGATACGGTACCACACAAGAGGTTATTGAACAAAATGAGGGCCCATGGGATTGGGAGTAATGTACCAGCATGGACTGAGGATTGGATAATGGACAGAAAACAGAGAGTAGGACTAAATGGGTCATTTTTGGGTTGGCAGGATGTAACAAGTGGGTTGCCCCAAGGATCGGTGCTTGGACCTCAGCTATTCACAATTTGTATCAATGATTTCGATAAGGGGACCAAATGTATTACAGGTTGAGCATCCGAAATGCGGAAACCTCAGGACCGAGGCCATTCTGGATTCCGGGTATTTCTGGATTTTGGAACGTCTTTGCCTGGGCCAAGGTAGGTGGGGTCAGGCAGCGAGGTAAGGCGGCGAGGTTGGCATGCCGAGGTGAGGGGGGAGAAGGGGGGGAGCCGGGGCAAGGGGTGAAGTCGGGCCACCGAGGGCTGGGGCGGAGGAATTAGCGGCGAAGTCAGGCCAGGGGTCTGGCCGCCGAGCGCCGGGGCGAGATTGGGCCGGGGTGAGGTGGGGCCGGGGCCAGGTGGGGCCGGGGCGGGAGAGGTAGGGCCGGGGAGAGGTAGGGCCGGGGCGAGGTAGGGCCGGGGCGAGGTCAGGCGGGTGAGGTAGGGCCGGGCCGGGGCGAGGTCAGGCGGGTGAGGTAGGGCCGGGGCGAGGTAGGACCGGGGCGAGGTAGGACCGATGAGAGGTAGGGCCCGGGCGGGTGAGGTAGGGCCGGGGCGAGGTCAGGCGGGTGAGGTAGGGCCGGGGAGAGGTAGGGCGGGCGAGGTAGGGCGGGTGAGGTAGGGCCGGGGTGAGGTAGGGCCGGGGCGAGGTAGGACCGGGGAGAGGTAGGGCAGGGGCGAGGTAGGGTGGGTGAGGTAGGGCCGGGGCGAGGTAGGGCGGGTGAGGTAAGGCCGGGGCGAGGTAGGGCGGGTGAGGTAGGGCCGGGGCGAGGTAGGACCGGGGTGAGGTAGGGCCGGGGCGAGGTAGGGCGGGTGAGGTAGGGCCGGGGCGAGGTAGGGCGGGTGAGGTAGGGCCGGGGCGAGGTAGGGCGGGTGAGGTAGGGCCGGGGCGAGGTAGGGCGGGTGAGGTAGGGCTGGGGCGAGGTAGGGCGGGTGAGGCAGGGCGGGTGAGGTAGGGCTGGGGCGAGGTAGGGCGGGTGAGGTAGGGCCGCGTCGGGTCTGGGCGAGGTAGGGCGGGAGAGATAGGGCCGGGGTGAGGTAGGGCGGGTGAGGTAGGGCCGCCAAGGGCCGGGGCGAGGTAGGGCGGGAGAGGTAGGGCTGGGGCGAGGTAGGGCTGGGGCGAGGTAGGGCGGGTGAGGTAGGGCCGCCGAGGGCCGGGGCGAGGTAGGGCGGGTGACGTAGGGAGGGGCGAGGTTGGGCGGGTGACATAGGGCCGAGGCGAGGTAGGGCGGGTGAGGTAGGGCCGGGGCGAGGTAGGGCGGGTGAGGTAGGGCTGCCGAGGGCCAGGGCGAGGTAGGGCCGGGCGAGGTCAGGTTACCGAGGCGGGAGAAGTCTGGGTTTCGAAACATTTTTCGGTTTCTGGACGACCCCGCCACGGATCGGCCCGGTATCCGGATTCCAGAACATGCTGAATTTCGGAACTCCGGATTTCGGACACTCAACCTGTAAATCCAAGTTTGCTGATGATACAAAGCTAGCTGAGAATGTAAGTTGTGAGGAGGTTGCAAAGAGACTTCAAGGGGATATAGACAGGCTAAGTGAGTGGGCAAGAACATGGCAAATGGAATATAATGTGGAGAAATGTGAAGTTATCCACTTTGGTAGGAAAAATAGAAAAGCAGAGTATTTTTTAAATTGTGAGAGATTGGAAAATGTTGGTGTTCAGAGGGACCTGGGTGTCCTTGTACACGAATCACTGAAAGTTAACATGCAGGTGCAACAATTAAGAAAGCAAATGGTATGTTGACCTTTATTACAAGAGGATTTAAGTATAAGAGTAAAGACATCTTACTACAATTATATAGGGTCCTGGTGAGACCACACCTGGAGTATTGTTTACAGTTTTGGTCTCCTTACCTAATGAAGGATATTCTTGCCATAGAGGCAGTGCAACATAGATTCACCAGACTGATTCCTGGGATGGGGGGATTGAATAGACTAGGCCTATATTCTCCAAAGTTTAGAAGAATGAGAGGTGATCTCATTGAAACAAAATTCTTACAGGATTTGACAGGGTCGATGCAGGGAGGATGTTTCCTCTGGCTGGGGAGTCGAGAACCAGGGGTTATAGTCGCAGAATAAGGGGTCGGCCATTTAGGACCAAGATGAGGAGAAACTTCTTCACTCAGAAGGTGGTGAATCTTAGGAATTCTCTACTCCAGAGAATCTGTACTGTTCCGGAATCCGGACACTGAGTCGATCCATAAGAACATAAGAAATAGGAACAGGAGTAGACCTTATGGCCCCTCGAGCCTGCTCCGCCATTTAATAAGATCATGGCTGATCTGATCATGGACTCAGCTCCACTTCCCTGCCCGCTCCCTATAAACTCTTATCCCCTTATCGTTTAAGAAACTGTCTATTTCGATCTTAAATTTATTCAATGTCCCAGCCTCCACAGCTCTCTGAGGCAGCGAATTCCACAGATTTACAACTCTCTGAGATAAGAAATTTCTCCTCATCTCAGTTTTAAATGGGCGGCCACTTATTCTAAGATCATACCCTCTAGTTCTAGTCTCCCCAATCAATGGAAACATCCTCTCTGCATACACCTTGTCAAGCCCCCTCATAATCTTATACATTTCGATAAGGTCATCTCTCATTCTTCTGAATTCCAATGAGTAGAGGCCGAACCTACTCAATCTTTCCTCATAAGTCAACCCCTCATCTCCGGAATCAACCTAGTGAACCTTCTCTGAGCAAGTATATCCTTTCGTAAATATGGAAACCAAAACTGCACGCAGTATTCCAGGTGTGGCCTCACCAATACCCTGTATAACTGTAGCAAGATTTCCCTGCTTTTATACTTGATCCCCTTTGCAATAAAGGCCAAGATTCCATTGGCCTTCCTGATCACTTGCTGTACCTGCATACTATCCTTTTGTGTTTCATGCACAAGTACCCCCAGGTCCCACTGTACTGCAGCACTTTGTAATCTTTCTCCATTTAAATAATATCTTGCTGTTTGATTTTTTTTCTGCCAAAGTGCATGACCTCACACTTTCCAACATTATACTGCATCTGCCAAATGTTTGCCCACTCACGTAGTCTGTCTATGTCCTTTTGCAGATTTTTTGTGTCCTCCTCACACATTGCTTTTCCTCCCATCTTTGTATCGTCAGCAAACTTGGCTACATTACACTCAGTCCCTTCTTCCAAGTCATTAATGTAGATTGTAAATAGTTGGGGTCCCAGCACTGATCCCTGCGGCACCCCATTAGTTACTGGTTGCCAACCAGAGAATGAACCATTTATCCCGACTCTCTGTTTTCGGTTAGTTAGCCAATCCTCTAACCATGCGTGGCGGGGTCATCCGGAATCCAGAAAATGTTCCAGAATCCGGGCCGCCGCCGACCTCGCAGCTGCCGCTCGATCCCGCCCCCCCCCCCCCCCCCATGCGCCACCACTCGATTTCCCCCCCCCCCCCAACCCAGCCACCGCTCGGCCCCCCCCCCCCCTCCCCTCCCCTCCTCTCCCCTACCTACCAACTTGGCCCATGCATTTCCAGACTCGGGATGTTGGAAAGACGTTCCGAAGTCCGGAAATACACGAACCTGGGCTCGGACGTTTCCACATTCGGGACGCCATAAAGATGTTCCGAAGTTTGGAAATACACAGAATCTGGAGCGGCCTCTGTCCCGAGGTTTCCAGATTCTTGACGCTGTACTTGTATATTCAAGACAGAGATCGATAGATTTTTGGATATTAAGCGAATCAAGGAATATGGGGATAGTGCAGGAAAGTGTTGAGGTAGAAGATCAGCCATGATCTTATTGGATGGCGTAGCAGGCTCGAGGGGCCAAATGGCCTACTCCTGCTCCTATTTCTTAGGTTCTTATGTAGTTCCAAGCTTAAGGCAATGGAAAATATATATCTAAAAGTGTTCTGTTCTGCAAGTAGCCTCCCCACGTCCCCGTTTCAGTTTGAATTAATTGTTGAGTAAATGCTTCTAATTAGAATTCTGCAACTTTTTGGAAAGTGTCATTTTTTTAGTTAACTCTTACTTCTTTGGACAACTAATGTAAAATCAATTCAGCAGAAGTTTAAAAAGTTCATACTGCAAATCTGAAATAATGTGCTGGAGATCCACAGTGGGTTGGCCAATATCTGAGAGAGAAAGATATCGGTTAGGTTACATTTCAGGTGTCACCCCCCCCATTAGTTCCATTCACAACCAAAAGGTTAAAACCATTTCTGCAGCTTGCTTT
Source organism: Pristiophorus japonicus (assembly GCF_044704955.1). Taxonomy (NCBI): domain Eukaryota; kingdom Metazoa; phylum Chordata; class Chondrichthyes; family Pristiophoridae; genus Pristiophorus; species Pristiophorus japonicus. The sequence goes on from NC_091989.1 coordinate 116,517,113, forward strand.
GTGGGTTTTCAAATTGTAGTGGCAATGTCAGCTCAACTGGGATTGTTCTCCTTGGAGCAGAGAAGGTTAAGGGGAGATTTAACAGAGGCGATCACAATCATGAAGGTTTTGATAGAGTAAATAAGGAGATACGCTTTTCACTGGCAGGAGGGTTGGTAACCAGGGGACACAATTTAAGGTAATTGGCAAAAGAGCCAGTGGTGAGATGAGGAGAATCTTTTTTACACAGCGAACTATTATGATCTGGAATACACTGCCTGAAAGGACAATGGAAGCAGATGTAATAGTAATTTTCTAAAGGGAATTGAATAAATACTTGAAGGGGAGAACATTGCAGGGCTATGGGGAAAGAGCAGGTAAGTGGAACTAATTGGATAGTTCTTTCAAAGAGCTATCCAGGCGGTTGGGCTTAATGGCCTCCTTCTATGCCATTGTGAAGTTTTAATTTTTAAAGGCAAGTTTGTGCATACATATATTTATTAAAAAGGCTTCTAACTCAGGGATGCTCTTTTAGAAGGTTACAGCCAGAGCTTCCAAAGCAACAGGGTACATCTTGTCTCACCGACTGTCGTGGTGTGGGGCTTGTGGCGGTAGTGATGCGCTAAAAGTGAGCGCCGCTGCTGCTCCGCCCCCGGACCCATTTTCAGCGTGAAGAACCGGCCCTACAACTGATGGTGCCCCTGCCAGCTTTTAGGGCTGGTGTGGAGTGGCAGAGATCTCAGAGCCGTGGGAATGGAGAAAGGCAAGAAGGTAAGATCTGAACCTGAGGATGTTCAACACAGAATCCGCACTCAGGGGGGCTGAGAGAGGGGGTGAGAGAGGAGGGAAAGAGGGAGAGGGTGAGAGAGAAAGGGAAGGGAGCAAAAGAGAAAGAAAGAGATAGAAGTGAGAAACAGAATGAGAAAATGTAATTGGGAAAGAGAAATAGAGAAAGAGGAAAAGGAAAAAAAAAACAGAGAGTGAAATAGAGATCCCGAGATTCAGAGAGAGAAAACTGAAATCTCAATCCAGGGGCTTAGACTGGAAACGTCGCCCCAGCTCAGCATTCCGAGCGGTAACAAATGGGAATCTGTGCCACCTCCACCGCCTCCAGGCTAGATCCAAGGTCGTCCCATCCTCTGTCGTCGAACTACAGTACGCAGACACACTTCTGCGCACACTCGGAGGCCATCGTCAACACCCTCACCGAGGCGTATGAAAGCATAGGCCTTACACTCAACATCTGTAAGACAAAGGTCCTCCACCAACCTGACCCTGCCACACAGCACTGACCCCCGGTTATCAAAATCCACAGTGAGGCCTTGGACAACGTGGACCATTTTCCATACCTCGGGAGCCTACTGTCAGCAAGGGCAGACATCGATGACGACGTCCAACACCGCCTTCAGTGTGCTACCGCAGCCTTCGGTCGTCTGAGGAAGAGAGTGTTTGAAGACCAGGACTTCAAATCTGGTACTCAGCTTATGGTCTACAGAGCAGTAGTGATACCCGCCCTCCTATATGGCTCAGAGATGTGGACTATTTCCAGTAGACACCTCAAAGCGCTGGAGAAGTACCACCAGCGCTGCCTCCGCAAGATCCTACAAATCCATTGGGAGGATCGACGCACCAACGTCACTGTTCTCGCTCAGGCCAGCATCGAAACACTGACCACGCTCGATCAGCTCCGTTGGGCCATAGCACCCACATGCCTGACACAAGACTCCCAAAGCAAGCGCTCTTCTCTGATCCTCGACATGGCAAGAGAGCTCCAGGTGGGCAGAGGAAACACTTCAAGGACACCCCCAAACCCTTCTTGATAAAGTGCAACATCCCCACTGACACCTGGGAATCCCTGGCCCAAGATTGCCCAAAGTGGAGGAAGAGCATCCGGGAGGGCGCTGACTACCTTGAGTCTCGTCGCCAAGAGCATGCAGAAACCAAGCACAGGCAGCAGAAGGAGCGTGCGGCAAACCAGGCTTCCCACCCACCCTTTCCTTCAACCATTTCTGCCCCACCTGTGACAAAGACTCGGTCCTGCATTGGACTGTACAGTCACCTGAGAACTCACTTTTAGAGTGGAAGCAAGTCATCCTCGACTTCGAGGGCCTGTCTACGCGTACCTAACCTGCGACTTCACCTAGCGCCTAGTGTCTCCCCTGTGGCTGCCTCACGGGTCTGGGAAGGCTGTTGTATTCCCTGTGTAAAAGCTGCAGATGTCCTTCTAGGACGCCCTCGAGCAGCTTTGGGCCTGGAAGGGCCGGCTGGAGACTGGTCAACACCCTCCCCGGGAGGGTTCAGTCTGACTTGGCTTGGACGAGGCCATGCATGGAGGCACTGGCAGAGTCTGGTGCCAGGAGTGCTGCGAGCGGAGGGAGCACATCGTTCATGTCCTGGCCCGAGGAGCCTGAATAACTCACCAGGGGTGGCACAATAACACCACCACCAAACTGAGGGAGCTCAGGTCGGTGCAGTGGCGCCATCAGAAGGTCTCCCATGGCCCATGGTGGACCCAGCCGCGAAAGCAACACTGAGGTCTCAGGGTACATCCCTTGTGCTTGTGCTGCAATGGCAGCTGCCACATCACCTTAAGCGTGAATTTCCCATGGGAATAACTCCCCAATTAAGACTGCAAACTTTCAGGTTTGAAGGGCTGATAAGACAGGAACACTTTTTTGTGGTTTAAAAAGCTGAATTTGGATCCAATGGCTGCCACAAACTTTGCGGCACTAATCGGGGGAAAAAAGGCCTTAACGCATTCTGGCTGCACTGAATTTCGGCCCCACAGTCATTAATAAGTGCAATATGCTATTCCGTTTAATGAATGATTGAGAATTGACAGGAGAAGTAGTATCTCTGAGAAACCATTAAGAAGAAGACAGACTTTTTTCCAATCAGCACCACTGGCCTGTCCCTTCATGCATTTTCGTCAATACTTCCTGTTTGTTTCCTTTTGTATTTTTAAAAATTGTTTTGCTTTTTCCCCTCGTGGCCTTGAGACTGTCTCTGACACATAACACGGCACTGTAGTTTACAGTGAAAATAAACTTTTGACTCACTTGTAGACTGCACGCAAAGTTTTCTACTTCCCTTTTTACTGTTGCTTCCAAAAAAAATTGCTCGGTCTGAAATGTAGCAAGAATCGTACAGAGATAGCGCTTTGGATCATTATCTCTCAGACTTTGTAGCTTGAATTACAAACGATTACATGAGAAAACAATATATCAACAACATATCAACAGTCAGCACTCAGTCGGTGAAAACTCTTCACTTGTTAACTATAAAAATGATGTGCTGTATGCCAGTGTCTCCATGGCAACACTTCTCATTTCCCAGTGCATCGAACGCTTTGTAGTGAAATGCCACCTCTGGCTATGAGTGGCTACACGGCTGACTCTATTGGGAGCCTGCCAGTTCAGGGGCACTTTTTTTTTAATGATTGGTATTGAACATTTCTGGTATGTCGCTTTGATAGGCATTTGTTGTATGCCAACCGTAAGCTTTGCTTTAATGGATAGGCTGTGGCGCCAAGGCTGGAATGAGAGACTGTGAGAAACAAAGGTTTGGATCCCTCTCTCTTGATTGCCTTTCGCACTCTCTGCTGCCTTGTTAGGAAAAGGAAGGGTAGTTGGGCATACTGAATGTGTTTTTGAATAAAGATCCATTGCTCAGTGAAATTGAATCAATATAATAAAAATGCCATAGTTGAACAATGTGTGTACCCCATATTTCGGTGAATAGTGCTTAATACAAAATTAGTGTAAGTGGATTTAGCTGAGGGACTAAACGTATACATAAACTGGGAGTTGTAGGAATACAGTTGCTGCCAGAGTGAGCAACATATTATACACACTCTACTTAGCATTTTTTCTATTTGATATGTGAGGCACCAATATTAGTTTTGAATTTTCCATCCAAGGCAGTTCTTCTTAATCCTCAATAATACACAGGTGCTGAAGTTCATTCTAACCTGGGTTGCACAACAATCTTTCTGTGTTGAAACAAAAGAACCAGCAAGTTGACCCACAAATATTTAACGCCACATTTTGAATCAAGTGCCCCTGTGTTATCAACCAATCCTGCTTTCACTATTCCAGTTCTTGACTATCATTATCTTAAGCGCTTTGTCTCCATTCTCTTTCTTTGCTCCCCTGAAGCGACTGACTCTTGTTGAAGTACAATGCTGACAGGCCTCCACAACCTGCCCAAGCCCATTCTTCAGGCATGAATGTAGGCTGACTAATTGTCTGCAACAACATTACAGCCAAGCCCAATCCTGCTCTCCACCACTGCTCATGTGCACACACTTCCCAGGAGAGGCCACTGGATTGGGAGGAGGAACCCTGGGTGGTTGGGTTGTATTTTTTTTAGCCATCCCTGGCTCATTAGAGCAAATGCTAAAGGCCACATCCTTACTGCTACCCTAGCTGAGATAAAATAGCTTAACAGGGACCAGGGGCCGAAATTCAGGCCCGCCAAAAAGCCGACGCATTTACCGTTTTGTAAGTGGATTTACTGCCGTCTCGGAAGAGGTCGACTCTTGATCGATATTCAGGTCTTTGTCTTTTTTTTAAGCGAAGTCGGTCATAATGGGGGCGGAAGTGTGGCGGTAAGTGGGGGTGAGGGGCGGAAGCGGAGGCGGGACGGATTCTCCACCGCTGTCATTCAGCAGCGGAGCAGTGGTGACAACATTGCGGGACTGCATCACCGCGTCTCTCCCCTCCTTTCCGAGGGGTTGGCAGGCTGCCTGTTGGTGGCTCGGCCGAACCAGGGGGCACAATAGTCGGCCGGCAAAAAAAATAAAATAGCGGCGGTGGCATTGGGCCTTTGCCTTTAATTGCCACCGCACAGTCAGAGCAGACAGAGGGAATGAAAGGTGCACCAACAGAAAAAGCTGTATTAGATTTTTCGGCCTGAATATCGCCGGAGGTGGGGAACCCGGCGTGCGCGCACCGATGACACACTTACGGTAGCTCAGCAGCAGTGGGGCGGAAGTGGGGACCGGCAGAAACCGCCCCCTCCCCCCCCCCCCCCCCCCCGCTGAATTTGGCTGGAGGCGGCCATTCGACCAGAAATCGACGGCCATTGGATTCCGCCCCCTGGCCGCCACATTCCGGCGGTGACGGGCCTTATCGGGACCTTGAATTTCAGCCCCCAGGCATCAAAGCTCGTGCCTTCCTGCTCTGCTTGCCTCAGTACCACACTTACCTACTTAGGCATCAGAGAAGCTAATCTGTGCATTGCCAAGTAGCTGTCAGAGCGTTAAGGTCAAAAGCTAATTTGCTGGAGATTTGAAATAAGGCAGCAGCAAACATTCCAAAGATTCTACTAATAGTTTAAAAAATGCTGCACAATTTTCTCAAAACCACAGAGCAGATCCTGGAGTATTTTGAGGCCTGTGTATTCAGTGAGACAACTGCGAATGAAACACTAAACATCATGTCACAGAGCATATGGGGCAACAGTGGCTTTGGACCTTAAGATTTACCCAGATGGAGAGATGGCCGGGCACTCTGGTTCTTTAATTACAATGTCAGCACTAAAAAAAACATAGAAAATGTGAAAATATTATTGCAGATGCTATATTAGATAAAAGGAGGAAGGTGTAACATTAGGAACTACCACCTACCTCTGTCCTTGTTTTGATGTTGTAATATAATTAGTCAAAGGATTTATTATAGCATGCAGAAATGTTGAGAGTAATATTGCTGTGTTGCTGCATATCTTGACGTCGCCTGATAGTAGAACAGGACAGAGTTTTGTATTCATCTGCTGGCTGTTCCCCACCCATTACATTTGTTAGTTTTTTTCCCACTGCAATCATAGCATGCCCTGTTTTGAGGAATACAAAGTAGTTATGTACTCTATTCGCTTTGGAAATGTGACCATGTTATTCTTTGAGGGAAATCATTTGCTCAGCCTATTGACTTAAAGGTTATTAAAGTAATTCAATGAATGTAAAAACAGATTTATGAAAGTGATTAAACCAAATAGATAACTTCCTGTGATGCTGCGAAATTGCCTGTCTACGTGTATCTGCGAGCGTGCATTCATTTTAATTTGATAACTGCGTAGTTTGTATACAGGGATAAAACTTGATAGTAATCAACCTACAATCACAGCAAACAGAGGCATAATTCAACCTTTGGCTTGGGAGACACATCTAACTTCTCAAGCTATTCACAGCAAATTTTCTAAAATATACCGTTGTCTTGCCGAGTGCAGTGCCAGCAGGGCCTGGAGGCATGATTGGAATTTTGTGATAAATGTGCATTTTACCCTCATCGGTGTTCATTGCCATTCACTTGTGCTGACCCCTGAAAATAAGTTGGGTACATTGACCAGCAATGGACTTAGTAATTAAAAATAAACTGTCTCAGTAACTATACAGGCTTCACTGTAGTTTGCTATTTATAGAAACATAGAAAATAGGTGCAGGAGCAGGCCATTCGGACCTTCGAGCTTGCATCGCCATTCAATATGATCATGACTGATCGTGCAATCTCAGTACCCCATTCCTGCCTTCTCTCCATACCTGCTGATTCCTTTAGCCGTAAGGGCCACATCTAACTCGCTTTTGAATATGTCCAACGAACTGGACTCCAAGTTTCTGTGGCAGAGAATTCTACAGGTTCACAATTCTTTGGGTGAAAAAGATTCTCCTCATCTCGGTCCTATATGTCTTACCCCTTATCCTTAGACTGTGTCCCCTGGTTCTGGACTTCCCCAACATCGGGAACATTCTTCCTGCATCTAACCTGTTCAGTCCCATCAGAATTTTATACGTTTCTATGAGATCCCCTCTCATTCTTCTAAATTCCAGTAAGTATAAGCCTAGCCGATCCAGTCTTTCCTCATGTGTCAGTCCTGCCATCCCGGGAATCAGTCTGGCGAACCTTCGCTGCACTCCCTCAACAGCAAGCATGTTCTTTCTCAGATTAGGAGACCAAAACTGCACACAATACTCAAGGTGTGGCCTCACCAAGGCCCTGTATAACTGCAGTAAGACCTCCCTGCTCCTATACTCAAATTCCCTCGCTATGAAGGCCAACATGCCGTTTGCTTTCTTTACTGTCTGCTGTACCTGCATGCCAACTTTCAATGACTGATGTACCATGACACCCAGGTCTCGTTGCACCTCCCCTTTTCCTAATCTGTCAACATTCAGATAATATTCTGCCTTCCTATTTTTTCCACCAAAGTGGATAACCTCACATTTATCCATATTATTCTGCATCTGCCATGCATTTGCCCATTCACCAACCTGTCCAAATCCCCCTGCAGCCTCTTAGCATTCTCCTCGCAGCCTGCCCTGCCACCCAGCTTAGTGTCATCTGCAAACTTGGAGATATTACATTCAATTCCTTCGTCTAAATCATTAATGCATATTGTAAATAGCTGGTGTCCCAGCACTGAACCCTGCGGCACCCCACTAGTCACTGCCTGCCATTCTGAAAAGGACCCGTTTATTCCAACTCTTTGCTTCCTGTCTGTCAACCATTTCTCTATCCACATCAATACATTACCCCCAATACCATGTGCCTTAATTTTGCACACTAATCTCTTGTGTGGGACCTTGTCAAAAGCCTTTTGAAAGTCCAAATCCACCACATCCACTGGTTCTCCCTTGTCCACTCTACAAGTTACATCCTCAAAAAACTCTAGAAGATTTGTCAAGCATGATTTCTCTTTCTTAAATCCATGTTGACTTGGACCGATCCTGTCACTGTGCTCCAAATGCGCTGTTATTACATCTTTAATAATTGATTTCAGCATTTTCCCCACCACCGATGTCAGGCTAACCGGTCTATAATTCCCTGTTTTCTCTCTCCCTCCTTTTTAAAAAAGTGCTGTTACATTAGCTACCCTCCAATCCATAGGAACTGATCCTGAGTCCATGGAATGTTGGAAAATGACCACCAATGCATCTACTATTTCTATGGCCACTTCCTTAATTACTCTGGGATGCAGATTATCAGGCCCTGGGGATTTATCGGCCTTCAGTCCCTTCAATTTCCCTAACACCATTTCCTGACTAATAAGGATTTCCCTCTGTTCCCCCTTCTCGCTAGACCCTCGGTCCTCTTGTATTTTTGGGAGGTTATTTGTGTCTTCTTGAGTGAAGACAGAACCAAAGTATTTGTTCAATTGGTTTGCCATTTCCTTGTGGCCCATTTTGAATTTACCTGATTCTGACTGCAAGGGACCTACGTTAGTCTTTTCTAATCTTTTTCTCTTCACATATCTATAGAAGCTTTTGCAGTCAGTTTTTATGTTCCCTGCAAGCTTACTCTCATACTCTATTTTCCCTCTCCTAATTAAACCCTTAGTCCTCCTCTGCTGAATTCTACATTTTTCCTAGTCCTCAGGTTTGCTGCTTTTTCTGGTCAACTTATATGCCTCTTCCTTCGATTTAACACTATCCCTAATTTCCCTTGTTAGCTACGTCGGAGCCACCTTCCCTTTTTTATTTTTACATCACACAGGGATGTACAATTGTTGTAGTTCATCCATGTGATCTTTCAATGTCTGCCATTGCCTATTCATTATCAACCCTTTAAGTATCATTTGCCAGTCTATCCTAGCCAATTCACGTCTCATACCATTGAAGTTACCTTTCTTTAAGTTCACGACCCTAGTCTCTAAATTAACTGTGTCACTCTCCATCTTAATGAAGAATTCTACCGTATTATGGTCACTCTTCCCCAAAGGGCCTCGCACGACCAGATTGCTAATTAATCCTCTCTCGTTATACAAGACCCAGTCTAGGATGGTTCCTCGAGATATTGGTCTAGAAAACCATCCCTTATACACTCCAGGAAATCCTCCTCCACAGTATTGCTACCAGTTTGGTTTGCCCAATCAATATGTAGATTAAAGTCACCCATGATAACTGCTGTACCCTTATTGCACGCGTCCCTAATTTCCTGTTTGATGCCATCCCCAACCTCCCTACTACTGTTTGGTGGTCTGTACACAGCTCCCATCTAACATTTTCTGCCCTTTGGTGTTTCGCAGCTCTACCCATATAGATGCCACATCATCCACGCTAATGTCCTTCCTTACTATTGCATTAATCTCCTCTTTAACCAGTAATGCTACCCCACCTCCTTTTCCTTCCTGTTTATCCTTCCTGAATATTGAATATCCCTGGATATTGAGTTCCCAGCCTTGGTCACCCTGGAGCCATGTCTCCGTAATCCCAATTACACCATATCCGTTTACACCTATGTGTGCGGTTAATTCATCCATCTTATTACAAATGCTCCTCGCATTGAGACTCAGAGCCTTCAGGCTTGTTTTTTTAACACTTTTTATCCATTTAGAATGTGGCCCTTTTGATTTTTACCCTTGATTTCTCTGCCCTCCATTCTTGTTTTTCTCCTTACTACCTTTTGCTTCTGCTCCATTTTTACTTCCCTCTGCCTCCCTGCATAGATTCCCATCCCCTTGCCTTTTTAGTTTAAACCTTCCCCAACAGCACTAGCAAACACTCCCCCTAGGACATCGGTTCCGGTCCTGCCCAGGTGCATGTTGGCATCTAGTTGAGCCTAGTTTCCCAGTAAACTTAGGTCTATTGTCGGTAAGTTGGGAAACTTTGCATTAAAAAACAAACTTTTCTAAAGATTTTTTTGTTTGAACTTCATTAAAAGTTTTTTTAGATGTATTGCTGCAAGTGTATGATGCTATCACCCATATCAGTGGAAATTCTTGTACTCTATGGTAATCTAGTGGCAGAAATGGGGACGTATGTGGGCGGTGGGGTGGGGGGGGGGGATGGTGGGAATGGAAATACCTCTATTCATTGGGCCAGAGTTTGGTGAAACCTAAGTCCCGCCTAAGTGCCGCCCAAAGGATCGCTAAAATCCTGGCGGTACTTTGGGCGGAAGTTTCATGAAAAAATATGGGAAAGACCGCCCGGTGGCAAAAATGGGACTTGCACGCCGATTGTGGGCAGCAACGGGTGGCAGCTCCCTTTCTGGGCAGCAAATGTGATCCTTGGCAAAATTCCACCGAGGATAGAGACGGGCCCAGGGAGGGGAGGAACTGATAAAATCAAAAGTTTTCAAACTAATAAAAAAAATACCAGAAATCCTTCAGGAGACCCCATCCACCTAAATTCCTGCAAAAGAAATAAAGAAAAGAAGTGCACTAACCTTTTTTTGTAGGTCTTCATACTTAGTGTTCAGGTCAGACCTGCCTCCACGTGGCGGTCTTTTCCCCTGCTGGAGCGGAGGACCGCCCGGACCAATCTAGGGACTCAGCGGGTGGGAGGACTATTGTGGGCGTTGCACGCCGGCGCACACCAGCAGGCACTCCCAGCGGTCTTCTCCCCCCGCCGGCGTGAGGACCTGACCAAATTCGCTCGGAGGGGAGAGCGCCCACAAAACATCGAGACCGCCAAGAAAACTCGGCGGCAGCCGACGGTAAGCCGGCCAAACTTGGACCCATGGTTTCTAGACCACTACTAACTAAGAAATACAGAGGGTTGTGTGTTAAGATTTTTTTTTAATTGCTTTTGGTGGTGCGTGGTGCTGGCAAAGCCACCTTTGGTGCCTGTCTCTATGATAGTGGTGATGGTGGGTTGCCTTCTTGAACCGCTGCAGTCCCTGTGCTAATGGTGCTTCCATGACACCGTTTGGTGGGGAATTACAGGATAATGATCTAATGACAATGAAGGAAGGCAATATATGTCCCAGTCAGAATGCTATATGACTTGGAAAGGAACTTGGAGGTGATAGTGTTCCCATAGTTTTGCTGCTCTTGTCCTTCTCTGTGGTAGATGTCACAGGGCTGGGTGGTTCTGTCAAAGAAAGCTTGGTAATTTGCTGCAGTACATACTGCAAGCAAAGTGTGCTGGTGGTGGCTGGGTTGAATATCGAGCCCAGTGGCAAGGATGTCAATGAAAGGGTTTATTCTATCCTGGATGGTATTGAGTTTCCTGAGTGCACTCATCCAGGTGAGTGGCAATTTTCCACCAAGTTCCTGACTTGAACCTTGCAGATGGTTCAAGTCATCGAGGTGTCAGAAGGTGAGTCACTCATTATACGGTGTTGATTTGGTTCATTTCAATTATGCTTCTGGTCAAGAGAGGGCACGGTACCTTTTCCATCTCCTTTCTTGAAGACTTCATAGAAAAGATATTTTCATAACTTCCCGGCTACTCTTGTAGGATGGAGTTTTAGGTTTCAAGTTCTGCATCACCATCTATTAAGTCTTGCCCTTCCAAGATGTATTGCAATTCCCACCCCTCCCCTCAAAAAACCTGGGGAGCCCCAGTATGACCAATGCTAGTTGGTTTGGCAGGTCCATGTCCAGACCTTCTCTGAATACTGGAAAGTTAAGAAAAATATATGTGAATAGTTAGGTGCGTGCAGGGATTGAGGTCGGGGAGCGGAGGGCGGGGGGGTGGGGGGTTATGGTGCATAAGAAAAATCTGATCATGATATAAGAGCGCCTCATTACATTCACTAAAGTTCTCATCACAGGCCCAGTGTCGATAAATACCAACATTAGAACATGAAATAAGAGCAGGAGTAGGCCATATGGCCCCTCGAGCCTGCTCTGCCATTCAATAAGATCATGGCTGAGCTTTCACATCATCTCCACTTTCACGCCCGATCCCCATATCCCTGATTCCCTTAATAATCTGGTAAAGTGATTCACTTGGAAATGTAACATTGAGCAAATTAAGAAGAACCATGTATTGGGCACTGATGTTTCATGAGTAGTGTCAATTATGGGCTTTTTGGAAAATCTCTAAGGCAGTACCAGCATATCATTGTGAAAGCTGGACATCAGTGTCTGTTACATTTTATTTTGCTTCTGTTTTATGTTCACAGATTGTTTTGTGTTTCGTACAAACTCCTAAATTTTAATCTAGTCTTTCTTCAGTTGTATTACTTTCATTTTGTATTACATTTTAGAAAATTTGTAGAATTTTTTAAAATCCTTACTTTTCAGAAGCTTCTAGAGACAATGGGGTCAAGTTTCGGGCCGCACCTAGAATGGTGCAGCCCCGCAAGCCACGCCTGATTTCCGCACTCAAAACCGTGCCGAAAACTTACCTCGGTATTCTCCACTCCCTAAGGTGGATCCAGGCCCTCGGTGCAGCGCAGCACAAGCTGTGGGGGGCGGAGCCAGGTCCCTGCGCTGAAAACAGTGCCGGGACCTCTGCACATGCGCGCAACAGTGTGCGAGCATGTGCAGTAGCTCCAGGCGTCCGAGGCTGTGTGGGAGGGGCCCGAAGCACGCCGTCCCAAGCACTGGCCGAATGAGGCAGTGAAGATAGGACCTCTTCCTCGAGCTCCTGCTCTGGCTCTGGCTCCCGCCTCCCCCCACGGCCCCCCCCCCCCACCCCCAGCTCCCGCTCCCTCTGGCTCTCTCCCGCTCCCCCCACCTCCCCCCCCCAGCTCCCGCTCCGCTCCGGCTCCCCCCCTGCCACCCCCCCTTTCAGGTCCGCTCCTCTCCCTCTCCACGTCTTCGGCGGGGCCCGCCCGCCCGGCATCTTGCTGGGGGCGGGCCCCACCCAAAGTCTTCGTCCCAGCTTCTTCTCATCAGCCGGCCCCGTTCAGCCTCCCCCCTCTTCCCCCTCTCCCCCGCCTCCCTCTCCTCTCCCCCGTTCCTCCCTCTCCTCTCCCCCGCTCCTCCCTCTCCTCTTCCCCGCTCCTCCCTCTCCTCTCCCCCCCTCCTCCCTCCCCCACCCCTCGCTGTCAGAAACACAGAGACACTGACAGACAGAGAGAGAGAGACTGACATTCAGAGAGAGAGAGAGACACTGACACATTCAGGGAGAGAGAGAGAGAGACAATGACAGAGACAGAGAGAGACACACTGGGGGGGGCCCCGTCCCAGCACGCTGTTGGAGGGCTCCCGGTGCTGCAGTCGGTGAGTAGAAACTTAATTTTTTATTTATTGATTTTTTAAATTATTTTTTTATTTTTAATTTTTTAATTTTTTTTGATTGATTTATTGGTTGATTTATTGATTTATTTATCATTTATTTTTGATGATGGCTCTTTATTTGTAAAAGTGATGTGTTTCATGTTTGTAAACTTCCCTCCCCACCCCGCCCCGCTGCCCCATTTCTCTTCCTTACGTCTGATTTTCTAAGTTTAGGCAAGGTTTTTCTGAGCGTACAAAAATCTACACTTACTCCATTCTAAGTTAGTTTGGAGTAAGTTTTCGCTGCCTAAACTTGCAAAACAGGCGTTAGTGGCCGGACACGCCCCCTTTTGGAAAAAAAATCTGTTCTAAAATGAAACTGTTCTAACTCACTAGAACTGGAGCAAACCTAATGCCGAGAATTGCAATTTCTAAGATGCTCCATTCTAAACCAGTTGCTCCAAAAAAATAGGAGCAACTCAGGCCGAAACTTGAGCCCAATAAACTGGGAGAAATTAAACTGAAAGTAAAGTGAGCGACAGAATAATGATCAGCGACTGAGATGGCTGTCAGTAAACAGGTCTTCACCCTGACTGAGGATTTAACCTGCTCCATCTGCCAGTCTCTGTTTGTGGAGCCTGTGCAACTGGACTGTGAGCATAACTTCTGGAAATCCTGCAGTACAGACTTACACGAGGCACATGCTGAAGTCAAGGTCACTCAGGACCTGCACCTTTATTTCACAGCTCTCGAGTGCCACACTTGCCTGAGACCTGCCTTTATATACCTGTGTAGAACAGGTATGCAATGTCTCCTGCAAGTGCACCCCTGGTGGTAAGGTATGCTTATTGTTACAGGTCATATCCAATTACAGTCATGTATAGCATGGTAAAATACAGTTATATACAGTAATGTGAGATACATGACATCACCCTCCCCCAAGGTCTATTGCCTTTATAGATTCAGTCTCTCAGGTGGTCTACACTCTCGTGTGGAGCGTCTTAGTTGTGGTCTTGTTGAATGGCGGAGCAGGCTCGAGGGGCTAGATGGCCTACTCCTGTTCCTAATTCTTATGTTCTTATGGTTCAGTTGTTTGCCTTGGTGCCTGTTTTTCTTTCGGTGTGATTGCTGGTATCTCACCTGGGCTGTCTGTTTTGTTCAGTATGATTGTTGGTATCTCGCCTGTTGAGACTGCCCTTTCCTCAGGTTGTTCCCTCTGTCTGTCCACCAGGTGTGGTGCGAGTTCCACATTGTAGTCTGCCTCTGGTTCTGCAGTGTTGTTGGTGAATCTACTTTTTATTTGATCTACATGCCTCCGGCAGGTTTGGCCATTGTCCATTTGTACAACCAGCAGCCTGTTTCCTTCCTTCTGTCCCTGCAAGCCATTTGGGAACCCCTGCCATAGTTTAGCACAAACACTTTGTCCCCCATCTCATTCCACCTCCCCCTCGAATTTCGGTCATGGTACTCAATTAGCTTCCGGCGCTTTGCCTCAACAATTTCATGCATGTCTGGGAGGATTAACGAGAGCCTAGTCTTTAAAGTCCGTTTCATCAATAGTTGCACGGGAGGAACCCCAGTCAGCAGCAGTCGCGACAGGCGACCCTGCAGCATGGGACCTTGGATTTTAAGCATGCCTAGTTTAATGATTTGCACTGCTCACTCCACCTGGCCATTGGAGGCCGGCTTGAACGGTGCTGTCTTAACGTGATTTATGCCGTGGTCAACTATAAAGTCTTGGAATTCTGCGCTGATGAAGCACGGACCATTATCATTGACCAATATGTCAGGAATTCCGTGCGTTGCAAACATGGTTCTAAGGCTCTCTACAGTGGTGGAGGTGGTGCTCGAGTTTAAAATGGTGCATTTGATCCACTTTGAAAATGCATCGATGACTAGGAGAAACATTTTGCCCATGAATGGGCCCGCATAGTCTACGTGCACCCGCGACCACGGTTTGCTGGGCCAGGGGCTCAGGGGGGCCTCCCTGGGGGCATTGCCGAGTTGGGCACAAATGGTGCATCGTCGGATGCAGAGCTCCAAGTCCGCGTCAATGCCAGGCCACCAGACGTGGGATCTGGCTATGGCCTTCATGCTCGTGGTGGAGCTCCCGGACAAATGCCCCTCTGCCTCGCAAAGGCATAACTACTCGGCTGCCCCACATCAGGCAGTCTGCCTGTAGTGATAGTTCATGCATGCACCTTTGGAAAAGTTTGATCTCCTCGGGGCAGGCATCGCGAGCCTCTGCCCAGTCACCAGTTAAAACACATCTTTTGACTAGGGATAACGTGGGGTCGCTGGTCGTCCAGGCTCTGATTTGGCGAGCCATCATGGGTGAACCTGTGGACTCAAAGGCATTGATTGCCATGACCATCTCACAGTCCTGTTCGTTGGACCCTTCTGTGGTCGCCAGGGGTAGCCTGCTCAGCGCGTCGGCACAGTTGTCTGTGCCTTATTGTGTAGTCATAAGACGCCAGCATGAGTGCCCACCTTTGAATGCGCGCCAAGGCGTTGGTGTTTATTGCCTTGCTCTCGGATAGCAGGGACGTGAGGGGTTTGTGGTCGGTTTCTAACGCGAACTTGGCCCCAAAAAGGTATTGGTGCATCTTTTTGACACCTTACACGCACGCGAGCACCTCCTTCTCCACCATATCGTACCCGCGCTCCGCCCGCGAAAGTGACCTGGAGGCATAAGCAATGGGTTGCAATTTACCCGCACCATTGACGTGCTGTAAAACGCACTCGACCCCGTACGCTGAAGCATCACACGTAAGAACTAGCTTTTTACCTGGGTCAAAAAAAGCCAAAACACTGTTGGAACATAGAAGGTTGCGTGCTTTATTGAAGGCGCGTTCTTGGACGTCCCCCCAAAACCAATCGCACACCTTTCTGAGTAGCACGTGGAGAGGCTCCAGCAGCATGCTCAAGTTCTGCATAAAGTTCCCAAAGTAATTGAGTTGCCCGATAAAGGCACGCAGTTCTGAGACATTCCGGGGCCTGGGTGCCAGGCGAATTGCTTCGGTTTTGGATTTTGTTGGGCGGATTCCATCAGCGGCAGTCCTTCTGCCCAAAAATTCAACCTCGGGCGCGAGAAACAGACACTTGGATTTCTTAACTCTTAGGCCTACCCGATCCAATCGCTTTAGTACTTCCTCCAAATTGCGGAGATGGGAGTCGGTGTCCCTGCCCGTGATGAGTATGTCGTCTTGAAACCCAACCGTCCCCGGACTTGAGCAGACTCTCCATGTTGCGCTGGAATATAGCAGCTGCCGACCTGATGCCGAATGGGCATCGATTGTACATCGATGTGTGTTGATGGTGGTGAGTAGCTTAGACTCTTCGGTCAGTTCTTGCGTCATATACGCAGATGTGAGATCTAGTTTTGAGAAAAGTTTTCCTCCAGCCAATGTGGCAAATAGGTCCTCCGCTCTGGGAAGCGGGTATTGGTCCTGTAGGGAGACTCTGTTTATGGTAGATTTGTAATCCGCACAGATTCGTATGGATCCATCAGGCTTCATGACTGGGACGATGGGACTTGCCCAGTTGCTAAATTCCACGGGTGAGATTATGCCTTCCCGCAGAAGCTGGTCCAGTTCATGTTCAATCTTTTCCCTCATCACATAGGGCACAGCTCTAGCCTTGTGATGGACTGGTCTAGCATCCTGTGTGATGTAGATTTTAACTTTAGCCCCTTTGAAGGTGCCCACACCTGGCTGAAAGAGATGTTCAAATCGACTTAGAACTGTTGAGCAGGAGGTCCATTCCTCTGATGACATGGCATGAACATCATCCCATTTCCAATTTAGTTTTGCCAGCCAGCTTCTCCCCAGCAGTGCTGGGAGGCTGGGAGATCTCCGGGGACAATCCACAGGGGAAGTCGGTTCACTGTCCCTTTGTGTGTGACTGAGAGCATGGCGCTGCCAAGGACTGGGATGATTTCTTTGGTATCGGTCCTTAGTTTGGTGTCGACCCTTGTGAGTGTTGGTCTGTTGCTTTTGTGCAGCCACAGCTGTTCAAATTGTTGGACGCTCATGAGAGATTGACTCGCTCCCGTGTCCAGTTCCATGTTGACGGGTATCCCGTTGAGTAGAACTCTCATCATTATTGGAGGCGTCTTGTTGTAAGAACAGTGGACATTGATCGTGTTGACCCGCTGTACCTTGGTGTCCCGGGCACTGTCCCCACCATCTTCTGGTCCGCTTTCCGACCCTTCCGATTCATATACCAGCCGAGCTGCTGTTTTTCTGCACATGCGGGCCAGATACCCTGTGTAGTTGCAGTTTCTGCAAACGGCATGCTGAGATCGACACCCCCTTGAGATGAGTGCCTTCCCCCACATCTCCAGCACAGACCGCTTCCATTGTTTCCGAAGGATGAGCTGCGTCTGGCTGATCTCTCTTGAGCTTCTCTCAGTTTGTAATTGATTACTCGCATTGTGGGTTGATGAGGTGTGAACGGCCGTTCCTGTGGCCCTTGATGGCTTCTGGTGCCACTGTCTGCTGTTGAAGGCCTGCTCTCCTGCCTTTGTCTGTGTGTGGGGGTAGCGGCTTGTTTCACGCTGTGAACCCCTTGTTGAGATGTTTCGTTAGTTGTCGTACCCGCATTATCGATCAACCTCGTTTCTTCTTCTCCTGCCAAGACTGTCTGTGCAACCAGTGCTGCTGCCTCTAGGGTCAAGTTCTTGGTCTCTATGAGCTTTCGGAATATGTCTGCGTGGCTTATTCCTTCAATAAAAAAAGTCTCTCAGTACTTCTCTCCTTAGTTCATCGGAGAACTCACATAAACTAGCCAGCCTCCGAAGTTCCGCCACAAAGTCGGGTATGCTCTGGCCCACACAGCGTCTATAGTTGTAGAATCTGTGTCTGGCCATGTGTAGGCTGCTCGCTGGCTTCAAGTGGTCTCTCACCAGTGTGCTCAACTCTTCAAACGACTTGCTTGCTGGTTTCTCGGGTGCCAGCAGGTCCTTCATTAAGGCATATGTTTTCGAGCCACAGCTGGTCAAGAGATGAGCTCTTCTCTTGTCTGCCTTATCGTCACCCAACCAGTCTTTGGTTACAAAGCTTTGCTGGAGCCCTTCTATAAAGTCCTCCCAATTATCTCCAGCATTGTGTTTCTCATCTGAGCCGTTGATAGCCATTCTCTGGATTCTGTGATCCCGTAACTCGTCGCCATTGTAAAGTCCTGACCCTGCAGTACAGACTTACACGAGGCACATGCTGAAGTCAAGGTCACTCAGGACCTGCACCTTTATTTCACAGCTCTCGAATGCCACACTTGCCGGAGATCTGCCTTTATATACCTGTGTGGAACAGGTATGCAGTGTCCCCTGCAAGTGCACCCCTGGTGGTAAGGTATGCTTGTGGTTACAGGTCATATCTAGTTACAGTCATGTATAGCATGGTAAGATACAGTTATGTACAGTAGTGTGAGATACATGACAAATCCTGTACCTAGAAATGTTGGGTCGCGTCCTGCCCAGAATGTCGACTGGTTCTCCCCTGGAGAAGCTACACCAGTAACAGGGTGTTGGCCAATCTCTCCGAGAAAGCTCGGCAGCTGGAGCTGGACCTGAAGCTGGAGAAGGAGCATTCTAACTGTGAGGGACACGGGGAGAAGTTGGACCGGGACACGGAGCAGGAGCAGTCTGACTGTGAGGGACACGGAGCAGGAGCAGTCTGACTGTGAGGGACACGGAGCAGGAGCGGTCTGACTGTGAGAGACACGGAGCAGGAGCAGTCTGACTGTGAGGGACACGGAGCAGGAGCAGTCTGACTGTGAGGGACACGGAGCAGGAGCAGTCTGACTGTGAGGGACACGGAGCAGGAGCGGTCTGACTGTGAGGGACACGGAGAAGGAGCAGTCTGACTGTGAGGGACACGGGGAAGGAGCGGTCTGACTGTGAGGGACACGGAGCAGGAGCAGTCTGACTGTGAGGGACACGGAGCAGGAGCAGTCTGACTGTGAGGGACACGGAGCAGGAGCGGTCTGACTGTGAGGGACACGGAGCAGGAGCAGTCTGACTGTGAGGGACACGGAGCAGGAACGGTCTGACTGTGAGGGACACGGAGAAGGAGATAATGTTCTGTGAGGAGAATGAGATTCTGATATGCAGCAGTTGTGCGGAATCTCCCGCACATTTAGACCACAGGTTCCTGCCGGTACAGAAGGCAGTTCTAAAGTACAATGTCCAGCTGAAATCGGCCTCGGATTCCATGGAGGATGAAAAGAAAAGTAAAAATGAATTAAAACGGCAGCAGGAGGGGAAAATTTCAGAGCTGGATGAACTCACTGGATCCCTGGAGCAAGACATCTCTGCACAATTTGCCAAAATCCATTGATAACTTGAAGACAAAGAGAAACATTTAATCAAAGTGCTGGGGAGACAAAAGGAGGAAGATCTGCGACCAGTGGAGAAGAACTTGAAAAGAATTGAAGAGGAACTGACGTCACTTGAGGAGAACATACTGAATGTTTGTGTAAACATCGAGCAACAAGACAGTATCTCTTTTCGCAAGGAACTGAAAGGATTGCGAGAAAGGTACCTGGACGAAGGTGAAGGGGCAGAGAGAGGTGAAAATGAAGAAGATAGCTATGAAATCCGAGATTCAGAGGAAGATCAAGAAGAAGAAAGTGAATGCTCAGCTGAAGGTGAAGATGAAGAGATATTGGTGTCTGCAAGTCTGAAACACACAGTATTTCGAGGCCCGTTACTCTATGCAGTGTGGAAGGAAATGAAACAGACCATCTCTCCAATCTCAACCTCACTGACCCTGGACCCAAACATAGTGCATCGTAAGCTCATCCTGTCTGAGGACCGGACCAGTGTGACACTTGGCAACAGAGAGGTTTGCAGCTTCCTGATAACCCGGAGAGATTCGATAATGTTGTCTGCATCTTGGGGTCATAGGGATTCACATCAGGGAAACACTACTGGGAGGTGGAGGTTGGAGACAAGACTAAGTGGGATGTGGGGTGGCCAGAGAGTCAATCAATAGGAAGGGGACTAACACTGGGGCCTCAATTTGGATACTGGGCTATGTGGCTGTGAAATGGGAATGAATATGGAGCTGTTGAAACCGCACATGTTCCACTGACCCCGAGTGTGAACCCCAGGACCATCGAAGTTTACCTGGACTATGAGGGAGGACATGTGACCTTTTACAATGCTGATGATATGTCCAATCTCTACACTTTCACTGACACATTCACTGAGAAACTCTTTCCTTATTTCTCTCCTGGATTGTGCGATGAGGGTAAAAATTCTGCTCCTCTTTAACTGCAGTATTTCCAACCGTAGGTTCCTAAACTGATGTGTCAGAGTATGGAGAGATTGTGTCCAGTGCAGGGCGAATATTGCACATCTCACACATTAACTTCGAGACACAGCAGAACGGGGTCAGCATTAAAGCCGACAAAAAAAAATATATCTTATGTTCTCAGATTTTTGAATGATAAGGGGGTCAAGGGTTATGGGGCATGGGCAGGAAAGTGGAGACAAAGATGGCCAGAGGTTATGCTCTGAAATTGTTGAATTCGATGTTGAGAGTCCAGAAGGCTGTAAAGTGCCTAAACGAAAGATGAGGTGCTTTTCCTCGATCTTGCGTTGAGCTTCCTTGGAACAGTGTAGGAGACCGAGGACAGAGAGTACAGAGTGGGAGTGGAGTGAAGAATTAAAGTGACAGGCCACCGGAAGCTCAGGTCACACTTACAGACTGAACAGAGGTGTTAAGCAAAGCGGTCACCCAATCTACGCTTGGTCTCCCCAATATAGAGGAGACCACATCGTGAGCAATGAAAACAGTATACTAAATTGAAAGAAGTACAAGTAAATCGCTGTTTCACCTAGAAAGAGTATTTGGGGCCCTGAATAGTGGGAAGGGAGGAGGTAAAAGGGCAGGTGTTGCATCTCTTGCGCTTGTACGGAAAGGTGTCCTGGGAAGGGGAGGGGATGCCGGGGGTGACTGCGGAATGAACCAAGGTGTTGCGGATGGAGCAGTCCCTTTGGAACACAGGGAGGGGAGGGGAGGGGAAGATGTGATTGGTGGTGGGATCACACCGGAGGTGGCGGAAATGACAAAGGATGATCTGTTGAATGTGGAAGCTGATGGGGTGAAAGGTGAGGACAAGGGGAACCCTGTCGTGGTTCTGAGAGGGAGGGGAAGGGGTGAGAGTAGAGGTGTGAGAAATAGAACAGACACGGTCAAGGGCCATGTTAACCATGGCAGAAGGGAATCCTCAGTTGAGGAAAAAGGAAGACATGCTAGAGGCACAAGTGTGAGGGTACAGAGTGATTGTGCTTTTGAGTTAGATGAACCACTGAAGCAGGTTAGCATCCATGTGTTCTTTATTTATATTCGAATAATATGCAACCTGAAGTTATCCTGATTGTATCAACTGTCTCTCATCATACTCGATGTTCTGCCTACTATGGAATAAAGCAACTTACGAACATCGTCGCACCTAGTGTTGACTCAGTCTGCCTTTGGCAAGATTGAAGGAATATGGGCCCAAATTTCCCTAACCTCTTTTTCTGGCGCACTCACTTGAGCTGCGCCGCTTTTGCCCGCCTCCAAGCATGCCGAAAAAAAACCTCCATATTTTGGTTCCTCTCCAGCCTCTCCTCCATCATGGCGCAACGTGGCCCAATGGATTGGTGGCGGAGCCAGGTCCCCGCGCTGAAAACAGTGCCGGGACCTCTGCACATGCGCGCTAGAGTCTGCGCACATGTGCAATAGCTCCTGGCAGGCCGTTTCTGCAAACGTGCGCAAACGTGGGAGGGGCTGAAGCACGCCATCACTAGCCCTGGCTGAATGGGCTCCCTCATCGGCGCCCCTCTGCGTTCCCTAAGGTAGGACTTCTATTTTTTATTTGTTATTTACTGATTGATTTTGGTGCTTTAGGTGCAGGGTTCCTTCTATTTTTTCATTTGTTATTTATTGATTGCTTATTACTTTGGTCTTGGTGCTTTAGCGGCTGGGTTCCTTCTATTTTATTTGTTAATTAATTGCTTATTACTTTTTGTGCTTTGTTTGGTGTTTTGTTTGGTGCTTTAAATGTAGTTACTTGCACCGATTCCTTACCTGTACGTAAGGTCTTTCTGTGCGGACAAAAGTGGACACCTACGCTGCCTTAAGTTAGTTTAGTACAATTTTTTTCTGGCCAAATTGGCATAAATGGTGCAAGTGGCTGGGGACGCCCCCTTTTGGAAAAAAAAACTGACCTTACAAAAAACCTAACAAACTGACTTACGCTGGTGCAAATTAAATGGCCATATTTCGCAACTAAAAAGATACACCAGAAAAATCAAGTTACACCAAAAAAATCGGTGCCGCTCATGGGGACATTTGGGCCCTATATTCCCATAAGCCACGTACATCTGTCCTAGAGCCCAAGGGAGTTTCATTGTTACACTCCTGGTTCTATGCTGTAGATATAGGGCAGTGAGAGCCAATTCCCATAAGCAGACCGCTGAAGGGAGTGGCTGATACCACTGAACCCGTCGATATCTGTGGCAGAACCAGCCTTGTAAAACTGTTGAGTATGAGTAGTCCAGAATAACACAATAGGATGGTCTGAATCCAACAGGTGTCTTCAAAGTTAGATCTAGTCTTCATGAGTCTAGGTCATGAAGGAATGGGCTGGATGGCCCTAATCTCTGTCCTAATTTTCTTAGATACTGAATCTATATGTAAGGTTAAGTGGCCAAGACAGGTAAAGTTCTGCATTTATGTATCGCTGTAATTATGTTGTATTGCTGTTTGTTATGCAAAGAGCAACATTGAAACTTGGTAACAATTAACATGCAACAAGAAATTGCTAGAAGTTTGCTTTTATCAGATTGTATGCAGATTCAAGTGTATCGTTCCGGCATAAATGTATTTTAACCCCAGAATATGTACTGAAAGTTTGTTACCTTAACTAATGATGGTCTAACTGCATAGTTCATGTATATATTATACTATTCTCTTGAATATACTTTTGATTAAAATTAACTGTAAATGTGATTTTTATAACCAATAGCTTGGCCATTCTTGGAACTTTCTCGAGCAGGACATGAAGTCATGTCTGGATGGAAAAGGGTCATGTTATCATAATATATTTTGGCATTGGTATTAATAGGGAGGCTGGATTCATTTTTGCACCTGCACATAAAAGGCATGCTCTGGCTCCACCAGACAAAGAGGGCATTGAGCATTCCATATATTCTGTTCCTCATAAGTGGCGGAAACTAAAAGGCATCACTAATTGGGCCTGATTAGCCCACTTAGCCACATCACCCTGCTGTTTCCACTTCTGGGTCCTGGGTTTGACTCCAGCAGGTTATATTTCCCCTCTCTGATGTTGCTACTGGATGCAGGTTCATAATTCAGGATAAACAAATAAACTGGAGCAAATTGGCCACAAGAGTCACTGGCGTGGGAAGTGAAAAAAATTGGAAGTGGGGGCAATAAGGGTGCTGTCCTGAGGTTGGAGCTAATGCACATTGTGAGGGAGAGCACAGCGAGCTTCACTCTGGACCTAACCTAGGATTGGGCTAACCCTGGATGATCATATGAAAAAGATTCCCCCCCGGCCCCACCCCGCCCCATCCAGCAACGTATCCTCTTACTTTCAGCACATATCTGCACCAAAAGATGTAAACGTAAGTAAAAAGCTTTGTGCTCGAGAGTCTTCATAAATTGGGGCAGAGGAGCAGAACTAAGTGAGGTGTAGTACATTCACAGCAGAACATCAAGATGGTTCGCTTTTGAAAAGGCTTGCAAATGTGCACTTTTCATGCTGTTTTCCACACGCATTTTCTTAATTCATTCACAGGGTGTGGGTGTCACTATCAAGGCAGCATTTACTGCCTATCCCTAGGAGGCTCACTAGGGGGGGTTTCAGAAGGCAGTTAAGAGTCAACCGCATTGCAGTGGGTCTGGAGTCACATATAGGCCAGACCGGGTATGAACAGCTAATTTCCTTCCCTAAAGGATATTTACATGTAATCCCATTTAGTAACTTGGAAATTATGGCAATAGGAAATGGAAAATATGGTCTGGTGCTGCTCAAGACACAGTGCTCAGTGCTGTGCAGTGGGAAGATGCAGGGTTAATCCTGATTTCAGCCACACTGAGTTAGCAGTCCATCTGACTATGGCATTGACTGATGACAGAGGGAGATAAAATTTGGTCAAGGCTGTCATGTATTCAACTATCATTGTAACCCATGTATAAGCTGACCTAAGTTGTACACCTTGAGAACATTGCCCACAAGGGGGTGAACTTGTGGGAGACACTCCTGACCTGGACTTTCAGGTATAAAAGGGGAAGCTCCACCCACCTTCATCACTTGAGGTCTTGGTAATAAAGGTAACTGGTCACAGAGTGACCTTCTCTCAAGTATGGGTCTCGTGTGCATTTATACTGTATAGTAAGGACATATCATTGGCGATGAGAAACTGGGATTTAAACCATGCGAGCATGGCCACTAGCAGCACAGAAGAGAGGTACTGTGTTGGTGATGATTGGGACGACTTTATTGAGAGACGACAGCAGTTTTGTCACTAAGGAATGGTTGGGACAGGATTCGGCCGACGGTTTGTGGATCCAGAACGTACTCCCTGATGAAGGACTTTCGAGCGCCAGAGAAGCCGGCGGACAAGACATTCAAAGAGCTCAGTAAGTTGATCGGGGAACACCTTAAACCGGCAAGCAGCATGCACATGGCGAGACACCGGTTTTACACGCACTGGCGGCGAGAAGGGCAAAGCGTTCCAGACTTCGTGGCAGATCTCCGGCGAATGGTGAGCCTATGTAAGTTCACAGATGCATGCAGAGAGGAGATGCTGCGAGACATTTTTATTGAGGGCATCAGGCACGCTGGGGTTTTCAGGAAACTGATTGAGATCAATGACTTAACCTTGGAAGCAGCGGCTCTGATAGCCCAGACATTTATCTCAGGGGAAGAAGAGACCAGAATGATGTATGCCAAAAATCTTGGCTCAAATGCGGCAAACGACCAGGGAGTCAACATTGTTAACGCGGCACACAGTTCTCTAAGCAGACAAGGGCAATCGGACATGCCCCAGCATGTAGTCGAACCCAAACTGGGAATTCAACGGAGACAATGGCTAGCTGAACGGAGATTCATTCCATCGCAATGGACAATGCGGCCAGTAATGGGGATATCAACACCTGTTAATTGTGCGCTTAAGGACATTTACAGAGACAGTCAGAGACGATCGACTGGTAATGGACCTTTTATTTCCAACAACGGGGCCTCCGGCTCATGCTGGAGGTGTGGAGGCAAACACCCAGCCAGAGCTTGCAGGGATCAGCAATATACCTGCAGAAACTGCAACGTCAGCGGTCACTTGGCGCGTATGTGCAGGAAGCCTGCAGCCAGGTTGATGTACAAGGAGGATGGGCCCGATGTAAGCCCTACGAGGCCAAATGAGTTCTGGGGGAAATCGCTGGAAGCTGAAGTTCAGCGAGTTCATGTGGAGCACACATATAATTCATGTACCAGGACGCCACCGATAATGATGAAAGTGCTCCTCAATGGCATCCCAGTATTAATGGAGGCGAGCCAGTCCCTGATGAGTATCAAACAGTTTGAAAGGTTGTGGGTGTCCAAGGCCAGGAGGCCAAAATTATTGCCGATTGACGCACAGCTACGGACATATACAAAGGAGATCATTCCGCTGCTAGGCAGCGCCACGGTAGTCGTGACCCACAAAGATTCGGAGAACAGGTTGCCACTCTGGATTGTCCCGGGGGACGGTCCCGCACTACTTGGGAGGAGTTGGCTTGCTGTCATGAACTGTAAATGGGGCGATGTCAATACAATTTCTTCTGTGGAGCGAGTATCATGTTCACAGATCCTGGACAAATTTGACTCATTATTTCAACCCAGCATCGGCACTTTCATGGGGGCCAAGGCAGTGATTCACACAAACCCGGATGCCAGGTCATTACACCACAAGGCCAGAGCGGTGCCGTACGTGATGCGGGAAAAGATAGAATGCGAATTGGACCGCCTGCTGAGGGAAGGCATCATCTTGCCAGTCGAATTCAGTGACTGGGTGAGCCCGATCGTGCCGGTGCTCAAGGCGGATGGGTCGGTCAGGATATGTGGCGATTACAAGGCCACCATCAATCGGGTGTCATTCCAAGACTAGTACCCGCTACCGAGAGCAGAGGACCTCTTTGCGACGCTATCCGGTGGCAAACTTTTTTCAAAATTGGACCTGACCTCAGCTTACATGACCCAGGAGCTGGCGAGTGAGTCGAAGAAGCTGACCACCATCACGACACACAAGGGGTTGTTTGAGTACAACAGATGTCCGTTCGGGATTCGCTCGGCCGCCGCGATCTTTCAGCGAAATATAGAAAGCCTCCTCAAGTCGATTCCAAGGACGGTGGTTTTTCAAGACGACATCCGCATCACTGGTCGCGATACTGAAGAACACCTCCACAACCTGGAGGAGGTGCTACGCAGACTGGACCGAGTAGGGCTGCGACTGAAAAAGACGAAGTGCATCTTCTTAGCTCCAGAGGTAGAATTCCTGGGGAGGAGGATAGCAGCAGAAGGGATCTGACCTACTGCGTCCAAAACGGAAGCGATCCAGAGAGCACCCAGATCCCGTAACACGACGGGACAGCGTTCGTTCCTGGGGCTCCTGAACTATTTTGGTAACTTTCTTCCCAAATTCAGCACACTGTTAGAGCCGCTACACGTGTTCCTATGCAAAGGTCGCGATTGGGTCTGGGGGGGATAGCCAGGAAAGGGCTTTTGATAGAGCACAAAATTTGTTATGCCCAACAAACTGTTAACATTGTATGACCCATGTAAGAAACTTGTTTTAACGTGCGATGCGTCGTCCAATGGGGTCGGGTGTGTGTTGCAGCATGTGAATGCCAATGGCAAGTTACAGCAGACAGCTTATGCCTCTAGAAGTCTGTCCCAGGTAGAAAGGGTCAGAAAAGGAAGCGCTAGCATGTGTATATGCAGTAAAAAAAAATGCACCAGTACCTGTTTGGCAGGAAATTTGAGCTGGAGACAGATCACAAACCCCTAACGTCCCTTTTGGCCGACAACAAGGCCATAAATGCGAATGCATCGGCCTGCATACAGAGGTGGGCACTCATGTTAGCCGCCTATGACTACACAATTCGGCACAGACCGGGCACTGAAAACTACGCCGATGCACTCAGCAGGCTCCCACTAGCCACCACTGAGGAGGCAACTGAGCATAATGTTGAGATGGTCATGGCTGTTGAAGCTTTCGAAAGCGAAGACTCACCTGTGACAGCCCGTCAGATTCTGGACAAATAAAGACCCGCTACTGTCTTTAGTTAAGAAATGTGTCCTGAATGGGGACTGGGCAGCCACGTACGGGGCATGCCCTGAGGAATTTAAACCGTTGCATAGGCGCAAGGATGAACTCTCGATTCAGGCCTATTGCCTGCTGTGGGGAAACCGAGTAGTCATGCCCCAGAGAGGCAGAGAGGTATTTATCAGAGAACTTCACAATGAGCACCCGGGCATTGTCATGATGAAGGCAATTGCCAGGTCACACATTTGGTGGCCAGGGATAGATGCAGACTTGGAACTTTGTGTTCGCAGGTGCAACACGCGTGCTCAGTTGGGCAACGCACCCAGGGAAGCCCCCCTTAGCCCCTGGTCCTGGCCCGCCAAGCCATGGTCACGTATCCATGTGGACTACGCAGGTCCTTTCATGGAAAAATGTTTTTGGTTGTAGTAGACGCCTACCTCAAATGGATTGAGTGTGCCATTTTAAATTCAAGCACATTCTCTGCCACGGTAGAAAGTCTACGGGCAATGTTCGCCGCCCATGGCCTACCGGATGTCTTGGTCAGCTACAATGGCCCGTGCTTCACAAGCACTGAATTCCAGGACTTCATGGCAGGCAATGGAATCAACCATGTCAGAACGGCACCGTTCAAGCCGGCCTCAAACAGCCAGGCGGAACGAGCAGTGCAGATAATCAAACAGGGGATGCTCAGAATCCAAGGGGGTTCCCCACAAAGCCGCTTATCACGCCTCCTGTTGGCTAATAGATCCAGACTACATTCGCTCACAGGGGTTCCACCCGCAGAGCTGCTAATGAAAAGAACGCTCAAAACCAGGTTATCCCTTATACACCTACTATGAAAGAAATTGTCGAGAGCAGGCGGCAGTCACAATGTGACTACCATGACAGGAATGCGGAGGGCGCAATGTATTGATGTCAATGACCCTGTTTTTGTCCTTAATTACGCTGCAGGGCCCAAATGGCTTGCAGGCACTGTGATTGCCAAAGAGGGCAATAGGGTTTTGGTAGTTAAACTTACCAATGGACAAATCTGCTGCAAACACATGGATCAAACTAAAAGGAGGTTCAGCAACCCCAAAGAAGAAGCAGAGGAAGAACACGACGTAGAGTTTACTCCACCACAGGTGACCGAACACCGGAACCAAGTGGAGGAGAGCCCAGTCACTGTGGGCAGTCCGGACAGGCCTGAGGCACCGCAAACAGCAGACACTCAGGCCAGCGCCCAACAACCGGAGCCCCAACTCAGGTGGTCTACAAGGGAGCGTAAACCATCAGAGAAACTTAACCTGTGATCCCAATCAGACTTTGGGAGGGGAGGTGATGTCATGTATTCAACTATCATTGTAACCCATGTATAAGCTGACCTAAGTTGTACACCTTGAGAACATTGACCACAAGGGGGTGAACTTGTGGGAGACACTCCTGACCTGGACTTTCAGGTATAAAAGGGGAAGCTCCACCCACCTTCATTTCTTGAGGTCTTGGTAATAAAGGTAACTGGTCATAGAGTGACCTTCTCTCAAGTATGGGCCTCGTGTGCATTTATACTGTATAGTAAGGACATATCAAATGTAGTCGAAACGAGGCAGTAACTTGCAGCTCTGAGAATTTCGGCTTTTACCCAACAGCAATTTTCTCTTGTAAAGTGCAGTAATTTCCATAAGCTGAGTTTGCTTTGAACAGAAACTTGCATCTTTATTCTTTGCTTTATTGTGTTACCATAGCAATTGACCTTAATTACCATAAATTGCTTACTAAGAATACATAGGGTGCCCAGTATGTCTCCTGCCAATTCCAGCATTGGAAAATATCACACCGTTGGACCATTTTGTACTGACCATAAACTGACTCACAAAAGCAAAAAAAATAGAAGTGTTATGTATGGCGCAGTCAGCAATTTACATGAGTTTTAGCAGACTTGCTGGTAAATTAAAATTAAAAGTAGCAACAAATAGGCAGCGCTTTCTTTCAAGGAGTTTTATGGATGAACTGATCCGAACAACCTAACACCATTTGGTTACTCCGAGAGTCTCTTTGTAACTACTTTATTTCTTCAAGGAATTGAGACTTCAATTAAAAATTAAACTGTCACATCTAAATTTAATGTTGAACTTTACATTTATTTGTGGCTAATTAGAGTTGGGTTTGCTGCTTTGTGCTTGCATTGTTGCATTCTTTTTATGTTTAATTTCCTGCTTCCGTATCATCTCTGAGCTTTAATTAGACTCCATCCATTCTGTCCGCTAACACGGTACCGTTTGACTTTCTAGATCTTTGTAATACCGCTTTCTAAGTACAGAAATTCCAATGCTGCAAAACCCATTTCAGGGAGCCAAAGTTGCCTCTACTATCTGAAATAATCCAGACATGCCCACATTCAAACTCAGCTGGAAACTGGGGCAAAAATCGTGCTCATGGTAATGATACATTTTCTCATGTTGTGATGATGTATTTTTGTTTTGAATTTGGTTTCAGTTCAGCATAAAACTTGGCCGGTCCAGGAGAGGGTTGCCAATTCTGGTTGGACGTATTCCTGGCGGTTTCGTCACACAATCTCCTGACCAATGTTCCCTCTAAGCTGCACTGCTAAGGTTCCGCGCAGGCCACTCACAAGCTTTTACATTGGAAATAGCGCGCATGTGCAGAAATTTAAAGGGACTGCGCATTGAAAGAAACAGACCGCGCATCATCATAGGTAGTCCCTCGAAATCGAGGAAGACTTGCTTCCACTTTATTAATGAGTTCTCAGGTGGCTGTACAGTCCAATGTGGGAATTACAGTATCTGTCACAGGTGGGGCAGTCAGTGGTTGAAAGAAAGGGTGGGTGGGGAGCTTGGGTTTGCCGCATGCTCCTTCCGCTGTTTGCGCTTGGTTTCTGCATGCTCTCAGCGATGAGACTCGAGGTGCCCAGTGCCATCCCGGATGCTCTTCCTCCACTTAGGGCGGTCTTGGACCAAGGATTCCTAGGTGCCGATGGGGATGTTGCACTTTATCAAGGAGGCTTTGAGGGTGTCCTTGGAACATTTCCTCTGCCCACCTGGGGCTCGCTTGCCGTGTAGGAGTTTCGAGTAGAGTGCTTGCTTTGGGAGTCTCATGTCGGGCATGCGGACGATGTGGTCCGCCCAACGGCGCTGGTCGAGTGTGGTCAGTGTTACGCTGCTGAACAAAGCGTAGCTTCCAGGGAACATTACTCCAGACTACAGCCGCCCTGTCTCCATGCTCGCGTCATTGTTTGCCCGACACGTTCATCCTCGCAGCGCAACAGCTTCCAACGCCAGTTGGAAAGCTCTTAATTACCCGATTGGATGCTGTTTGCCTGTCAGTCAAACAACATTTTTATGTCGGTTCCAATATTTTTATAACTAATAAATGAAAATGTTTAAATCAAATGAAAATTAACACAATTTAAAAAAAATGTCCCTATGATATTTCTCCTGGGCTAATTGTAGCAGTGGCCTAGAGACGAATCTTTAATTCCTGGAAACTCCAGGACAATCCTGGAAGGTTGGCACCCTAGTCCAGGATGCAGGTGGTTGGAGCTTTTGATAACTGGAAATAGAATTTTCTGCCCCATATTATCCCTTCATTTTTCAATACTTGTTTGAGGGGTGGGGGGCGGAAATGACTTTAGTGGCTCTGTAGCTTAGAGAGCTGATATTACCTGTTCAGGGATAGCAAGCTCATATTGTGTAATTCAACTTGTATCACGTGATGTCCATTATCACTGTTGTGAATTTGTTTCAGAAGATTTTTAGAAATTGCATGACACAATGAGATTGAGTTTGGTAAACCAGTTTTTAATTGATCAAGTAATTGTAACCACACAGATAAATCATCAGGGACGTCTCCACACTCCTGCAGTGCCCTGCACTTGTGGCCTTAAAGCTGGACATGCTCTTCAGGCCTTTGCTTCCAAGGAATGAGACTCAATTTGACTTCACAATCTCATTGATGGCTGTTGTGTTCATACTCTATTTATTTGTTACAGCTGACTGGATGGACTTTAGGACCCTGCGAGAGCTATTCACAGTTGCTGTATTCATGCTGGTTCATGCCGGTTTGGGGACTCCATTTTGGGTTAGATAAAAGCACAGTTAATTTAAGTTACATTTTTCCTGGCTCAGTTTGTCTGTTATTTACACGTACACAACAATGGTCTTGGGTTGTATTGCTTCGGCCTCTGGCCTGGACCTGGGATTCAAGACTGAGATGACTCTCTTTGCTTAGCAGACTCTATTTGCTGGCTGGTGGTCTGATTGTCTGTCTGTGTCTGTCTGTCTGTCTGCCTGCCTGTCTTTTGCAGCTGGATACAGGTCAAACTTCCCACTCCAGGATGCTGATGTGCCTGATGGGCTAGAAATTTTAATCAGTTGAATTAACATGCTGTGAAAGGGCAGACTCGAACACTGAGCCACCCCAATTGTTGCAGAGGAGATTTCAACAACCGTGAATGTGGGGAGTTGCATCATTCAAACAAAGATGGCCAAAGAAAGGGAGGTTGAGCAGTGGGAACTGGGCAGTGAGGGTAGACAAAGCACCAGGCGGAACGTCGGGAATTGTGTGTTACAGTTAGGTGGAGTGTCAAAAATTGAGCCAGAGAGGCAGGCAGGATATGAAGAAGTGGGCAGCGAGAGACGAGTAGAGCACTGGAAAGCAGGTATCCCCCAATACCTCAGCCATGATAGCGCATATACCCAGTGAACTGCCGGGAGGACTTTCTAAGATCCCAAGAATGCCCCCATGAGTTGTAAAATTTATTGTTTTTAATGGAAAGAATCCATTGTTGTTTTCACAGTCCTTCCCCTTTAACGATTCCACTTATAACGTATACTGTGCTTAGTTTGCCAAATGTGAGTAGTTTCCAAGTTATTTGTTCTTGGAAATAAGACCAGTGCAAAATGTTTGAATCAATCTTTTGCTGATGTCTGTTTGGAATTAGATACAGCAATATAAATGTGTTAACTGTAGATTTTGTGGGCCAAGGAATGTAAAATGATTAAGCTGAATGTTGAGCTGTGAATAATTTAATATGGCGAGGTGAAGCTGTGCTCTCTGTATATCTGTGTCTGTGGACGTGAGGCCTGGTTTTCACCTAATGGACACATCAAATGCCCCACCCCGTTGAGCTGTAATTTTCCAATATAGTACCAGCTCCGTTTACAGAACGGTGGAAGCTGAGAGCGCTGGGTTTCTGGCCACTCCGAGCACTGCGCAGGGAGGGCAACAGCGTGTTCACATGTGTGAGAAAATACACAGACTGTTGGAGCAAACTGGACCCTGACTCCATACAGAGTGAGTGGGAAATGTGCCCGTAAGCCAGCTGGCTGTCTTCTGTTACTTCAGACTTGCTCAATATGTATTACTGGTTTGTTGACCTTTCATCAGAAATGTTGTGATGCAAGGCCAGCAAACCTGAAACATTAACCATGATTCTCTCTCCACAGATGCTGCCTGACCTGCTGAGTGTTTCCAGCATTTTCTGTTTTTATTTCAGTTTTCTAGCTTTTATTATGAATATGTATGGCTTCATCTGGACTGTAATTATAGAGTGTAACTTGAGCATTATTTTGATAATACAGTAGCATTTTGATACGATAGTTGCATATGGCAGAAACGATTTCCAAATGAATATGCAGGTGGTGCACTTCACACTAGTTATTTTTATATCCTGAAACCAAATAAGATGAATGTATTTCCCTTGCTGTGCTTTTTATAAACATTGTTTTACTCCCTCTTCATGCGTGCTGTTACTCATAAGGCCTCTGACGTTGAGGCCTAGCGACTGGTTGCTATGAAGTATAAAAGAGGAGCTGTGCTGGGGGACGAAGTTCTCTATTATCCCATTGCATGACCTGAGACACTGAATTTGGTGTGTGGGGTCCCATGGGCCTGAGCCCCACACCCCAACGCTCGAAGCCTTGCTACATTGGAGCGCTGTGAGTGGTATGTCATACACATCTTCTCATTTCTGATTTTCTCACAGAGCATGTCATTTTTGGCACATGTACTTATTAAGACCAGTGATTTTCACAGTTTATCCAAGATTATGGATTTAGCCAAGTTGCTATGGATACAGTAAACATAACTCTAACTCACTGATCCACTTCAACAACTTCACTAACTACCTTGGAGAGTGTGAATTCTATGTTGCTTGTATTGAAAAAAGAATTAAAGGGGGGGGGATAAAAAAAACACTTTTCCCACGAACATTTTTCGATGACTCCTTCATGCAGAATGTCACTTTTTTTTCTTTGCGACTTTCCACTAAAATTAGCCAAGATTAGAACTTTTGTTCTCCATATTTTCCAATGCACAATATAAATGGGATCAGAAAAGTTTGACATTGGAAGATATTTTAAACACTTTAAACCACAAAAATTAATGTAGGGTTTACTAGATGGCTTTTTCAGTATGTTTAACTGTTGCACTGAAATCAACCAGCTCTAATTGAACTAATTTGTATTCTGCTGTGTACAAAGCCACGTCTTGAGTAGGAACAGGGAAGTAGTGTGTTTGTACCTAAATTACTTTCAAAGGACTACATAGCTTGCTATGTAAACCCCTCTCCCCCATCTCCACCCTCTCCCCCGTCTCCACCACATTCACCTCCAACAACAACTGCGAGGAGCTCATGGACTTCTATGTCTCAAAGATTGAGACTATCTGATCAGCTGCCTCTGCCAGTTCCCTTCCTTCCCCGAGCCCACCAGGCCAAACTTCCCCTAAGGTTCCCCTCTGCCCCGAGCCCTGACCTCGCATCTTTCTCAAGTTTCTCTCTCATCTCCCCTCATGACCTCTGCATGCTCATCTTGTCCATGAGACCCACTTCCTGCTCCCTGGACCCTATTCCCACTAAACTGCTGATCACCCAACTTCCTTTTCTGGCTTCCATGTTAGCTGACATTGTTAGCGGTTCTCTCTCCTCAGGTACTGTCCCCTCTCCTTCAAATCTGCCTTCATCACTCCTCTCCTCAAAAAAATAACCCTTGACCCCACTGTGCTTGCAAACTACCGCCCCATCTCCAACCTTCCTTTCCTCTCCAAAGTCCTTGAACATGTTGTCGCCTCCCAAATCCATGCCCATCTTTCCCGGAACTCACTTTTGAATCCCTTCAATCCGGTTTCCACCGCTGCCACAGTACCAAAATGGCTCTTGTCAAAGTCACATATGACATCCTTTGTGACTGTAACAAAAGTAAACTATCTCTCCTTGTCCTTCTCGACCTGTCTGCAGCCTTGAAACGGTTGACCACTCCATCCTCCTCCAACACCCCTCCAGCACCGACCAGTTGGGTGGGACTGCTCTCGCCTGGTTCCAATCTTATCTAGCTAATCGTAGCCAGAAAATAACCTGAAATGGCTTCTCTTCCCAGTCCCGCATTGTTACCTTTGGTGCCCCCAAGAATCTATCCTTGGCCTCCTCCTATTTCTCATCTATGTGCTGCCCCTTGACGATATCATCCGAAAACACGGCATCAGTTTCCACATGTACGCTGATGACCCCCAGCTCTACCTCAGCACCACTTCCCATGACCCTTCCACGGTCTCTAAATTGTCAGACTACTTGTCTGACATTCAATACTGGATGAGCAGAAATTTTCTCCAAATAATTATTGGGAAGATCGAAACCATTGATCCCCGCCACAAACTCCGTTCCCTAGCCACTGAGTCCATCTCACTCCCTAGCATCTGTCTGAGGCTGAACCAAACTGTTCGCAAACTTGGTGTCATATTTGACCCTGAAATGAGTTTCCGATGACATATCCGCGGCATAACTAAGACCACCTATTTCCACCTCCATAACATTGTCCGTCTCCACCCTTACCTCAGCTCATCTGCTGCTGAAACCCTCATCCATGACTTTGTTACCTCTAGTCTTGACTACTCCAATGCACTCCTGGCTGGCCTCCCACATTCTACGTAAACTTGAGGTCATCCAAAACTCGGCAGCCCGTGTCTTAACTCGCACTAAGTCCCACTCGCCCATCACCCTTGTGTTTGCTGACCTACATTGGCTCCCGGTTAAGCAACGTCTCGATTTTAAAATTCTCATCCTTGTTTACAAATCCCTCCATGGCCTCACCCCTCCCTATCTCCGTAATCTTCTTCAATCTCACAACCCGCCGAGATGTCTGCTCTCCTCAAATTCTGCCCTTTTGAGAATCCCTGATTATAACTGCTCAACCATCGGTGGCTGTGCCTTCAGCTGCTTGGGCCCAAAGCTCTGGAACTCCCTCCCTAAACCTCTCCGTTTCTTTACCTCTCTTTCTTCCTTCAAGATACTCCTTAAAACCTCTTTGACCAAGCTTTTGGTCATCTGCCGTAATTTCTTCTTATCTGGCTCTGTGTCAAATTTGTTTTTTTTAATCTTATAACACTCCTGTGATGCGCCTTGGGATGTTTTACGATGTTAAAGATGATATGTCCTTACTATACAGTATAAATGCACAAGAGGCCCATGCTTGAGAGAAGGTCAGTCTGTGACCTGTCCTTTATTCCTTAGCACTCAAGTGATGGAAGTGGGTGGAGCTTCCCCTTTTATATCTGAAGGTCCAGGTTAGGAGTGTCTCCCACAAGTTCACCACCTAGTGGTCATTGTTCTCACAGTGTACAACTTCGGTCAGATTATACATGGGTTACAATGCTGGTTGAATACATGACAAAAGACGCTATATAAATACAAGTGTTTGTTCTTTCCGATTTACATTTGTGGTTGAATATGAACCTTGTGGAAGGTAAAGTGATTGTGATCAATACATAATATTAAAATCATCGCAGCACCTTGACTGAGATTGTGAATTCCATTTGTGGGGAACCATGGAGGCTTTTCCTATGCCCTACCATTCTTTGCTTGTCAGATTGGAGCACCATTGTAAACAGATGCTATTGTTTAAAACATAAATACATTGAATTGTCAACCACCTCAGAACCTGTCATGGTCGATGCTGCCACCTTCTCCATAGATGGAAGATTAAAGCATTCCCATCGTGCGATTGTGTAGCTCCTAATCTGACCCTGGAGCACAATTTTGAGCACCAACCTCAGAGGAAACTCTTAGGCAGCCTAAAGATATCCACGCTGTTACACCAGAAGCTTTGGCCTAGATATCCAACTTTGATATTAACGTTTGATTTGCTTTGCTACTACCATACGAAAGAAGAAGATTGAATTGCCAGAAGTTTCTTTTTAAGTCTACGTAATTGTTTATCGTATATTATCACGAGGTAATCTTCATGAATTGGGCTGAAGCAGAATTTCCTGCATTGAGCACTGGGATGAAATTTATGACTTTCCACCAACTGGAAAATGCAACCTGATGCCCTATTCTGTAGCTTTAACAACTAGTTACAATCCCGAGATCTGTATTGTTCAGGAATGTTAAGTTTCCAAACATTAGATGAGCCTATGCTACACAATATAGAAGCAATTGTAATCATGGCTATAGCTGGATTGAAGTTATTCTAATATTGTGCTATGCTGTGTAGAGGAAGCCTGTGGTATGTATTACAGGAAGCTTATAACAAAAAGGCGATGAAGATTACCAATCCCGCTTGCTTGTACTCTCAGAGGAAGGAAGTATCCAGCTGGTGATAGAAATAGCATATGTGTCCCAAAGAAATTAGGAGGTAGACTTTTTCAGATCCGAACTGTGGAGTTGCATTAACTAATTAGACAGAACGTTCTCCGAAGATAAACACCAGCTTGTTTCCAATGCTTCGTGCATCATGCTATTTTTTTAATTGTAAACACACTTTAAGCAAAGCTGTTCATGAATATACTGGAGTCAGTTTTTATCATTTCAGCATGGATCCGTGTTATGTTGCAGACATGCTAAAGCAAAGCAACTCAAAGGTGTTTTGATCAATTGTTACATGACTGGCAATCAGCCCAGGCTGCCTGAAATAATCAACTGAACTTTTATATTAAAAACTGCAAGATGCACTCCATACTTTTTGACTGAAATATGAACAATTACTGGCTAACATTCAATGTTTGTGCCACATTTTTAATATACAAGTATATTTATTTTCAATTTTCAGATCACTGGCACAGTTGTTAGACCATGTTTTACAACAAAATAAAATGCTTTTGAAATACATTTTTTGTACCGAAGTCACATAAATTTATTGATTTTTGTAACTAAAATTATGGAAATATAAAAACAGAAAACGCCACAAATATACAGGAGAGAGAGAGAAACATTTTGGCTGCTAGCTCTGATGTCACATTCTAAACATCAAGCATTCTCCCTAAATTCCACCACTTTCTGTTCTTATTACTGCAAGTGTAATGTTTTCTTGATGTACCGGAATGTGACGGGGCCAAAAGATTTCAACATATTTTACTCCAGCATACTTGATGTGTTAGGTTTTTGATTTAAACATATGTATAAGCAAGAACTGTGATGCCTTGTTGTATTTGGAAATCATAGTCATTCAAATAATGTTATTGGTATCAATAGATGGGGTGTTTTAGTTTGGTTTGATCAGTAAATGGCATTATTTAAAAAAGACTGGTGCCAGTTTTATTTATTTTGATAGTGAAAGAAAGAACTTGCATTTTCATGGCTCCTTTCATGACCTTGGCATGCCCCAAAGTGCTTCACTGCCAACAAAGTACTTTTTGAAGTGTAGAGTGCTTTAATTAAACTAAATGGTGGCCTTGTGTGGTTTATCACTTTAAACTAAATGTCACTTCACCTCTTTCACCTTCGTTCCATGATTGGAAAATTAAGCCTATTCCAATAATTTCACTTGCAAACACAGCCAAATTACAGCATTTCTACCACACATACCCACCATGGATTGGGGGAATTGGAATTCCACTGTATGTCCTTCATGCAGTGCACTGCAGATGGAATGACCTTGCTAAGTGTCTGTGCATTAATTATGATTGGGGAGAAGTCACTGGTACAGGTGGATAGACTTCATTGCCTTGAAGGCTTTGTTGTGTTGCAGAATCCGAAATGAAACGATATTTCTTGTTCTGTTATGGGTCAAAGTTATGTGAAAGGTTACGAGAGCATCCTTGGAATACAACTTGCAGTGCCATCCGTTTGCCTCAAATAGCCTTGAATGTAGGAGATGTATGGTCAAACAATGTACCTGTAGTTGCAATTTGGATTCCTCAGAACACTCAATGAAGCCTTGTGTTTGTGAGTTAAGTACGGAAATTAATCAGTTTAAAGAAACTGTGATTTGAGTATCCTTTTCGATTGTATCTTTCATTTTTCTCTAGTCCACCCATCAGCATGTTGTGACAAAAGTAGGAATAAAACTGTCTGGACTCGCTAATATCAGCAGCCTAGGGACCCGCTAAAAATTGGTCTCTCTGATAGCTTGTCTCAGGTGGCCCTGGTAGGTTTGCATTTGGCATGCAGCAAGTCCTCCCCAGTGGCACGAACACAGGTCTTGTGCAGTATAAACCCACCTAAAACAGTCCTGTTAAAATGTACTCAACGCAAGCTCGAAGAAAAATACCTCGAGCTACACTTTCCTGAGAGCCCCTCAATGCCCGATTGCCACCCAGAAAAACCGCTAACGTTTTGCAACTAACGCTGGCAAGAATTTCCATAATTAAGGTAAAAATAATCGCCTGGCAAGAAAATGGATTTTGCACCAGTATTCTCGGTGGTTATAGGCGAAACTAGGTGGAACGGGTAGTTCTTAAATTTTTTTTAAAACTTTACTCCAAGGCTGCGGTTGGGCCTGGGGAGGGGGGAAAACTGAAAAAAATGTTCACAAAAAAAAAATTAAAAGTTAAAAAAACATTCCCAAGATCGTTTTACAGTTAATTGCCATTTTACAATTTAAAAAAAAATAAAGAACCTTTAACTTACCTTTCTTTGCAAAGTACTCACCTACCGCCCTGTTTAAGCAGCTTTCAC
The DNA here is from genome assembly GCF_044704955.1 of Pristiophorus japonicus. NCBI lineage: Eukaryota > Metazoa > Chordata > Chondrichthyes > Pristiophoridae > Pristiophorus > Pristiophorus japonicus. Next base: position 116,556,184 of record NC_091989.1, read on the forward strand.
AGGGCGGTTCCCTCGGCAATCTGGATGGGCTTCCGTTGAGGTCAAACTTACGCCCTGGCGATTCTCTCGGCAGTGCACGTCCCGGCGGGAGTTCCGAGATATGGGCGGTTCCATTCAAAAAGTAAGGGGGCAACTTTGGCCGGGCGGTTTCTCTCGCAAAAACAACTGTACCGCTGAGAAAAGCGCCGAAAATGAAGGCGAAAGTCTCTCCCTCATCTTTCTACTAGGCACTTGGCAGCCCTGGCCTTAACACTGACTTCAACAACTTTAGACCACTGCTCCCGTTTTTTCCCTGACAGAATGGGTGTCAGATAGGATGGGTGTACCAGCACTTCTGGGGATGAGGGAGGTTGGGGGTTGGTGGTTGGATTGGGGCTCTGCTATCGGTATACGTCTGATGGTAGGGTCTGTCTGCCTTCCTGGTGTCTACCTGCCTTTTACTTCCACCACACTCCCAGGCCACTGGAGCCTGCTCCACCAGATTTCCCATGCTTCCCTCCTCCTGCTATTCTGCTTTAACCATTCGCACATCCTCTGGGTCTTGTACGTATCTTTTATTTCTCTCATTTCTGACATCATGCCTCCGTTTGTCTGATGCTATTATTACATCTGTTATTTAATCATCTCCTGTTTGCCTCCCACTCACTTTACAGATCATCCTTTTTCTTTTCTTTTGTAGCTAGTCATTTTTTCCCCTTGATCCCTTTTCCCTTGCTTTCTTTCATATATGCTGTTTATCTGCAGCAGGTTCATGAACCTGAAACATGAACCTCACCTTTCCAGCATTTTCTGCTTTTATCTTAGTTACGTACTTACAGGCTTGGTTCACTGCCATCGGCAGTTTCATAAGTTAATCATTTATTAACAGAGCGATGAACATATATTTAAAATCTCTCTGTTTTTCAGACAGACGTGATGAAAAATACGTTTGAGGTTCACTCCTGTAAAGATGTAAGGGACATATTTTTCCTCAACAGTGCTGCTTGCTTTTGAAAATAACAAGACTAAATCAACATGGCAGGTGCTGCAACTTGATTCAGTTAGCAGAGGAGGTGGGTGGGGTGGATTGACCCATCCACCTCCATGGCACGAACCTGGTATTGCAGTACTTCCAGGAACGGTGCAGTGGCTCTCGGCCTTTTGGCTAAGAGCATTGGCGCAGAGTGATCCTTGATGTCTGCAAGGTGACCTCTGGCGTTTGTGATTTGACAAAGAATTGGAAAGATTGGCTACGAATAAAAAAAAAAAGCAGAGTTAAACCAGTCAATCATGATTCACCTGTAATAAAGCTACTAACACATTTTTCAACCAGTTAAGTTGCCACTTTATTGGTTTAAATATGGAGTGTTACTTTTGCTGTGCAGTGCACCAAATTCTCTAACGGCAGAACAAAAATTGAGAACACGCTGATTTACCCGCAGTGCTCAGCCCCCTGGAAGTAAAGAGTCAGGTCTTTAATATTTTCCATAAGATTCGTTACCTGCTGTATCTCAGCCTTTACCAGGCAGCAGTTCTGTCACATGATTCCCCTTCATTGTACCTTAGCTGGCAAAAAGTAATGGCTGTAAGTAATGTGGAATTTTCGATAGAGTTTATTGCTAACCAGATGGAGTAAGAACGCTTGGCAGGTAGTGCAGGAGTCCCCCGCCGCCGTGAGTCCATCTCACTTTCCAACTGATATTCTCTTCTGAGCACCGGTGAGGGCGATGGTGCCTCTGGGGAGTGCAGCCAGAGCCAAGTCCAAGGCACCACGTGTGGCTCAACTGTACAGTGGGGAGGGACGAAGAATAAAAGAGCTCTAGTGATAGGGGTTCAATAGTTAGGGGAATAGAGAGACGTTTCTGCAGCCGTAGACATGACTCCAGGATGGTATGGTGCCTCCCTGGTGCCAGGGTCATTCTGGGGGGAAAAGGTAAACAGCTAGAGGTCGTGGTCCATATTGGGACCAACGACATAGGTAGAAAGAGGGATGAGGTCCTGCAGGCAGATTTTAGGAAGCTAGGAGAAAAATTAAAGGGTAGGACCTCAAAGGGTAGTAATCTCCAGGTTGCTACCCATGCCACATGCTAATGAGTATAAGAATAGAAGGATAGAGAGGATGAACGCGTGGCTGAAGAGTTGGTGTAGGAGGGAGGGCTAAAAAGTCCTGAGGCATTGAGACTGCTTCTGGGGGAGATGGGACCTGTACAAACCGGACGGGTTGTATTGTGTTCCGAACACAGATGAGACTGCACAGGTAGGTTTAAGCAACAGTGACCTCAGTCTTTAATAAGACACTCCAGAGTGAGGAACAGGCCTTAGGGGCCGGCTTATATACAGTGCTCCCAAGGGATGCTGGGATCCCTTGGGGCTTCAGGGGATGCGCTCCCTGGTGGTGCATGATTTACAGATACACAACATCACTCCCCCGCCAAAGTCAAAGTGAAAACTATTTACAAGGTGAGGCGGTCGGGAGCCTTTCTTTCCCTGGTGGACCGCCTCGGTACAAATGTCTGTTCTGGTGTGTTGGCTGTGCCCTCGCTGGGCTGGCGTGTTGTTGGCCCTGCAGGGCTGCTGGGTGAGCCTGGGGTTGCTGGGTTTGATTTCCTGGTCCGGCGTGGTGTCGTTGATCCTTTGGGTGTGTGTTGTGGGCTCGAAAAAGGTGGTGTCTGCTGTGGGTTGTTCAGGGCAGTCTGTGAACCGCAGCCTCGTTTGGTCCAGGTGCTTTCTGCAAATTTGTCCATTGTCTAGTTTGACTACAAATACCCTATTCCCTTCTTTAGCTATCACCGTGCCCGTGATCCACTTGGGACCATGTCCATAGTTTAGCACATACACAGGGTCATTCAGATCAATTTCCTGTGACACAGTGGCGCGACCATCGTTTACATTTTGTTGCTGCCGCCTGCTCTCTACCTGATCATGCAGGTTGGGGTGAACCAGCGAGAGTCTGGTTTTAAGTGCCCTTTTCATGATTAGCTCAGCCGGGGGCACCCCTGTGAGCGAGTGGGGTCTCGTGCAGTAGCTCAGCAGTACTCGGGACAGACGGGTTTGGAGTGAGCCTTCTGTGACTCGTTTAAGGCTCTGTTTGATTGTTTGTACTGCCCGCTCTGCCTGCCCATTGGAAGCTGATTTAAACGGGGCCGAGATGACATGTTTGATCCCATTACGGGTCATGAATTCTTTAAATTCGGCACTGGTGAAACATGGCCCGTTGTCACTGACCAGTATGTCAGGCAGGCTGTGGGTTGCAAACATGGCCCTCAGGCTTTCAATGGTGGTGGTGCTTCCCAACATTATTTCACATTCAATCCATTTTGAAAAAGCACCCATCACCACCAGGAACATTTTACCGAGAAACGGGCCCATATAGTCAATATGGATCCTCAACCATGGTCTGGAGGGCCAGGACCACAAACTTAGTGGTGCCTCTCTGGGCGCGTTGCTCAACTGAGCACACACGTGGCATTGCCGTACACAGGACTCTAAGTCAGAGTCGATACCGGGCCACCACATGTGGGATCTGGCTATCGCTTTCATCATTACTATACCCAGGTGTGTGCTGTGGCGATCCGAGATGAAGGTCTCCCTGCCCTTTTTGGGTAGCACTACGAGGTTACCCCACAACAGGCAGTCTGCCTGAATGGACAGCTCGTCCTTTTGCCGCTGGAACGGCTTGATTGGCTCTTGCATTTCAAAGGGGATGCTGGCCCAGCTCCCATGCAGTGCACAATTTTTTACTAGGGACAGCAGAGAATCTTGGCTGGTCCAAGTCCTAATCTGGCGGGCCGTGACAAGTGATTTATCATTTTCAAACGCTTCCATGACCATCAACAAGTCTGCGGGATGCGCCACCGTCAACAAGTTTGCAGGCTGCGCCATTTCCACCCCCCTGGTGGGCAATGGTAGCCAACTGAGAGCATCCGCACAGTTCTCGGTACCTGGTCTGTGGCGGATGGTATAGTTATACGCTGATAGCGTGAGTGCCCAACTTTGTATGCGGGCTGAGGCATGAATATTTATCTCCTTGTTTTTAGCAAACAGGGATGTGAGGGGCTTGTGATCGGTTTCTAGCTCAAATTTGAGGCCAAACAGGTACTGATGCATTTTCTTTACCCCAAACACACAGGCTAATGCCTCTTTCTCAATCATGCTGTAGGCCCTCTCGGCCTTAGACAAGCTCCTGGAGGCATAGGCGACAGGTTGCAACTTCCCCGCAACGTTAGCTTGTTGTAATACACACCCGACTCCGTACAATGATGCGTCACATGCTATCACAAGCCTTTTACACGGGTTATACAATACAAGCAGCTTGTTAGAGGATAAAATGTTTCTGGCTTTCTCAAAAGCAATTACTTGGTTTTTTTCCCATACCCAGTTCTCACCTTTGCGCAATAATACATGTAGGGGCTCTAAAAGGGTGCTTAACCCCGGTAGGAAGTTACCAAAATAGTCGAGGAGTCCCAGAAACAACCGCAGCTCCGTGACATTCTGTGGCCTGGGCGCATTCCTGATAGCCTCGGTCTTGGCGTCTGTGGGCCGAATGCCATCCACCGCGATCTTTCTCTCCAAAAACTCCACTTCTGTTGCCATTAAGACGCATTTCGACCTCTTCAGCCGCAGCCCTAAGCGATCCAGTCGCTGGAGGACCTCCTCCAGGTTTTGTAGGTGCTCGGCGGTGTCCCAACCCGTGACCAATATGTCGTCCTGAAAGACCACCGTGTGTGGTACCGACTTGAGTAGGCTCTCCATGTTTCTCTGGAAGATCGCTGCAGCCGACCCAATTCCAAACTGGCATCTGTTGTAGATGAACAGTCCCTTGTGCGTGTTGATGCAGTGAGGCCCTTCGAAGACTTCTCCAGCTCCTGCGTCATGAAGGCCGAAGTCAGGTCGAGCTTGGTGAACATCTTGCTTCCTGCCAGTGTCGCAAATAGGTCTGCCTTAGGTAGCGGGTATTGGTCCTGTAGCGAGAAACGATTAATAGTTACGTTATAATCGCCGCAAATCCTGACCGTGCCATCACTTTTGAGTACTGGAACAATCGGGCTGGCCCATTTGCTGAATTCCATTGGGGAGATGATGCCCTCGTGTTGCAGCCTGTCCAGCTCGATTTCCACTCTCTCCCTCATCATGTGGGGTACCGATTGCGTCTTGTGGTGAAAGGGTCATGCCTCTGGGACCAAGTGGATCCGCACCTTCGCCCCGGAAAAGTTTCCAATGCCTTGCTCAAAAAGGGAAGGAAATTTGTTAAGAACCTGTGTACATGAGACCTCATCGACATGTGATAGCGCTTGGATGTCATCCCAGTTCCAGCGGATTTTGCCCAGCCAGCTCCTTCCAAGCATGTGGGGCCATCACACGGACAATCCAGAGTGGCAGTTCGTGCACTGTGCCCTCGTAGGTGACCTTGACCATGGCGCTGACCAGGACAGTAATAAGCTCTTTGGTGTACGTTCTCAGTTTCGTGTGGATGGGGCTCAGGGCTGGTCTGAATGCCTTGTTGCACCACAGTCTCTCAAACATCTTGTTACTCATGATGGATTGGCTAGTGCCAGTGTCCAGTTCCATGGCTATGGGTAAGTCATTCAATTTTACATTTAGGGTTATAGATGGACATTTCGTCTCAAATGTGTGCACCCCGTGTACTTCAGCATCTGCCTCCTCTCTCTGAGGCTCGAAATTGCTTTGATCCACCATGGACCGATCTTCCTCTGCCACGTGGTGGTTAGCAGGTTTTGCATAGCTTGCAGCTCGTCTGCAAGCTCGTTGGAGGTGCCCCATTGTTCCACAGCTCTTGCAAATATACCCTTTGAAGCGGCAAGAATAGACTGAATGGAAGCCTCCACAACGCCAACAAGGTGTGAATTGCCTTGCATTCATCCTTTGTTGCGGACTCTGAGTCATCTGGGTCACCTGAGGCCTGCTAGCAGTTGCAGACTCGTGGGTTCTGCCCTGTACATTTCTGCTTGCAAACACAGTTCCAGTTAATTTATGAACATTGTTAGTACTTGTGTGCTGAGAGATATGTTTGGTGTTATCACTGGTGGACATAAACGCCTGTGCTGTTGCAATGGCCTTACTGAGGATCGGTGTCTCTACAGTCAAAAGTATTTGTAGGATGGTCTCGTGGCCAATGCCCAGGACAAAAAAGTCTCTGAGCATTTGCTCCAGGTCACCATTAAACTCACATTGTCCTGTAAGTTGCCATAGCTCAGCGATGTAGCTCGCCACTTCCTGACCTTCAGATCGCTGGCAGTGTAGAACCGATACCTCGCCATCAGCACGCTCTCCCTCGGGTTAAGATGCTCCCGAACCAGTGTACCCAGCTCCTCATATGACTTATCTGTGGGTTTCACCGGAGCCAGAAGATTCTTCATGCGGCTGTAGGTCGGTGCTCCGCAGACCGTGAAGAGGACCGCTCTCCTTTTTGCAGCGCTTCCTTCTCTGTCCAGCTCGTTGGCTACAAAGTACTGTTCTAGCCATTTGACATAGGCTTCCCAGTCCTCACCCTCCGAGAACTTCTCCAAGATGCCCACAGTTTGCTGCATCTTTGCGTTGGATTTGTACACTCGTCGTCAGTTATTGTGTTCCTAACACAGGTGAGACTGCATACAGGGAGGTTAAAGTAACAGTGACCTCAGTCTTTATCAAGACACTCCAGAGTGAGGAACAGGCCTTAGGTGCCGGCTTATATACAGTGCTCCCAAGGGATGCTGGGATCCCTTGGGACTTAAGGGGATGAGCTCCCTGGTGGCGGAACATGGGAGTGCATGCTTTACAGATACACAATAAGTTGCACCTCAACAGCGCCAGGACCAATATCCTCGCGGGGAGTTTTGCTAGTGCTGTTGGGGAGAGTTTAAACGAGCTTGTCAGGGGGATGGGAACCTGAGAACAAATTCAATAGGGAAGGAAATAAAGCTGAAATTGGATAGCAAGAATTTAGAAAGTGAATCTGTAAGAGCGAGGAAACAAGAATATGTAAGTAGTAATCAAGGAGGTCTTCCTGTGCTAAATGGTATATACTTTAATATAACATCGTGGATACCGATCTGTATGAGAACCCCACCGCAAGTTGGGGCTTTCAATAGAGCTGGAGTGCCGGGCCCTGGAACATCGTGGGCGAAGGCGCAGCGAATGTGGGTACGTGGCCCAGAAGAGCCGAAGGCCCGGGGCAGCATGGGCCTGCGCACACTGCGATATATGTGCACACTAGATCTGTGCAGCAGAGCAGGTCTCCAGACGTCCTGGTCCAACCCTTGCCACTGGATAAAGGCCTAGCTCTGTTGAGCCCGTGTCGTGCAACGGTCACCACAGGTTAAAAAAATCCACGCACAGGCATCTTCCACCCCCTCAATTGGAGTTCAGGACTCGAACATCGGGTCTTTCAATGAAACATCTGTGAACTCCTGTGGAAGCAAGTCATCCTCTTTCAAGGAACCGCGTATGATACTTTAATGCAAGGAGTATAGCGAATAAGGCGGGTGAGCTAAGACTACAGGTAGACATTACAGAGATATGGCTGAAAGAGGGGCAGGTTTGGCAGCTCAATATTCCTGGTTGCAGGATTTTTAGACAGTACAGAGAGGAGGGTAAAAAAAAAAGGGGAGGTCGCAGTATTGATTAAAGAAGTGGTGAGGAGGGATGATATGTTAGAGGGATCATCAAATGAGGCCATATGGTCGAATTGAAAAATAAAAAAGGGGCGATCACACTGCTGGGCATGTAATGTAGACCCCCAAACAGTGGGAGGGGGGATAAAGGAGCAAATATGCATGCAAATTGTTGTGAAGTCCAAAAATCATAGGGCAGTAATAGGGGATTTTAACTATCCTAATATCGATTGGGACATATATAGTGTGACGGGTATAGAGGGTGAGGAATTCTTAAAATGCATTCAAGAGAACTTTTTTAGTCAGTATGTAACAAGCCCAACATGAGAGGTGTCAGTTTTGGATTTAGTTTTGGTGAATGAAGCTGGGCAGGTGGAAGGGGTATCAGTGGGAGAGCACTTGGGTGCCAATGACCATAATTCAGTAAGATTCAAGTTAGTTATGGACAAGGACAAGGACAAGGATAGATCAGGAATAAAAGTCCCAAATTAGGGAGAAGCTAACTTTGCTAAGTTGTGGAGTGATTTAGCCACAGCAGACTGGAAACAGCTACTTGTGGGTAAATCAGTGTCGGAACAGTGGGAGGCATTCAAGGAGGAGATCCGGAGGACTCAGGCCAAACATGTGCCCTTAAAGAAAAAGGCTGGGAATAACAATTCTAGAGCCCCCTGGATGTCTAGGGACTTGCAGGGGAGGATAAAAAAAAAGGGAAGCTTATGTCATATACCAATGGCTAAATACTGTGGAATCTTTGGAGGAATATAGAAAGTTCAGAGGTAAAATTAAAAAGGATATTAGGAATGCTAAGAGAGAGCATGAAAAATTCTTGGCAAGTAAAATTAAGGAAACCCAAAGATGTTCCATCAATATATTAAGAGCAAGAGGATAACTAAAGAAAGGGTAGCACCTATTGGAGACCATGAGGATAATCTTTGTGAGGAAGCGGAAGATGTTGGTTTGCTTCTTAATGAATACTTTGCATCTGTTTTCACAAAGGAAAGGGGCAATGCAGATACTGCTATCAAGGAGGACTGTGATATTCTGGATGAAATAAACATAGTGAGAGAGGAGATATTAAGGGGTTTAGCAGCTTTGAAAGTAGATAAGTCCCCAGGCCCAGATGAAATGCATCCCAGGCTGTTGAACAAAGTAAAAGAGGAAATAGCAGAGGCCTTGACCATCATTTTCCAGTCCTCTTTCGATTTGGGCATGGTGCCGGAGGACTGGAGGACTGCTAGTGTGGTACCCTTGTTTAAGAAGGGAGAAAGGGATAGGCCGAGTAATTACAGGTCTGTCAGCCTAATCTCAGTGATGGGAAAATTATTGGAAAAAGTCCTGAAAGACAGGATAAATCTACATTTAGAAAGGCAAGGATTAATTAGGGACAGTCAGCACGGATTTGTTAAGGGAAGATCATGTTTGACTAACCTGATTGAATTTTTCGAGGCGGTAACCAGGAGGGTCAATAAGGGTAGAGCATACGATGTAGTTGTATATGGACTTTAGCAAAGCTTTTGATAGGATCCCACATGGTAGATTGGTCTTGAAGGTTAAAGCCCATGGGATACAGGACAAAGTGGAAAGTTGGATCCAAAATTGCCTTAGAGGTAGGAAGCAAAAGGTAATGGTTGATGGATGTTTTTGTGACTGGAAGGATGTTTCTAGTGGGGTTCCGCAGGGCTCAATACTGGGTCCCTTGCTTTTTGTGGTATACAATCATCAAGATCCACGGCATGGCCCTGGACACCGTGGACAACTTCCCGTATCTTGGGAGCCTCCTATCAACAAGAGCAAGCATCAACGACAAGATCCAACACCGCCTCCAGTGCGCCAGTGCAGCCTTTGGCCGCCTGAGGAAATGTGTGTTTGAAGAGCAGGCTCCCAAAACTGCCACCAAGCTCATGGTCTACAGCGCTGTAGTAATACCTGCCCCTCCTGTATGGCTCAGAGACATAGACATGTACAGTAGACACCTCAAGTTGCTGGAGAAATATCACCAACGATGTCTCCGCAAGATCCTACAAATCCCCTGGGAGGACAGGCGCACCAACATCAGCGTCCTCATTCAGGCTAACATCCCCAGCATTGAAGCACTGACCACATTCGATCAGCTCCGCTGGGCAGGCCACATAGTCCGCATGCCAGACACGAGACTCCCAAAATAAGTGCTCTACTCGGAGCTCCTTCACGGCAAACGAGCCAAAGGTGGGCAGCGGAAACGCTACAAGGGCACCCTCAAAGCCTCCCTGATAAAGTGAAACATCCCCACTGACACCTGGGAGTCCCTGGCCCAAGACCGTCCTAAGTGGAGGAAGTGCATCCGGGACTGCGCTGAGCACCTTGAGTCTCGTCGCCGAAAGCATGCAGAAATCAAGCGAAGACAGCAGAAAGAGCATTCGGCAAACCAGTCCCACCCACTCCTTCTCTCAACGAATATCTGTCCCACCTGTGACAGAGTTTGTGGCTCTCATATTGCACTGTTCAGCCACCAATAACTCACTTCACGAGTGGAAGCAAGTCTTCCTCGATTCCGAGGGACTGTCTATGAGGATGATGATGAGATTTGAATATAGGGAGTATGATTAAGAAGTTTGCAGATGACACTAAAATTGACTGTGTGGTTGATAATGAAGAGGAAAGTCATGGACTACAGGAGGATATCAATCTACTGGTCAGGTGGGCAGAACAGTGGCAAATGGAATTTAATTCGGAGAAGTGTGAGATAATGCACTTGGGGAGGGCTAATAAGGAAAGGATATGCACATTAAATGATAGGCCACTTAAAAGTGTAGATGAACAAAGGGACCTTGGAGTGCTTGTCCACAGATCCCTGAAAGTAGTGGGACAGGTGGATAAGGTGGTTAAGAAGGCATACGGAATGCTTGCCTTTATTGGTTGAGGCATAGAATACAAGAGCATAGAGGTTATGCTTAAATTGTATAATACACTGGTTAGGCCGCAGCTGGAGTACTGCGTGCAGTTCTGGTCGCTGTATTATAGGAAGGACGGGATTGCACTAGAGAGGGTGCAGAGGAGATTTACTAGGATGCTGCCTGGAATGGAGAATCTTAGCTATGAGGACAGATTGGATAGACTGGGTTTGTTCTCATTGGAACAGAGGAGGCTGAGAGGAGACCTCATTAAGGTGTATAAAATTTTGAGGAGCCTCGATATAGTGGCTAATAAGGGCCTTTTTCCCTTCGTGGAGGAGTCAATTACAAGGGGGCATTGTTTTAAGGTGGTTGGTGGAAAGTTCAGAGGGGATTTGAGGGGAGGCTTCTTTACGCAGAGGGTTGTGGGGGCCTGGAACTTGCTGCCTGGAAGGGTGATGGATGCGGAGACCCTCACCACATTTAAAAGGTTGCTTGGATGGACACTTGTAGTGCCGTAACCTGCAGGGTTGCGGACCTAGAGCTGGTAAGTGGGATTAGACTAGATAACCTCTTGTTGGATGGCGCAGTACTGCAGGGAATCGAATACGGCTAGGGTGATCTCCTGGACTAGTTTTGATCACCTGGATGGGTCGGAGAGGAATTTTCCCAGATTTTTTCCCCCAATTTGCCTGGGTTTTTTAATCTATTTTTTTGCCTCTCCCAGGGAATCACATGGCTCCGGTTGGGGTGGAGTATAGATGTTGCGGTGCAAGGGGTGTTGCAGTTGTGAGGGGTGGACTGGTTGGGCTGGATGCTCTTTACCTTTCCTCCATTGTTCATTGTTCATAGATTTATTTGTAACCTTCAGGGCTGCTGACCGAGGGCCGTGCGGCTATTTGGCAACCGGCGCGGACACAATGGGCTGAAATGGCCTCCTTCTGCGCACTAGATTTCTATGTTTCTATTACTGTAATATTCCATCCATAAGTATTTGTGATACATTTATTTACATGATGTGTTTCAACTTTAAAACGTGTAAGCAGTTCAGAATGTCTTCCAGTATGTGACATTGAATTACAAATTAAAACTACATCAAAATGTTTATACACTAGCAAATTGTTTTCAATATAAAATCCAATTCTACATCCCAAGACTCGACTTTAACCAGTATATTCCAGCTGCTGCCTGTGAGGTTCAGCTTGGTTTAGTTAAAAGATACTTAAATGAGGTTAATGACTCAAACAAAGAATTCCAAATGATGAGTTTAATGTATACAATTATTATTTTTTTTAATTGCTATTATTCCATTAATTCTAATGTGTGGAATTTTTACTTCCCATTCTTTTGAATTGAGTTCTGGCTTCATCACAATATACCATCAGGTTGGAGAACGAATGAAATGAAAAGCAAGTTCCACATTTGTGAAACTAAATGAGCTCAATGATACCTTGCCACGTAGTCGCTGTTAGCTGTTTTTTTGTTGCAGAGCTATGTAATGTACTTCAGCAAAGTGCTGTCAGGTTTCCTCATTTCCAACTTAGTTCACCTCTTTCTCTCGATTGCAATTCTGTCTTCGGGTTTCAGCAAATACAGCTCCCGCCTTCCTTCCTTCCCATTGTTGGCATATCAATGAAGCAGATCCGAAAAACGCTTACAGCACAGAGAAGGCCAATTGCCTATTAGGGAGCTATTTAGCTCCTTCTGTCTGGCAGAAAGTGTGCGAGATGGTAGTTCGCACCGTGCATTACTTAGAGCGGATTGAACACCGGGCGGTTGGGGCATTCATTTGACTCGGGTGGATGCTTCATTACCATATGCAAATACCCTGAGGCAATTTAAGCAGCCGATTGGCCAGAGTGTCTGCTGCCATGGCCATTCCAACCAGTAAAATTTGCCGGAGTAGAAGTGAAGCCTCCCAAAGCTAAGTATACAAAAGCTTTGGGAGTCTCGTGTCTGGCATGCGGACAATGTGGCCTACCCAGCAGAGCTGATCAAGTGTGGTCAGTGCTTCAATGCTGAGGATGTTGGCCTGGTCAAGGATACCAAGCACTCTACTCTGAACTCCTTCATGGCAAATGAGCCAAAGATGGGCAGAGGAAACGTTACAAGGTCACCCTCAAAGCCTCCCTGATAAAGTGCAACATTCCCACCAAAACCTGGGAGTCCCTGGCCAAAGACCGCCCTAAGAGGAGGAAGTGCATCCGGGAGGACGCTGAGCATCTAGCGTCTCATCGCCAAGAGCATGCAGAAATCAAGCGCAGGCAGCGGAAGGAGCGTGCGGTAAATCTGTTCCACCCACCCCTTCCCTCAACGACGATATGTCCCACCTCTGACAGGGACTGTGGCTCTCATATTGGACTGTTCAGCCACCTAAGGACTCATTTTAAGAGTGAAAGCAAGTCGTCCTCGATTCTGAGGGACTGCCTATGATGATGATACAAAAAGGAGCAAAACTTCTCCAGGCTCGACGAAGAAAGTTTAGGAATCTGTCACATTGGGTTTGTCATGTTTTCAACTGTCATTGTAACACATATATAAACTGACCTAAGTTGTACACCATGAGAACATTGACCACTAGGTGGTGAACTTGTGGATGACACTCCTAACCTAGACTTTCAGGTATAAAAGGGGAAGCTCCACCCATCTTCATCACTTTAGTGCTGGCTAATAAAGGTTACTGGTCACAGAGTGACCTTCTCTCACGTATGGGCCTTGTGTGCATTTGTACTATATAGTAAGGACATATTATTGGCGACGAGGATGGGATTTAAACCACGCCAGCATGGCCACTAGCAGCACAGACGAGAGGTACTGTATTGGTGATGATTGGGACAATTTTATTGAGACTACAGCAAAGTTTCGTCACCAAGGAATGGCAGGGACAGGATTCGGCCAGCAAACGCAGGGCTCATCTCCTGACGGTTTGTGGATCCAGACGTACTCCCTGATGAAGGATCTTCTAGCGCCAGAGAAGCCGGCGGACAAGACTTTTGAAGAGCTCAGTAAGTTGATTGAGGAACACTTTAAACTGGCAAGCAGCATGTACATGGCAAGGCACCGGTTTTACATGCACCGGCGACGAGAAGGGCAAAGCGTTCCAGACTTCGTGGCAGACCTCCGGTGACTGGCGAGCCTATGTAAGTTCCCAGGTGCATGCAGAGCGGAGATGCTGCGAGACTTTTTTATTGAGGGCATCGAGCATGCTGGGGTTTTCAGGAAACTGATTGAGACCAAAGACTTGACCCTGGAAACGGCGGCTTTGATGGCCCAGACATTTATCTCAGGCGAGGAAGAGACCAGAATGATGAATGACAAAAATCTTGGCTTAAAAGCAGCAAATGGACAGGGAGTCAACATTGTTAACGCGGGACACAGTTCTCCAGACAGACAGGGGCAATTGGACATGCCCAAGCATGTAGTCGAACCCAAAGGGGGAATTCAACAGAGACAATGGCTAGCTGAACGGCGATTCATGCCATCGCAAGGGACAATGCGGCCAGTAATGGGGCCATCAACACCTGTCACTGGTGCGCTTAACGACAGTTACAGAGAAAGTCAGAGACGATCGACTGGACCTTTTGTTTCCAACAACAGCTCAGGTTGGAGGTGTGGAGGCAAACACCCAGCCAGAGCTTGCAGGTATCAGCAATATACCTGCAGAATCTACAACGTCAGTGGTCACTTGGCGCGTATGTGCAGGAAGCCTGCAGCCAGGTTGATGTACGAGGAGGACGGGCCCGATGTAAGCCCTACGAGGCCAAATGAACACTGGGGGAAATCGCTGGAAGCTGAAGTTCAGCGAGTTCATGTGGAGCACATATGCAGTTCATACACCAGGACGCCACCGATAATGATGAAAGTGCTCCAAAATGGCATCCCAGTATCAATGGAGCTAGACACAGGGGCCAGCCAGTCTCTGATGAGTATCAAATAGTTCAACAAGTTGTGGCCGTCCAAGGCCAGGAAGCCAAAATTATTGCCGATTGACGCACAGCTACGGACATACACAAAGGAGATCATTCTGGTGCTAGGCAGCGCCACGTTAGTCGTGACCCACAAAGATTCGGAGAACAGGTTGCCGCTCTGGATTGTCCCAGGGAACGGTCCCGCACTACTGGGGAGGAGTTGGCTTGCTGTCATGAACTGGAAATGGGGCGATGTCAATGCAATTTCTTCTGTGGAGCGAGTATCATGTTCACAGGTCCTGGACAAATTTGACTCATTATTTCAACTCAGCATTGGCACTTTCATGGGGACCAAGGTAGTGATTCACATAAAACCGGACGCTAGGCCAGTACACCACAAGGCCAGAGCGGTGCCGTACATGATACGGGAAAAGATAGAATGCGAATTGGACCGCCTGCTGAGTGAAGGCATCATCTCGCCAGTCGAATTCAGTGACTGGGTGAGCCCGATTGTGCCGGTGCTCAAGGCGGATGGGTCGGTCAGGATATGTGGTGATTACAAGGATACCAGTTACCGTGTGTCAATCCAAGACCAGTACCCGCTACCGAGAGCGGAGGACCTCTTTGCGACGCTATCCGGTGGAAAGCTTTTTCCAAAATTGGACCTGACCTCAGCTTACATGACCCAGGAGCTGGCGAGTGAATTGAAGAAGCTGACCACCATCACGACACACAAGGGGTTGCTTGAGCACAACAGATGTCTGTTCGGGATTCGCTCGGCCGCCGCGATCTTTCAACGAAATATGGAAAGCCTCCTCAAATCGATTCCAAGGACGGTGGTTTTTCAAGATGACATCCTCATCACGGGTTGCGATACTGAAGAACGCCTCCACAACCTGGAGGAGGTGCTACGCAGACTGGACCGGGTAGGGCTGTGACTGAAAAAGGCGAAGTGCATCTTCCTAACTCCAGAGGTAGAATTCCTGGGGATGAGGGTAGTAGCAGACGGGATCAAACCTACTGCATCCAAAACGGAAGTGATCCAGAGAGCACCCAGACCCCGTAACACGACGGAGCTGCGTTCGTTCCTGGGGTTCCTGAACTATTTTGGTAACTTTCTTCCCAAATTAAGCACGCTGTTAGAGCTGCTATACGTGCTCCTACGCAAGGTCACGATTGGGTCTGGGGGGACAGCCAGGAAAGGGCTTTTGATAGAGCACGCAATTTGTTATGCTCCAACAATCTGTTAACGCTTTATGACCTATGTAAGAAACTAGTTTTAACGTGCGATGCGTTGTCCTATGGGGTCAGGTGTGTGTTGCAGCATGTTAATGCCAAGGGTCAGTTACAGCCGGTAGCCTATGCCTCCAGAAGTCTGTCCCAGGCAGAAAGGGGCTACGGGATGGTAGAAAAGGCAGCGCTTGCATGTGTATTTGCAGTAAAAAAAAATGCACCAGTACCTGTTTGGCAGGAAATTTGAGCTGGAGACAGATCACAAACCCCTAACTTCCCTTTTGGCCGACAACAAGGCCATAAATGCAAATGCATCGGCCCGCATACAGAATTGGGCACTCACGTTAGCCGCCTATGACTACACAATTTGGCACAGACCGGGCACTGAAAACTGCGCCGATGCACTCAGCAGACTCCGACTAGCCACCACCGATGGGGCAACCGAGCATGCTGCTGAGATGGTCATGGCTGTTGAAGCTTTCGAAAGCGAAGGCTCACCCGTGACAGCCCGTCAGATCAAAGTCTGGACAAATAGAGACCCGCTACTGTCTTTAGTCAAGAAATGTGTCCTTAATGGGGACTGGGTAGCCACGTACGGGGTATGCCCTGAGGAATTTAAACCATTTCACAGACGCAAGGATGAACTCTCGATTTAGGCCGATTGCCTACTGTGGTGAAACCGCGTAGTCATGCCCCAGATGGGCAGAGAGGTGTTCATCAGAGAACTCTCCAATGAGCACCCAGGCATTGTCATGATGAAGGCAATTGCCAGGTCACACGTTTGGTGGCCAGGGATAGATGCAGACCTGGAACTTTGTGTTCACAGGTGCAACACGTGTGCCCAGCTGGGCAATGCACCCAGGGAAACCCCCCTTAGCCCCTGGTCCTGGCCCGCCAAGCCATGGTCACGCATCCATGTGGACTACGCAGGTCCTTTCATGGGAAAAATATTTTTGGTTGTAGTAGACGCCTACTCCAAATGGATCGAATGTGACATTCTTAATTCAAGCACATCCTCTGCCACGGTAGAAAGTCTACGGGCAATGTTCGCCACCCATGGTCTACCGGGCATCTTGGTCAGCGACAATGGCCCGTACTTTACAAGCGTTGAATTCCAGGACTTCATGGCAGGAAATGGTATCAACCATATCAGAACGGCACCGTTCAAGCCGGCCTCAAACGGCCAGGTGGAACAAGCGGTGCAGATAATCAAACGGGATGCTCAGAATCCAAGGGGGTTCCCTACAAAGCCGCTTATCACGCCTCCTGTTGGCCAATAGATCCCGGCCAACAGGGGTTCCACTTGCTTAGCTGCTGATGAAAAGGACGCTCAAAACCAGGTTATCCCTTATACACCCCACCATGAAAGAAATTGTTGAGAGCAGGCGCCAGTCACAATGTGACCACCATGACAGGAATGCGAGGGCGCGATGTATTGATGTCAATGACCTTGTCTTTGTCCTCAACTACGCTGCAGGGCCCAAATGGCTCACAGGCACTGTGATTGCCAATGAGGGGAATAGGACTCTGGTAGGTAAACTTACCAATGGACAAATCTGCCGCAAACACGTGGATCAAACAAAAAGGAGGTTCAGCAACCCCATAGAAGAAGCAGAGGAAGAACACAATGTAAGTTTACTCCACCACAGGTGACCGAACACCAGAACCAAGTGGAGGAGAGCCCAGTCACTGGGCAGTCCGGACAGGCCTGAGGCACTGCAAACAGCAGACACTCGGGCCAATGCCCAACAACCGGAGCCCCAACTCAGCCACTCTACAAGGGAGCATAAATCACCAGAGAGACTTAACCTGTGATCCCAATAAGACTTTTTGGGGGGAGGTGATGTCATGTATTCAACTGCCATTGTAACCCATGTGTAAACTGACCTAAGTTGTACACCGTGAGAACATTGACCACTAGGTGGTGAACTTGTGGGATACTTTCAGGTATAAAAGGGGAAGCTCCACCCACCTTCATCACTTCAGTGCTGGCTAATAAAGGTTACTGGTCACAGAGTGACCTTCTCTCAAGTATGGGCCTCGTGTGCATTTATACTGTATAGTAAGGACATATTAGGGTTAACCCCCCTCCCCACTCACAGAACTACCCCTCTCTCCCCAGGGACTTACCCCAGTACCAACGAGACTCTGCTGGGCCGACCAATCTTCGAGATCTGGCAGCTGGCCAGCTGTCTCTTTTTGCCTGTTTCAAGTAGAAAGCTGACTGGTAGAGTGTTAATGAGGCCCTGTCATTAAAATTGACTGGGCCTCCCATGCTGTGTTGCCCCTGTTTTTCGCCCGGAAGTTATAATGTTTATGCCAGCTCTTTGCCAATCTAAATTGCAATCTAAAACTAATCCCACTGCCCTCCTCTCTGGCCATACCTCTGTATCTTCCTCTGCTTCAAATGTTTATCTACTATTGAAGCCCTTGAAATTCTCTACATAAAGGGTTATGTGAGCGGGCAGGGAAGTGGAGCTGAGTTCATGATCAGATCAGCCCTGACCGTATTAAATGGCAGAGCAGGCTCAAGGGGCCAGGTGGCCCACTCCTGCTCCTATTTCTTATGATCGTATGTTCTGATAACTACATTTCCCCAAGCCTTTCTCCTCACTCTCTTAGTGACTATTTTAAGTTAATTGCCTCTTCTTACTGACTCCCCAACCAGGGAAATTATCTTTTGCTATTTATTCATTCACAACCCTTTGTAATTTTAAAAACTTCGATTAAATTTCTTCTTGGTTTCCCGTGGATGGATGCCCCTGACCACAAAAATTTCTATGAAAGTACCTGGTGGTCCTGGAGGTTCGGAGGCTTGCAGTCCTGGGCCTTTACGCGAAGGCCTGCGCAAGAGCCCATGTATCCCAGGAGCGTAAGGATTTCGTATGCATCACTGGGATCACGTGGACCGGCCCAACCTATCAGAGTAAGGGAATCCCCATTCGTACTTATTTGAGTTCTGTATATAAGTATGAATGGGAATACCCCCAGAAACACTGAAAGTAACTAAAAAAAAAAATCACATATTTCAAATTAATAAAAATGGAATGTAATTAATTATTTAAAAAAAAAAAATTTTTAGAAAAATAAATGTACATATTTTAAAGAGTCTAAAAATAAATTTACCTTATTTAACAGGATTTAAAATGTTTAAATTATTATTTTATATGCATTTTTCTGTACTTTAAAAGTCTTACGCTGATAAAAGCAGGACTTATGCCTAATTTTATCAGTATAAGAATATGAAAGACTTGCGTTGGGCAAGTTCCGGGTTTGGCGCATGCGCTTCGCTTACCTAAACCGGAATTTGCGGGAACCTCATGGGCGCGTGTGCAGCCTCATGTGCCTGTGGGGAGCGGAATTCGGACCCGTTAAACCGAGGCCTTGTCTGCCCTCTCAGGTGGGCATAAAAGATCCTATGGCAATATTTCAAAGAAGAGCAGCGAAGATATCCCCGGTGTCCTGGCCAATATTTATCCCTCAATCAGTATCACTAAAAACAGATTATCTGGCCATTATCACATTTCTGTTTGTGGGAGCCTGCTATGTACAAATTGGCTGACACGTTCCCTACATTACAACAGTGATTATACTTCAAAAAATACTTTATTGGCTGTAAGGTGCTTTGGGACATCCAATGGTTGTGAATCATCATCATCATAGGCAGTCCCTCGAACCGAGGATGACTTGCTTCCACGTCAAAAAGTTCACAGGTGTTTCAATGATGGACCTAAAACTCCAGGTCCGAACTAAATCTTGAAAGGTGGAAGATGCCTGTGCTTGGATTTATTTTTAAAGTGTGGTGGCCGTTGCACACCAGCCACCTCACGGGCTTGACAGAGCTAGGTCTTGGTCCAGTAGCAAGGATTAACCAAGACGACTGGAGACCTGCTCTGCTGCACGGACCTAGTGCGCACACGTAACGCAGTGTGGGCTGGCCCGTGCTGCCCCTGGGCCCTCTCCTCTTCTGGGCCCCAAACTCGCGCCTCTCCTGGGCCCCGGTCACGTCCCTCTATAATCTCTCGCCTCTCCTTCGCCCAGACCTCGCCGCTCCTGCCCACGTTCCAATCACCGACCTGGACCTTGGTGACGTCCCTCTTCACTGCCATTGCTCTCCTGCTCCAGCACGTGCTGCTCCCTGGAGTGGTATGCTGCCACGCTGCTCCTTCCGCTCCCCGGCCTGCTCCGATGGCGCTCGCAGGCCGAGGGCCGCTCAGATTGCTGGGCAAGGCCACTACACTGCTCCTTCCGCTCCCCGGCCTGCTCCGATGGTCTCTCGTAGGCCGGGGGTCGCACAGATGTGAAAGGCGCTATATAAATGCAAGTCCTCCTTCTTCTGTTCGTGGAAAGCTCCACTTCAGGAACCCATTAGATTGACGTGTTGCTGCTTTTTAAAAAAAAACTGAGATGAAATGACCAAGCCTGAGTGCAAGAAAGATTATCCAATTTGTTGAGTTGGCAGATTAATTAGCTGGAAATGAGATTTGAACCATTTCAGTGTATCTTTTGTGAGAAACAAAATACACAAAGAGGATGCTAAATAGCAACTTAACTGGAATATTGAGATATTTTAACGGTACAGTTGAACTAATGCAACATCCCCACCGACACCTGGGAGTCCCTGGCCAAAGACCGCCCTAAGTGGAGGAAGAGCATCTGGGAGGGCACTGAGTACCTCGAGTCTCGTTGCCAAGAACATGCAGAAACCAAAACACAGGCAGCGGAAGGCGCGTGCGGCAAACCAGTCCCACCCACCCTTTCCTTCTACGACTGTCTGTCCCAACTCTGACAGAGACTGTAATTCCCATATTGGACTGTTCAGTCACCTGAGAACTCACTTTTAGAGTGGAAGCAAGTCTACCTCGATTTCGAGGGACTGCCTATGATGACAGCTGAACTAATATTCAGCTTTCTATGAAGCTGCACTTGTCCTTATTTGAATTCTGAAATTTTAGCTGGGATTATCCACTTGTTTTCTTTTTACAGTTTCTAGCTAATTTGCTGGTTTGGGTTTAATCACAGATTATGGAAGACCACCCAGTAGCCATATTCCTGGAGCACTGCTATGCAAACCACAGGAGTGCAGTTTGAATCCCAGGCAAAACTTGTGATTAAACTCCTCTGATTTAATTGAGTGACGTTCACCACCTCCTGCTAGGTGGAGCACCCACAGCACCGGAGCTCCCCACTTGGGGAACAGTCTCTGCAGGGATTGGGAAACTATTGAGTGCAATATTATCAATATGTGAAGATGTTTTCAATTAGCAGACTTCAATGAAAGACAGCCGTCAAATCATGGTTATTTTGATACAATAATACTGCATTAATATACATGTTTATACAGCACTTCAGATCTGCAGATAAAGGTTTTTCTTTCCACACACCTTGGATTAATGTTCAATCTGAGAAATATGTTGCAAGGCCTTAACCAGGCTGGTACTGGCACTGCTAAACAAAATGATTAATCTAGTTAGACATCTAGGAATCTTAATACTAATCTCTCCAGGCTATTTGGAGAGAGATCAGTCACTACGCTATACTTTGCTATGGATTTTATCCTTCACTGATTATTACAAAATCTGACTCTGCTTATGGGGTTGCAACCTTATCTTTGTGTGGAGAATTCACGAGTTAAGTAGATGAATGACCATTGTTCCTTGCACTCCTGCATATTTCAGGGAGGCATACAACAACCTTGAGTGCTGTTGCTGCTGTGTAAAAGACTGGATCGCGATATGCTTTTTAAAATTATACTGACAGTTCTCACCCACGTAACTGCTTTACACAGTTATCCAGCTGATTTTTAAAAATAAACAAAACAGCTGATAACTGTCATAAATTCTAGAAAATCATCCTCCGAGCCCTCATCGGTTTCTGATTTTACCATTTAATTAGCTCTCAAATAATGAGAAAAGGCAGTAAAGATCTGCCTCCTAAGCAACCAGGGCCTGTTCACCTGTGGGGGGAAAACAGCTATCTGTCTATGCCTTGACTAAAGATCTTTCAGTTGATATTCCAGTTGTACCTTTTGTTTAAAGGCACTGCTGACTTTTTGGTGCAGATTTGCCTGTGGCAATGTAGATGGGATTTCCAGTTTCCAGTGGAGGCAATCCGTTGTGCTGTTGTACACTTTGTATTCTAGAACTGGCATTTTTACTCTCAGCATCTTCTCCTTATTCAGAAAAATATTCTGATTGTGGAGGATTTACCCACATTATTATTACAACTCGATCCTTCGGAAAACATGCTCTGCAAATTGCAGCACCGAGCTGCTCTAGGGACCATGAGTCTGGCACCTTGGCATCAAAAGGAGACACTCGAAGCAACAAGATGTTTAATTATCACATTATGCATTTCAATTGTTGTTCCAGCAGCTTATTGCAAAGTGTGTTATCCTCAACCCAAAGACTGAGACCCAGCTGACATTCCAGTTATACCTTTTGTTTATGCAGAGTTCATCAGTGATCTATCTGGCTGCCAGTAATATCTCTCTAACTCACAATTCCCCTTCAGAAATACAGGTATGTTTAAAAGTGCCAATTGAGCTTAAAACAGCTACTTTACGGGAGGTTTGTTCCACTTGTCCAATATCCTATTCAGTGATGTGGGGGCGGGGGAGTTTTTTCTAATCTCTTACTTTCCATGAGGCTTATATTACATGCAGTATATCTCATATTTCAATTATTCACTGAAATGTTCTGTACCATATTAATGTTTAACTGTCATGAAAGATTCTCATTGTTTCAGTATGTAATTCTCTGGTCTGTTGATCCTATTGTCATTTTGAGATGTGTGTTTGCATAGTGTGCAACTACATCGAATACACCTTCTCAGGGGCAACTAGGGATGGCCAGCGACACCCACATCCCATGACTCAATAAATAAATGAGTACCGCAAGTAGGGTCATTTTAAGCCCTGCAGAACAGAGTATAGGGAAGGTATAATGTCCGCATAAAAGTGGACAAGGTCATCTCATCGGCATTTCTGTTGGGTCACTCAGAATCTTAAAAAAAAATACACACACATGGAAAACTGTAGAAGTTCTATTTGGTAAACTTTGCGAGGTCCCGTCGTACTGGTTGAACTACATAGCCCGTGTGAATTACTACATGGTGGATGTACTGCTTGTGATTTTTCATCCATTGGAATCAGTGGCTGCACACTAGACCTTTCCATCTCTCCTCCCTCCTCTCGCTGCATGGCAGTCTTGTGTACATTTTTTTTATCACTTGCTTTGCTCGTCTCTACCCATCGGTTAACTTTTTTTTAACCCCTTTTCTCTATCTAAACCCGATATTTATGTGTCTCATGATGAAAGGAATAACCTTGGTCATCAAAGCTCTTGATGGCTGTTTTGAAAGTGAGTTTGAAAAACAACCAGGCAGAATCTCTACGAATAGCACAGTTGACATTTAGTCTGGCCTGTTTCTTGATCTTTGTCTAATCCCATTGATGTGGAATGCTGGCTCTGGAACTGTACTTCTCTTAAATTTAATGTAGATTTGAGATGATAACCCTTTACGGGTAGTGAAGTGGTGACATTACTGGACACGCTGGGCCAGGCATTTTTCAACTGGTTTCGGCTGTTTTTCTTTCCCTCTGTGTAAACAAGAAAGCGACTGTTCTTGTAAATGAAGTGATGACATTCAGAGGAAGCTTGCAGGATGAGAGCATATCTGCAGACAATGAGTTATTTTCAACAGCTGTTGTGGACACACGTGTATCGTACACAGCTCACCTTGGGTACTATGGACATAACATTCAAAGACATAACGCATAATTACAGCCTGCTATAAATGTTACGTAGGATTTCTTTTTAATTTACTATGAACTTAACTGTTGAGCGATTACTCTGCTGATGGCTTGCTTCTCTCTACATGGCACAATCCATTTCAGCAGGCATCGGTTATACAATACTTCAACTATATGTTGAAAAGAAAACTTACCAGGTGCCTTGGACAATATTTATCCCTCAACCAACATCAGATTATTTGGTCATTAACAGTTTGTGGGAGCTTGCTACTGCATTTCCTACATTATAACAGTGACAACACTTCAAAAAATATTTCATTGGGTGTAAAGCGCTTTGAGACACCCTGAGGTCATGAAAGGCACTACATAAATGCCAGTCTTTCTTTCTTTTACCAACTTGAAAACTGTTGAAATATAAACATTAAAATGTGTATTGGTGGCTCAGAGCTGCGGAACCCCTAGCTATAGTGATCCATGTTGAGAAACGTGCTGACCCATGTTTAACATCCACAGTTTCCTCCAGAATGTCTCACCAGTTCCAGTCAAGGTGTTTCCTTGCTGACTTTATTAAGCAGACCAGTACTGTAAATGTTTTTGAACAGATAAGTTTTAAAGTTTTCCCCCCTATGTATTGGCAGGTAGGTGATCGCAGGTAGTGTTCAAACGTACCATGACTATTATGGTGCAAAAATCAGGTAGTTTTGTTAACTAAGCTCTGTTGTGTCAGTGAATTGATTGTCCTTTTCCCACAGAGTGATGTTCTCTCATGACCAGTATTACATCCACGGGGAAAGGTGGTTACTGATACTGAATCACACTGGTTCTTCACATGGTCATGTGTAATATGAGGAAATCAACTGTTGATTGATGCATTACATTTTTTTTAAAGTACTGTGGAAATTCATGCAAGATGTGAAGGGCTTCATTGTAAAGACTGAGATCGAAACTGTTCATTCCTCTCAGAAACGGACGTCGTATACAGCCTTGGGGGTGGCTTTCTGTGTGACCTTTACAACCACTTCAATGACTCCACTCAACTCTTGGAGTGAGTTGATTTTCCACACTGCAAATATACAAAGGCAGCTGTGGTAAGAATTGTACATTGAGGTACTTGGTTATAGAAGACAGAGAAAATTGTACGGGATATTACTTTGAGTGGTAGATTCCTCCATGTACAGGAGGGCAAAGCAACTTGTACCAGTGCTGTGCATCTCCTTGTGGCCAGTTGTTGGCCTGCCCAATGAGTGTGGCATGGGGAGAACCTAAAGTGGGACTAGAATTTCACACCCTTACTGCCAGTTAGACTGCTCTAGTCTAGAATATAGTATTACCATACTATGCAAAATAATTCTTATGGGCGTGCATGATCTAATTTGTATCAAATGCGCACATATTGTTAAAAATATGTGCTTTTTGTGCAGCTTAAAATGGGTAGAAACAAAACTGTGTTAAATATTTATAGATTGCCTTTTGAATACTAGTCAGAAGAAGCAGTTAAGTTGGACATTTGCCTGAATATTTGAGTTGATGTAACCGATCTTCTCTCTGGAATTCCATTTTTGTAAATAGTGAAAGGTGTTTCATCATTCTTTGATCATTTTTTATTCTGTTCTTGACATTAGTTGAACAATGACATAATCTAATCTGTTGGATAAGTGGAACAGACTGTGTGCTGCTGCTTGGCATTATGCTATATATCTGTAGGGCATGGTGCGTTTCTTATCTTGGTTGTGCTAGTGTATTTGCAGCAGGACTTGGATAGGAGAGGTACTAAGGGGGGGGGGGAGGGAAACTGAGGGAAATGGAGTGCAGGGAAGGGAGGAAATGGATGGCAATGGAGGGAAGAGGTTAGAAGCTGGGAGCTGGGCTATAGAGCGGGGGAGGAAGGAGCGTGTCAGCGTTAATGGATAAGGGGAGGGGGCGGGAAGGGAGAAGAGTGCGAAGGTGAAACAATGGTGAACTGGGACTGGGAGCAGGTTGGATGTTGGGTGTAATTATATGTAACACAATAGAATCCAAAACTTTATGAGCCAGTGGGAGAGCAACAGTTCAGGTAACTTTTGGGGAAGTGATGGTCTAGTTGGTTTGTTGAAAATCTAAATGTCATTTTGCTTTTCCTTTTTAAAGTTTAAAGCTCTACCATTTATGGAGTATGGAAGTGCTTAAAGTTAATCAGAATGGCTAATTTTTAATGTTTACAAACTCCAATTTATTTGCCTACTATCAGAACCTCCCCCCCCCCCCCCCCCATTTAAAATGCATTGACCAATTTTGCACCCTTCATGCTTTGTTTCATGTACTTATGATTCCGCCTGCCTCCTCCCCCCAACATAAGTGATAGGATGTTGGGTTTCCTTAAATTAACTTAAATTACAAGGCCTATGGAGCTACTTGTTTTCACATGCTTCTAATCAGGACTGTCCCTGAGTTCTCCATTTTGTGGGTATTGTGTCAGCTATTTTGAAGCTGTTGGCCAGTTTTTGCTGCTCACCTTGCTTGCCGAGTGTGTGTGTGTTTGCAGGTCGCAGTAGTCTTGCTAATGTGTACATAACCAATCATCAGGGCCACTTGTTAGCACTCCATGTGATTGGTTCGGAGCGATGTGTGTGCAAAGGCCTGAGAACAGGTTGGTGCAAGAGACTGAAAAAAAGAAAAAAGACAGTTGTGAATGAGTGTAAGGTTAAGTACTATACTAATAGAATACCAGCTTACCTCACGGGAGGCACCAGTGGTGCAGCCTGCAATCTGATTCCAGTTTTATCTGGAAGTAGGATCTCACCCAAACAATAGTTCAGTTCTAATACAGGTTGGAAGATTTTGGATTCCTTATGAGCATATTGCATTGTCTAGGCATTTTGCCAGAAATGCTACCACCGTAAGTACCTTGTAAACATATGTACTTGCAGCTTTTTTTAATCAGATGGCAAACACTGGGCCTGGGGTTAGCCTAGTTGCTCAAGTGGTTTAGGTCTTGACTGTAAGTTGAGTTGAGCAGTTTACAAATCCAGCTCTTCACATTGGGCTGCTTTTCATCTCAGAAGCCAATGGTTGAGAGGTCCATGTGCAAATAGACTGTCATTTTGCCGCCGGACTACGATGCAGCTTTGACCATAGCTGTGAACCAAACTGACTGGATCAGGAGGAATATGCATGGTGGCGATCGTGTACCGATTTAAAAATATATATATCAATCTTGCCTGAATTAAATATATTTTTAAATATTAGCTCATGCTCAATGTAGATGCTGATGCAAATAGTGTTACTTTCAAAAGTTTGCCCATGTTTATTTATTTTACGGTAAATTTTAAAATGAGTAACATTGAATGTGAGTGAAGTGATTACAGTTTTAGAAGTTAGATTGTAGTCTGTGTTCTTCTTTCTGTGAACCTTATAATAAAACTGGAAAATATGAACTCTCCTTGTGTTAATAGGTTGTCTTCTACCTGTGTCATAAAAGGATTGATTACATAGTAACGCCCAAAGCGATTATTAACATTTTTATAATTATAGAGTAATTTACACACTTTGATAGTCTCCCACCCACCATAACAAATCTAAATCAAGCCACAATAGTTTCGACTTGCAAATGAGTCCTCTGTCTCTCAGTTACTAAGGGCCCAAGTTTCCCCAGGAGTTGCTCCATTTTTTTGGAGCAACTTGATTTTTCTCGACTATCTTTTTAGTTGCAATTCCGGCCATTTAATTTGTGCCAGTGTAAGTGAGTTAGGTAGTTTTTTTTTTAAGTTCAGTTTTTTTTTTACAAAAGGGGGCGTTCCCAGCCACTTACCCCTGTTTTAGGCGTTTGGCCAGCAAATAGTTGCTCCAAACTAATTTAGGCAAGCGTATGTTGCCACTTCTGTCCACACAGAAAAACCCTACCTAGAGTTAAGGAATCGGTGCAAGTAACTACATTTAAAGCACCATCAAGCACCAAACAAAGCACAAAAAGTAATAAGCCATTAATTAATAAATAAACTAGAAGGAACGCTGCACCTAAAGCACCAAGACCAAAGTAATAACCAATCAATAAATAATAATATAAAAAAAAAGAACAAACCCTGCACCTAAAGCACCAAAATCAATCAGTAAATAACAAATAAAAAATACAAGTCCTACCTTAGGGAATGCAGTGGGCCGCCGATGAGGGAGCCCATTTGGCCCCCTCCCACACAGCCTGCAGAGCGTTTGCAGAAACGGCCTGCCAGGAGCTACTGCGCATGCGTGCAGACTCTAGCGCTCAGGGGTATTCAACATTCAGGAAGGATAGAATAAAAGGAAAAGGAGGTGGGGTAGCATTGCTGGTTAAAGAGGAGATTAATGCAATAGTTAGGAAAGACATTAGCTTGGATGATGTGGAATCTATATGGGTAGAGCTGCAGAACACCAAAGGGCAAAAAACGTTAGTAGGAGTTGTGTACAGACCTTCAAACAGTAATAGGGATGTTGGGGAGGGCATCAAACAGGAAATTAGGGGTGCATGCAATAAAGGTGTAGCAGTTATAATGGGTGACTTTAATATGCACATAGATTGGGCTAGCCAAACTGGAAGCAATACGGTGGAGGAGGATTTCCTGGAGTGCAAAAGGGATGGTTTTCTAGACCAATATGTCGAGGAACCAACTAGGGGGGAGGCCATCTTAGACTGGGTGTTGTGTAATGAGAGAGGATTAATTAGCAATCTCATTGTGCGAGGCCCCTTGGGGAAGAGTGACCATAATATGATGGAATTCTGCATTAGGATGGAGAATGAAACAGTAAATTCAGAGACCATGGTCCAGAACTTAAAGAAGGGTAACTTTGAAGGTATGAGGCGTGAATTGGCTAGGATAGATTGGCGAATGATACTTAGGGGGTTGACTGTGGATGGGCAATGGCAGACATTTAGAGACCGCATGGATGAATTACAACAATTGTACATTCCTGTCTGGCATAAAAATAAAAAAGGGAAGGTGGCTCAACCGTGGCTATCAAGGGAAATCAGGGATAGTATTAAAGCCAAGGAAGTGGCATACAAATTGGCCAGAAATAGCAGCGAACCTGGGGACTGGGAGAAATTTAGAACTCAGCAGAGGAGGACAAAGGGTTTGATTAGGGCAGGGAAAATTGAGTACGAGAAGAAGCTTGCAGGGAACATTAAGGCGGATTGCAAAAGTTTCTATAGGTATGTAAAGAGAAAAAGGTTAGTAAAGACAAACATAGGTCCCCTGCAGTCAGAATCAGGGGAAGTCATAACGGGGAACAAAGAAATGGCAGACCAATTGAACAAGTACTTTGGTTCGGTATTCACTAAGGAGGATACAAACAACCTTCCGGATATAAAAGGGGTCAGAGGGTCTAGTAAGGAGGGGGAACTGAGGGAAATCTTTATTAGTCGGGAAATTGTGTTGGGGAAATTGATGGGATTGAAGGCCGATAAATCCCCAGGGCCTGATGGACTGCATCCCAGAGTACTTAAGGAGGTGGCCTTGGAAATAGCGGATGCATTGACAGTCATTTTCCAACATTCCATTGACTCTGGATAAGTTCCTATGGAGTGGAGGGTAGCCAATGTAACCCCACTTTTTAAAAAAGGAGGGAGAGAGAAAACAGGGAATTATAGACCGATCAGCCTGACCTCAGTAGTGGGTAAAGTGATGGAATCAATTATTAAGGATGTCATAGCAGTGCATCTGGAAAATGGTGACATGATAGGTCCAAGTCAGCATGGATTTGTGAAAGGGAAATCATGCTTGACAAATCTTCTGGAATTTTTTGAAGATGTTTCCAGTAAAGTGGACAAAGGAGAACCAGTTGATGTGGTATATTTGGACTTTCAGAAGGCTTTCGACAAGGTCCCACACAAGAGATTAATGTGCAAAGTTAAAGCACATGGGATTGGGGGTAGTGTGCTGACGTGGATTGAGAACTGGTTGTCAGACAGGAAGCAAAGAGTAGGAGTAAACGGGTACTTTTCAGAATGGCAGGCAGTGACTAGTGGGGTGCCGCAAGGTTCTGTGCTGGGGCCCCAGCTGTTTACATTGTACATTAATGATTTAGACGAGGGGATTAAATGCAGTATCTCCAAATTTGCGGATGACACTAAGTTGGGTGGCAGTGTGAGCTGCGAGGAGGATGCTATTAGGCTGCAGAGTGACTTGGATAGGTTAGGTGAGTGGGCAAATGCATGGCAGATGAAGTATAATGTGGATAAATGTGAGGTTATCCACTTTGGTGGTAAAAACAGAGAGACAGACTATTATCTGAATGGTGACAGATTAGGAAAAGGGGAGGTGCAACGAGACCTGGGTGTCATGGTACATCAGTCATTGAAGGTTAGCATGCAGGTACAGCAGGCGGTTAAGAAAGCAAATGGCATGTTGGCCTTCATAGCGAGGGGATTTGAATACAGGGGCAGGGAGGTGTTGCTACAGTTGTACAGGGCCTTGGTGAGGCCACACCTGGAGTATTGTGTACAGTTTTGGTCTCCTAACTTGAGGAAGGACATTCTTGCTATTGAGGGAGTGCAGCGAAGATTCACCAGACTGATTCCCGGGATGGCGGGACTGACCTATCAAGAAAGACTGGATCAACTGGGCTTGTATTCACTGGAGTTCAGAAGAATGAGAAGGGACCTCATGGAAACGTTTAAAATTCTGACGGGGTTAGACAGGTTAGATGCAGGAAGAATGTTCCCAATGTTGGGGAAGTCCAGAACCAGGGGTCACAGTTTGAGGATAAGGGGTAAGCCATTTAGGACCGCGATGAGGAGAAACTTCTTCACCCAGAGAGTGGTGAACCTGTGGAATTCTCTACCACAGAAAGTAGTTGAGGCCAATTCACTAAATATATTCAAAAGGGAGTTAGATGAAGTCCTTACTACTCGGGGGATCAAGGGTTATGGCGAGAAAGCAGGAAGGGGGTACTGAAGTTTCATGTTCAGCCATGAACTCATTGAATGGCGGTGCAGGCTAGAAGGGCTGAATGGCCTGCTCCTGCACCTATTTTCTATGTTTCTATGTTTCTATGTCCCGGCACTGTTTTCAGCGCCGGGACCTGGCTCCACCCCCAATCCATTGGGCCACGCTGCGCCACCACCGAAGAGAGGCTGGGGAGCGGCCAAAATACCGATGTTGTTTTTCGGCACGCTTGGAGGCAGACAAAAGCACTGCACCTCGGGTGAGGGCGCCAGAAAAACAGGTTAGAGAAACTCTAGCCCATTGAGTGCATTAATCGAGGAATAACAATATGCTCAGTAATTACTTGGTTACGACTAGGCCCCAGGTAATGGCGAGGCAACTTAATTTTCACTTGTTAACTCATTGATAATTGGGAAGTCTCCATTATTGCGAATGAAGTATCACTTTGCCACAAATAACCATGGGGCTTGCACTACATTCCTTGCTGTACTGTCCATTGCTGCAGTTAAAATGTGAGAACAAGATGATGAAATGTGAATAAATGAGGATACAAGATTCAGTTCCACCACTGAAATCACTCAAACTAACTTTTTTATAAAAAAGCTATATGCCTGGAAATTGCGGTTGGAGGCTTGCCTAGATAACTCCGGCCTTACCTGGTGTCTCCTGAGCTTCGGACTGTTCAGATCCTGGGCCTGCAGACGTCGCCTGCGTAAAGGCCCACCGATCCCAGGGGTGCAGGCAGTTCGCGTCCCTGGAATCACATGGGCCAGGTCATTCAATGACAAAGGAGGATTCCTATTATGCTTATGGGGATTCCATTTACGTACAGAATCTCCATTAGCATAATAGAAATTATCTAATAAATAAAATTTCACAACACTGAAATAAAAATAAATAATCGCAGCTTCAAATTTAATTAAAATACCCTTTAATTAAACATTTAGAATATTTTTGTTTTTTGAAACATAAATTTAAATATTTTTAAACAGAACAAAAATATCAAACTAATTTTAAATGTAAGTGAAAGTTTAAATCATTAAAAAAATGTTTTAAAATTTATTGTAACTGTTATGCTGGCAAAAAAAAGGCCAAACGCCTGCTTATACCAGGTGTAAATGCTTCGTGGTCCTTCATAGAATCATAGAATGGCTACAGCACTGAAGGAGGCCATTAGGTCCATCAAGCCTATGCTGGCTCTCTGCAAAATCACTTCAGCTAGTCCCACTCCCCTGCCCTTTCCCCGTAGCCCTGCAATTTCTTTTTCCTTCAGGTACTTATCCAATTCCTTTTTGAACGCCACATTTGAATTTGCCTCCACCAGCCTTTTAGGCAGTGAATTCCAGATCCTAACCACTTGCTGTGTAAAAAGTTTTTTCCTCATGTCGTCTTTGGTTCTTCTGCCAATCACCTTAAATCTGTGTCCACCACGGCAGCTGGGGAATTTAAATTCAGTTAATTAAATAAATCTGGAATAAAAAGTTAGCATCAGTGACGGTAACCATGGATTGTCATTAAAAACCCATCTGGTTCACTAATGTCCTTAAGGGAAGGAAATCTGCTGTCCTTACCTGGTCTGGCCTAAATGTGACTCCAGACGCATCAGTATTTATAAAGCTGAAACATAGAAACATAGAAAATAGGTGCAGGGGTAGGCCATTCGGCTCTTCGAGCCTGCACCGCCATTCAATAAGATCATGGCTGATCATCACCTCAATACCCCTTTCCTGCTTTCTCTCCATACCCCTTGATCCCTTTAGCCGTAAGGGCCATATCTAACTCCCTCTTGAATATATCCAATGAACTGGCATCAACAACTCTCTGCAGCAGGGAATTCCACAGGTTAACAACTCTCTGAGTGAAGAAGTTTCTCCTCATCTCAGTCCTAAATGGCTTACCCCTTATCTTTAGACTGTGTCCCCTGGTTCTGGACTTCCCCAACATCGGAAACATTCTTCCTGCATCTAACCTGTCCAGTCCCATCAGAATTTTATATGTTTCTATGAGATCCCTCTCATCCTTCTAAACTTCAGTGAATACACGCCCAGTCGATCCAGTCTCTCCTCATATGTCAGTCCAGCCATCCCGAGAATCAGTCTGGTAAACCTTCGTTGCACTCCTTCAATAGCAAGAACATCCTTCCTCAGATTAGCAGACCAAAACTGAACACAATATTCCAGGTGAGGCCTCACCAAGGCCCTGTACAACTGCAGTAAGACCTCTCTGTTCATATACTCAAATCCCCTAGCTATGAAGGCCAACATACCATTTGCCTTCTTCACTACCTGCTGTACCTGCATGCCAACTTTCAATGACTGATGTATCATGACACCTAGGTCTCGTTGCACCTCCCCTTTTCCTAATCTGCCGACAATATATGCCCTCTGAAATGGCCTAGCAAGCCACTCAGTTGTCAAGAAGGCAGCTCACCACCACCTTCTCAAGGGCAATTAGGGATGGGCAATAAATGCCGGCTTTGCCAGCGACACCCATATCCTGCGAACGAATAAATAAAATAAAAAATCTGGTCCCTAAACACCATGGTTATCATACAGAAAATATTACCTCAAAATAATCCCTTACTGTAGTGAAGTGTACATTTCTGCTCAACTGCAGTGTTTCTTGTAAAGTAGGAGCAGGAATGGATATGGCTCAAAGTAACGGTCTCAAGGATAGCCGCCTGAAACTAGCCCCGAGGTTTGGTTTGGTGGATACATGGGGGTTTCAAAGAGCGAGTCAGATTTCCCATAGCCAATGTGTACCAAAGTTCAGCATATGAGTGTAGTTAATCTCACCATGGAAAAACATCATTGTATTAGTCCTTCATAGCTAAAATTCATAAAAACCTGATGAAAAAGGGGTTTGTGCTTTGAGCATGCCTAAAACAAGCCGAGAAGCTATTTTTTGCCAAACTATTTGTTTCTTGCGTTTACATCTAATTCTTTCAAATACAAAGGAGCAATAAAATGCTCTATCAGTATTTATAAAGCTGAAACATGACAATATATATTCATTTCCGGCCTCAAGCATCGACAAAAGCTTCCATGTACTGCCAGGTTGCAGAGGCCAAAGATCAACTGAAAATGGGTATCGGGAAGCAGAAAGTAACACGATGAAAAATGAAAGCAGCAAAAAAGGATAGCACTGGGGTAGCAAAAGTGGAAGTGTAGAATTTCAGTTAAAGAAAATACAATAGGAAAAAGGATGATGGGGCATGCATAGGTGAAATATTTTGGGCTGGAAATTCATAATATTACCGCCCAGAAATGCGAATTTGATCAAAAAAAATCAATTACTGCCCACGGCCCCAAAAACACAAATTTGATCACAAAGATCCATTTACTGCCTGACCTAAATACTGTCCTGAAAAGGAAGGTCTTACCTGATCTTAGCCGATCTTAAGTGTACGGTACAGATGCCATTTTGAAAACGGGAGTATTTGATGAAAGGCTGCTGAGAGCTTAACACTTAGTTTACAGTAGGATTTATAGGGAATTGGAAGCGACTTTTACAATTTCATCACCAATTTCAGCCCGTCCAAGTACACCCCTCCCCCAGCCAAAGTGCCTTACCCCAGTCCAAGTACATCCTTACCCCAGTGCAAGTGCATCTCTCTCCCAATCAAAGTCCCTCCTTACACCAATGCAAGTGCATGACCTTACTCCAACCCCCCCGCCACAGATGGGGCATTGTGTCCGAATTGTTAACAGGTTTATTGGGTATGAAGTGAGTTGTGACTTCTGGATTTCATCCACTGCAATATAAGAATGTGATCCGTCTTCCTTGAGTTGTCTCTCTCCCCTCCGATTTCCACCCGTGTCTTTCCCATCCCAGTCTCTCTCGCTCTCTCCCCTCCCAGGCTCTCTGAATGAGCGGAAGGTTCAGAACATAGAATCATTGAATGATGCAGCAGAGAAGGAGACCATTCGGCCCAACCTGCCTGTGTCAGCTCTATGAAAGAACTCTCCTATTAGTCCCACTTGCCTGCTCTTTCCTCATATTTTCTCTTCCAAGTATTTATCCGATTCCCTTTTGAATGTTACTGTTAAATCTGCTTCCACGACCCTTTCACATAACCGAGGCCGGCACTACAGTACCGAGGGAGTGTTCTAATGTCTGAGGTGCTGTCCTTCAGATGAGATGTTAAATTGAGATCCAGTCTGCCCTCTCGGGATGTAAAAAATCCTATGGCACTACTCGAAGAGCAGGGAAGTGCTCCCAGCATCCTGACCTAACCTTTACCCCTCAATCCATGCCACAAAAAGACACATGAACTGGCCATTCTTCTTCTTGTTTGAGGGACCTTGCTGTGCTCAAATTGCCTGCCATATTTGCCAACATAACAATAGCGACTACTCTTGAAGTGATTAACATTTAAAAAAATGTTTTGGGACGACTATATTAGCACACGAGCGAATGGAGAAATAAACTTGATTATACGTAATAGAACTTGCATTTCTATAGTGCCTTTCAACACCTCATGATGACCCAAAGTGATTCCCAGCCGCTGAAGCACTTTGTGTAGTCACTGTTGTATAAGAAACATGTCTATATATTGTTCAAGTCCCAACATTTGGGTTAAGAGAAGAGGTCGCCGTTAACTTAGACCCGTATTCCTTGATTTATATTCACACAGCAAAGTTCAGAAATCAAACGTGATCAGTGAACCTTGGTCACTGAATCGTTATTGCTGAAATAAAGGTGTTTATCTTTAGTCGTGGGACCAAATGCCGGTTCGCGGCTTGGGTCATACATGAGAGATGATTAGTTGGATTAGATATCCAAGGACTGGGAGCGTTCATGGAACCTCAGTCCAATCAGAGTCAGCGTATCCTGGAGAAGATAGGAACATTCTGTATCACTATTGCCTTGGACTGATGTGGTTCGGGGTGAGCGCTGCAAGGGTGGCCCTAATTGTGGTGGCAAATGCGAGTAAATTTAGTGTTAGTGCCAATATGAACATGAAACTGAGGAGATTAACAATACTAAGCATGAACCAGTGACTGTGCCAGTGTTTCTGTCACCGGGGTTAGCAATGACAAGGCTGATGTCAGTGGGAAAAAGTTCAGACATAAGCAAAAGTGAGAGTTCGAATTCTATTCTTCAAACTCATCCTTCCTTAGAAATCCCAACGGCCTCTGTATGATTTTCTCGGCCCCCTTGCCGAGCTTGGGCCGGAGCGGGGAGTAGGGGCAGGGAGACAGATCATCGAGCTTGGGCCAGGGTGGGGGGGGGTGGCGGAGGGGACAGGTCACTGAGCTTGGGCGGAGCGGGGGAGAAAGGTCACTGAGCTTGAGCCGGAGCGGGGGAGACAGGTCACTGAGCTTGGGCCGGAGCGGGGGAGACAGGTCACTGAGCTTGGGCCGGAGTGGGGGAGAAAGGTCACTGAGCTTGGGCTGGAGTGGGGGAGAAAGGTTACTGAGCTTGGGCCGGAGCGGGGGAGAAAGGTCACTGAGCTTGGGCCGGAGCGGGGGTGAAAGGTCACTGAGCTTGGGCCGGAGCGGGGGAGACAGGTCACTGAGCTTGGGCCGGAGCGGGGGAGACAGGTCACTGAGCTTGGGCCGGAGCGGGGGAGACAGGTCACTGAGCTTGGGCCGGAGCGGGGGAGACAGGTCACTGAGCTTGGGCCGGAGTGGGGGAGACAGGTCACTGAGCTTGGGCCGGAGCGGGGGAGACAGGTCGACAAGCTTGGGCCGGAGTGGGTGGGGGGGGAGAGACAGAGAGACAGGTCGGCAGCTTGACAGGCATATGCGCAGAACTCGGCCTCCAATCTTTGCTGAGTCGAAAGGCCTGCTATGCCCGCTGCCACCTGCTACATTCTTGTTAAATTCCCACTGGAGGACCTCAGCATCAGCGGGCTGTAGAAAATGAAGGGCCGCCCGAATACCGCCGAGAAACAGGCGGCAGTGGGACATGATCAATTTCGGGGCCTTTAATTTTTACTTGCAAAATAATTTTCAGTATTATTAGTCAATTTAGGATTGCAACATGGCAAATAACCAAAGAGAGTTTTCCCTGACTCCTCCAACAGTGTAAGGGTCAAAGATATTAACAGCAGCAGCAGTTTCCTCAAACAAAGCTATCAATTTTTGAAAAGGACATGGAGCAGCTTGTCACATCTCCCAATACTAGCCAACTGGAGCCAGGTGATTTGCTCCCAGACGCTACCAAAAAACACGTCTGAACCTGCGGCTAGGACTGCAAGCAGCCTGAAGACGATTCATTTTCCCTCTTGATTTGTGTTGGAAATGCTACTTTGCTTTTTCCTACAGTGGTATAGAACTCAACAATATAGGCCAAAAATGTATCCAACATCTATATAGGTGAAAGGCAAACTTTCACCTTTTACTCCCATGAGATCATCACTTTTTCCAATAGCATTTCATTCATCAAAAGTTAGGATTCCCAATGCAATGGTAACTGCATCTAAAATGAACATTCTGCTAGATTATATAGTCAATCATTCTATATATGTTTTCACTCAAATTAAATGTCATCATGCAAACATGCTATCCCTTGCTATACGTCAAGCTCTGATTATTGAGAGTTTTTTTTAAAATGAAGGTGGAGCTTCACATTACCTTCAACTGAATCGTATTCAAGGTCTCAGGGAATTACAGCAAAATCTTCATATGGCCAGATGGGAGATGAAAGCAGCTTAAGGCTGATGCAACCTGGCTATACTTTATAGTCACATCTCAATCTAGTTCTCAGAACACGAGTTGTCTACAGTCTACTCCTGTTAATTTGAAGTCATTTATTGCTGGAAACAATTGAATTACTCAGGAAATTTGAGTTGAACAATTTAAATAAAGGTGGTCTTTTTCGTTGGGCAAATAGCTCAACCTCTGCCAGCGAAAGTGAGTTTACAGCGAATGCATACAATCTGTCAAGGAGAAACTTGACCGATCGCAAGTTCCGGGTTTTTGTGCACGCGGTAACCCAGAACGTGCAGGGCGCTTGCGATTGCGTGCTCTGTGTCCGCCATCATAAACCCCGTAATCCAGGCCATAATTGGGTGGCGGAGGAGGAGGCCACAATATTTGGTCTTTTAGAGTCACACACTGTCTACATCCAAGGGCAGGTAACCTTGCTTCCAAGGCTAGACCAATGAGTCTTCAAGCCAGTCTTTAGAAGACACACAACTGCAGTTTGCTGATGACTCTCTCATTTTTCCTCGTCCCTAAGGCCAGGCATTCATTCTTTCCTTCAAAAACACCCCAGTGTGGCTGAGATCAGGAACTTGATGACATTGAATGGCGTGACCACAGTTACTTCAGTAATCACAAGAATAGACTCGTTACGATAATGTGCAGGAAAACAAATACCCGAAGTAAGATACTAAACCATAACATAATCATCCAGTCACTACCTAACATGGAAAGTAATTCTGGGGGCAGGTACTGTGAAGAATATATTTAATTTTAGCTCTGTCCCATATATTTTAGTCAGATTTTTGCATCCATTATATTTTTGCAATACTTTCAAAAAGTTCCTGTTTATAGGCCGGTCCATGGTTTTGGGAGGTGAACTTAAAAGAGGTGAAGTCAAAAGTTTTTGCATTTAGCACAACACTCAGAAAACATTGTGTTCATTTTCTAAAAAAAAAAATGATGACCCCAGGATGTTTGGATTAAAAGTTCTTAAATTTAGAGTTTTAAACTCATAATAGGCTTTTATAATAATTATAGATCAAATGGCCCGATCTCGTGTGTATTTGCGAGCTGGAGTTGCTTGACGGAAGTGTGCAGAACTCCAGATAAAGTATATAGTTATATGACTTTTTGACACCATCGGTTCCTTGTCATTTTATTCATGGTCTTCTAGGCCTGTGGGTGACTAATGGGTCTTGGAAAAGGAGGCAAAGGTTGAATGCAGACAATGGCTTATGTTCAGGTGTAGTAAGTTGGATAGCTTTGAAAAGTGGGCAGTATAATTCTTAAGAGAGATCTTCCCCAAAAGAGAATGGTCGTCAAGTGTACTGCACAGGAAGTGGAATACCGTGATAACTGGTTGGATGTTAAAATAACTTTTACATAATAATCTGCACTCCTATTAACTATGTCCTCAATTATCCACCAGAATGTTGACGGATATTGGGGCTTACGTTTTACATGGACCCGGTAGAATAAAATTGAGTGTTTTAAATTGACATTTCACAAACAGTTCCTAATCCACCAGGAGAACCATATGTGCAGCTCTTGCATTTAGCTTCAGGCCAGCAGACCAATGGATGTCGAGAGCTTGGGGTCCAATGGAACAGCAGGAGTTGGGTTGTCAGTGTTATTTCAAAAATATCTCCATTTTAAAATGGAGAATCTGGGTCTTATCTGCACTTGTACACAAACTGATTAGATAATCTAAATAGATCAATCAAAGCAAACGCACAGTGTCAGACGAAATATGGGAGAATCTCAACTATCCACTAATTTCCATTAACTCCTGAGGGTGTAATGAATAATTGAGGCTCCACTATAAATATTTTAATTATATGTTTTGCAATTGGACAGTGTTTGCTGACTAAGGGACACATTTTATACGGTACTTCTAAAATGTCCTAGCACTTTACACAAGTAACAATGCTAGCTGCAGAGAGTTGTTCAAGCCCTGTTTAAATAGCAGCTAACTACTGACTTGTGTGAGTGCGGAACATTAATAGACTTCTAGGGGCCGAAATTGTCCCTTTTTTAAAGAGCCGTTACCGCCTCAAAGAGGCAGCAACGGTGCGGAAAGCACTCGCCGCTCGGTCGGTGCGGAGGGGCCGACATTTTCTAAATTGCCCTCCATTATTTTTGGAGCAGTATGCAGGACCGCCCCAGCTGTCTTCCCGCCCCGTCGGGCATGCACCGACCGGCGGCGACCCCCTTTCCACCCCATGTGGGAAATTGTCCCGCGGGAGCGAATTGGCAGCCACTCACTGCCCCCGACAGCTTTCCTCGGTGGGAAGCCTCGTGGCTGGGTGGCGCGCCCGCCCTTAAAGGGGAGGGCATACTGCTGTGGCCGACATTTTATATTAATTCTCGGCCGACTCCGAAGTCGACCCGACAAAGGCAGCCACAGGTTCGGCTGGGCCGCCAGCGGCCCGCCACCCCCTCTTGGGTACCGGACCGCTGGCCCAGCCGAAACCCTCCCTGGTGGCCTACTGGGTGCCACTAAATTAGCTGCAGAGTTCGCAGCGGCCCTCCCCTTTAACTGAAGGGGAGGGACGTTGTGATGCTGATGTCATCAGCACGGCGCTGGTGACTCGGAGCGGCGGCCGACCCGACCCAACAGCACTTCCGCCCCGCAGTCCGAAACACTGCACCGCACAAAAACAAAAATTAAAGAGCTGAATATCGCTCTACTAAAAACAAAAACAGTAAATGCACCCCATTTGGGGCAGAGTGCAATTTCGACCCCCTTTATGTATAGGTAGAAAAAATATTATGCCAGTCCAAGGGCTTTATATTCTGCCTTTTTGGCAAATAACTAAATATTAAGATTCTGTGGCTTTGTGTGTGTCTGCTTGGTTTCGTTATTGTAAAGTAGTTGATGGACTGGCTATCAGTGAAGCTTATTGGGCCAAGGGTTTGCATTTTCCACAAAAGTAGTCCGGAAATAGCAGATTGATCAACACCTGAGATATCATTGCAACTATGTTTTTCTAAAAGCTTGTTTTGTATTGTTAATGTATGTTAAATAAGTCCGGAGTGGCAGTGAGATAGGATTCGTCTTTCCACTTTCTAAGCTAATTGTGAATTAACTTGCCAGTCTTGTGTCTGGAGATATTTCTTATACCTCTCATGTTTATTCTCAGCAATTGAATTTATGGTTCGCGAGACAAAGTGATCTGTGTACGCGGCCTGGTCCGGTTTAGCTGGGGGACGAGCTTCTTAAACGATAAGGGGATAAGGGGTTATGGGGATTGGGCAGGGAAGTGGACCTGAGTCCATGATCAGATCAGCCATGATCGTATTAAATGGCAGAGCAGGCTCGAAGGACCGTATGGCCTACTCTTGCTCCTATTTCGCCCACAATCCTGACTCTGAATTTGGGCCAGAAAGTGGATGTCAACAGCCAAACACAGGCTTGTTGATTCTTCTCTGTTTAAAAGTGAATGGCTTCATGGTTGAGATGCTTTTCCTCTCCCTGTCCCCAAACATGGTCTGTTTTTGTCCAGCCTATTAACGGGGAAAACTTAAAGGGGCACTGCCTTCATAAGAACCTAAGAAATAGGAGGAGGAGTAGGCCATATGGTCCTCAAGTCTGCTCAGCCATTTAATACGATCATGGCTGATCCGATCATGGACTCAGGTCCACTTCCCTGCCCGCTCCCCAAAACCCCTTATTCCCTTATCATTTAAGAAACTGTCTATTTCTGTCTTAGATTTATTCAATGTCCCAGCTTCCACAGCTCTCTGAGGCAGCGAATTCCATAGATTTACAACCCTCAGAGAAGAAGGCAAATGGTATGTTGGCCTTCATAGCTAGGGGATTTGAGTATAGGAGCAGGGAGGTCTTACTGCAGTTATACAGGGCCTTAGTGAGGCCTCACCTGGAATATTGTGTTCAGTTTTGGTCTCCTAATCTGAGGAAGGACGTTCTTGCTATTGAGAGAGTGCAACAAAAGTTCACCAGACTAATTTCAGGGATGACTGGACTGTCATATGAGGAGAGACTGGATCAACTGAGCCTTTATTCGCTGGAGTTGAGAAGGATGAGAGAGGATCTCATAGAAACGTATAAGATTCTGACAGGACTGGACAGGTTAGATGCGGGAAGAATATTCCCGATGTTGGGGAGGTCCAAAACCAGGGGACATAGTCTTAGGATATGAGGTAGGCCATTTAGGACTGCGATGAGGAGAAACTTCTTCATTCAGAGAGTTGTTAATCTGTGAAATTCCCTGCCGCAGAGAGTTGTTGATGCCAGTTCATTGGACATTTTCAAGAGGTAGTTAGATATGGCCCTTAGGGCTAAGGGGATCAAGGGGTATGGAGAGAAAGCAGGAAAGGGGTACTGAAGGAATGATCAGTCATGATCTTATTGAATGGCGGTGCAGGCTCGAAGGGCCGAATGGCCTACTCCTGCACCTATTTTCTATGTTTCTAAGAAATTTCTCCTCATCTCAGTTTTAAATGGGCGACCCCTTATTCTAAGATCATGCCCTCTAGTTCTCGTCTCCTCTATCAGTGGAAACATCCTCTCTACATCCACCTTGTCAAGCCCCCTCATAATCTTATAAATTTCGATAAGATCACCTCTCATTCTTCTGAATTCCAATGAGTAGAGGCCCAACCTACTCAACCTTTCCTCATAAGTCAACCCCCTCATCTCCGGAATCAACCCAGTGAATCTTCTCTGAACTGCCTCTAAAACAAGTATATCCTTTCGTAAATATGGAAACCAAAACTGAATGCAGTATTCCAGGTGGGGCCTCACTGTATAACTGTAGCAAGACTTCCCTGCTTTTATACTCCATCCCCTTTTGCAATAAAGGCCAAGATTCCATTGGCCTTCTTGATCACTTGCTGTACCTGCATACCAACCTTTTGTGTTTCATGCACAAGTACCCTCGGGTCCCGCTGTACTGCAGCACTTTGCAATCTTTCTCCATTTAAATAATAACTTGCTCTTTGATTTTTTTTTCTACCAAAGTGCATGACCTCACACTATCCAACATTATACTCCATCTGCCAAATTTTTGCCCACTCACTTAGCCTGTCTATGTCCTTTTGCAGATTTTTTGTGTCCTCCTCACACATTGCTTTTCCTCCCATCTTTGTATCGTCAGCAAACTTGGCTACATTATACTTGGTCCCTTCTTCCAATTCGTTAATTTTGATTGTAAATAGTTGGGGTCCCAGCACTGATCCCTGCGGCACCCCATTAGTTACTGATTGCCAACCTGAGAATGAACCATTTATCCCGACTCATGGTAGTACTTGTTGAATTGTTTTTGATTAAATGCAGAACATGGCACTCGCACTAGGCCCAAGCTCTGAACTGGAAAGCATTGTTGTTTGGAGCTTGGGCCTATTTTTAAAAGAAAGGAATTGCATTTAATGTGCCTCATCAT
Source organism: Pristiophorus japonicus (assembly GCF_044704955.1). Taxonomy (NCBI): domain Eukaryota; kingdom Metazoa; phylum Chordata; class Chondrichthyes; family Pristiophoridae; genus Pristiophorus; species Pristiophorus japonicus. The sequence goes on from NC_091989.1 coordinate 116,598,494, forward strand.
CAGAGAATGACATCATTGGTGTTATTCACTGCCACATAAAGTATGCGTGCAATGTTGGTACTGGGCCAAAGAATGTGAATGAATTTACACCGCCCTGAATCCTTTGTGACGCAACCATGGACTTTACTCTGGGATGTTCAGAATGGCATATATTTACCTTATTATACCCAATAGAATATCTTTGTGTTTGGTAAACCCTTGTGCTTGTTAGTTAAAGGGATCTCCGTATTGGGAAATTAAACACGTTTCTACTTTTGACACCCAGCATTTACCATGCCTGGTTCAGGCATAGCATGGTTTAATATAGAGTAAATCTCCCTCCATCTACCCCAGCACAGCTCTGCTAATCCTTATCTCAGAAGCACATCCCCTTACTGCACCAATGTGACTTTTCTATTTTCTACAGTAGTTAGTCCTGTGGCCTTGCGGAGAAAACTGTGACACGACATTGCTATTCATGAAACGTGTTATGTTGGCCATTAGGAACTGGGTGAGACCAAATCCGTGTCACATTTGGTGCTTTTCAGAAGATGGAATCTCTCAACCCATCAGTCTCTGCTGGTTTCAGGGCCTGACTCTGGGGGTGAAAGCACAGTATTCCAATGTCTTGAATCTCCAAGTCTCTTTTCCGACCTATTTTCTTCCCACCTCCAACTCCTCCTATCACCGACTTTTGTTTGAAGGCCACTTTACCTGCAGTGGGTTACTGATTCAGGATTATACAGTTTGTATGTGCAGGGGGTGGAGTTACTGATTTTTGCTATTAAATAGGCAACAGAATAATACAGTGAGGACTACTGAACTCATTATTTTCCTCCCCGGTTTGATTGAACTATTTCCACCATGAGGAAACCAAAGAATTCCTATTTTTTTTTCTTGCAACATTTAGCGAAGACTTAGCTGCAGGCTAAGACTTTTTTCTGTGTGTCTGGGAAAGCTCATCATTTTAGAGATGAACACTGGCAGGCCAACTGAGTTGGAGTAATTTGAAGAATTTGAACTATGTATCCGCCCTACTTATATTGTCACGTAGGGTCAATATTACAGACACAGCACCTCTAGCGGCAGTAATTACCATGCATTGTAACAGTGCAACATATTGGGCCCAAGTTTCCACATGATTTGCGCCTGATTTTTAGGAGCAACTGGTGGAGAACGGACTATCTTAGAAATCGCAATTCTCCACATTTTATTTTCTGCAGTTCTAGCCAGTTAGAACAGTTTCACTTTGGAACAGAATTTTTTCTTCAAAAGGGAGCGTGTCCGGCCACTGATGCCTGATTTCAAAGTTTCCACAGTGAAAATGTACTCCAAACTAACTTAGAATGGAGCAAGTGAAGATTTTTGTAGAACTGAAAAAACCTTGTCTACACATTAAAAAATCAGGCGCAGGTTACAAATTAGGCGTCCAGAACGAGGTGGGGGGGGGGGGGGGAGGGAAGTCATTAAATTCTATAAAAAATCCTAATTTATACTTATACAAATATTATACAAATAAATCCAACCTGAATAAAAATTTATAAGCAAAGAAAAGATTAAATAAACCATCTTCCTACCTGTGTGAAAGTGCTTCAGCCAGGAAGAATTCTGCAGGAAGCCTCACAAGTTGAGGCAGCCGTTCGTTCCCGCGGGGGGGGAAGGAGGAAGCTGTTTGTTCCCGCGGGGGGGGGAAGGAGGCAGCCGTTCGTTCCCGCCGGGGGGGGGGGGAAGGTGGGGGAAACGGCTGCCTCAACTTTCTGAGGCTTCCTGCAGCCTTCTCACTGCTGCAGGAAGCCTCAGTGCTGATGTGCTGATGGCAATGTGCTTTTATTAAAAAATGTTCAAAAATTAAACAGTTACAAAGAACTACAAAAATGGCCGAGTGCCAATGTTTCCTTCACACTGCGCGTGCGCGAACGCTCCAACGTGCATGCGCAGGGTTGCCGACAGAAAAAAAACTAATTTAAATGGTACCCGCTCCCTCCCACTTACAAAATCGGCGCGAGTGGTAGGCTCCGCCCCCTGGGCGCCGCGCCAAGCAGACATGGAGGTGCAGGATGCTCCAGAATTGCGCGTTTTTTTTCCGGCGCCGTATTCGGCGCAAAAAACGGGCGCCCAGCTCAGAGGGGCGCCCGTTTTTTATCATGTGGAAACTTGGGCCCATTACCTTGTGTATTTAGCTCTATATGCAAAATATAAACCATATCATTTCTCTGTTGTCACTTTTACTTTATCTGTCCGTGACAAATATTGGAAATATGTTTTGGTGCAATGTGGTATATTTTTAGAACCATTTTGTAAAGTTCATTCTCGGGAAAGGGCATCGCTTGTAAGGCCGGCATTTATTGCCCACCTCTAATTACCCTTGAGAAGGTGGTGATGAGCAATGTTTCCTGTAAGCTGCACTTTGTTCTGCGCAGCCTTTTTCTTTAAGTGCATGGCCCCTTTAAAGTTCCGTGCATGCGCGGTATTTACAATAGAGGAGATGGCGAGCGGCCTGCGCAGGACCTTTCCCATTGCCACGTGGCCGCGCAGCTTAGAGGGAACGGTGGTGGTGGGCTGCCTTCTTGAACTGCTGCAGTCCGTGTGGTGAAGGTGCTTTCATAGTGCTGTTAGATAGGGAGTTTCAGATTATTGACCCAGTGACTACAATATATGCCCAGGTCAGCATGGTGTGCGACTTGGAGTGGAACTTGGAGGTGATGGTGCTCCCATGCGCCTGCTGCCCTTATCCTTCTAGGTAGTAGAGATTACTGGTTTGGGAGATGCTGTCGAAGTAGCCTTGGCGAGTTGCTGCAGTGCATCCTGTAGATGGTACACACTGCAGACACCGTGTGCCGGTGATTGAGAAAGTGGATGGTTAAGGTGGTGGATGGATTGCCGATTAAGTGGGCTGCTTTGTCCTGGATGGTGTTGAGCTTCGAGTGTTCGAGTGTTGTTGCAGCTACATCCATCCAGGCAAGTGAAGCGGCTTCCATCACACTCCTGACTTGTGCCTTGCAGGCGGTGGAGAGGCTTTGGGGAGTCAGGAGTTGAGATACTCGCTGCACAATATAACTAAAATTAAAACAGATCCTATCATCTTTTCTTTAACATCCAGTATTTGTTAACGAGCTCCAGTCTTTCTGGGCGGGCTGGAAAGCTGAGCCAGGGTAACCACAGATTACAACATCTTTTCTGGCTCACCTGGATAACTTTGTTTATCATCTCGAGATGATCATTTGTCCTAAGCAGTCGAAATGCTGACTGCGTGAGTGTCAATGTTTGTCCTAGCTGGCAGGGGTCATTGAGGCTAGAGTCGGTAAAAGGTTTTCCCCTGTCATTGTTGGCACCAGTTGTGTTTCACTTGCAGCAAGTGTTGAGGAGCGAGTGTTTGCATTTTGCTGAGTCGATACAGCAGCTATCCGGAAGAGAGGCTGCATAAGCCTCTTTCTTTATTTTGAAACCTTTGATCTTCCCCTCTGAAGTTGATACAAAGGGCTTGTGACAGATAACATGGGCCATTTGTGCAAAGTAAACCCCTTATTTTTGTAAATATACTGCTCAATGGATGAGCCTGTGTGTGTGTGTCCCACAATGTGGTCGAGAGGGAAAAGCTTTCTTTGTTTGTACAGAAGCTCTGTTCCCGAAATAGATGTGTGTTTTTTTTCTGTGACATGAAACAGCACAGCTTTTCGAGGCTCTTTCCTTGCCCCACATGGCGGCAGTGGTCCGATAAAGTGCAAGATTTAGCTGTAATTGTACAGGTCACAAGAAACAAACTGGATGTTCAATCAGTGGAAATGAATTACTTTGGTTGATTTGTTCTGGAAACGCGTAATGCTGTGAAGCTGGTTGCAGGAAGACTGCTGTGGAGGAGAACCTCCAGTGGAAATCTGCAGTCTGGTTTTCTATTATAATATAGTCTTCATTTTGGATGTTCTGCCACTTTAAAAATGCAGTAAACCCGACTGATGATCAGATGACATTATTGTCATTGTGATGCCGTTTTTCAAAGGCTTTGTAGTGAAGGCACTTGGAGAAGTTTCCCAATGATGGTTCCATCACTCAATGGTCATTGGGTCATGATGCCATTGATGCCTGATGATAAAAAGAGCATCACAGAAGTGCACACTGTGAGAGGTGTGGCATTCCCTGCAGAATGGAATGCTTCCAGAAGCCCATTCAGCAGTTGGTGACCTGAGCTTCAGCAACAAGCTGCTTCTGAAACCGAACTGTCTGAAAGAGAGCCGACACCCGTCTTAGTGATATTATAGGATGATCCGGAGGTAAATTGCTCATGTGAAATTAGTGTGGGCGCTGGACGTTCATGAAAAGGAAGTGTCGCAGACCATTTGCTAGCATGTAAAAATAAATGGTTTGAGTCTATAATTCATTAAAAATGATTTTAGCTGGAGGGCAGCTATTTCCTGAAGGAAGGATTCCTGTGAAACGGGTAATGTTTGTCTTAACAATCTGTTGGGTATTACACATACAGTACTGACTTGGGAGGTTGGAGGAACAGTTGTTGTAGAAAGATTGTATGCAATTAGCAAAGAAGACCCCACTTGCAAGTTTAGGGCTTTTTTAACCAAAGAAGCATGTACCATGTGTTAGATTCCGCAGTGCAGCGACACTGGGATATTAATATGCCCATATTCATATAGCAAAATGCATTTACATGGAACTTGTTGTACACGATTAATGAAATAATTCACTATCTTGGTTTGCAAACCCTGAGGATAGTACCAGTCCGATACCAGTGTGTCTTTGAGTGCTTTTCCCGATTGGTCAGAAACAGTAAACAGTATGATGGTGCCCAACATTAGCTGCTGCATTAGTCACATGGCATTGCCTCAGCTCCAATTTCCTCTCATTAAACTGAGCTAAATTAGTATTTGGTCTCTTGACAATCAGAAAATGTATTTGAATAGCATTGTAGGTACAGGATACATTACAAAGAATCTGAAGTATAACCTGTTCACCTCTTTGAAGGCTAAATATCCTATTTGAAGACCAATGTTTAAAATAACTCATTGTTACTGAGCTTATCTTACTGGAAGTTGAGGAATCACCGGGAACAGGAGGAAGGTTTTAGACTCCAGCTGATGAGACAATAATATAAACTACAACAGCACCCCACATCATGGCTGAACTGAAGCTAGCTTCAAAGTAAAGTCAAGTCAACTTTTGTGTAGCAATTGCTTGGTAGCAAAGCTATTATGGAACAAGATTTTTTTACAAATCAGATTTACTATTAGGCCCTGTTCCAATGCTTTATTTAAGGAGTGAATTGTGCATCTATTGCAAATAATCCAATTGTAAACAAGTTTCTTACAACAGTCCGAAAAAGAAAACATGTAATATAAGTAAAAGAACAGTGATGGATTAAATTAGTAATGTTAAACATAAGCAATTTGTTTATTAAAGAAAGAATAAACGAACTTGCATTTATTTGTTGCATTTCATGATTTTGGGACATCCCAAAGCACTCCACAGCAAATGAAATACTTTTGAAATGTAGATATGGGAAGCGCTGTAGCCAATTTGTGCACAGCAAGATCCCACATGTGGCAGTGAGATAAACAACCAGCAAATCTGTTTTTGGTAGTAGTAGAGGGATAAATGTTGGCCAGGAGACCAGGAAAGCCCCCTGCTCTTCTTTGAATAGTGCCATGGGATCTTTTTATGTCCCCACCTAAGAGGGCCTCGGTTTAACATCTCATCTGAAAGGCAGTACATCTGAGTGCAGAACCTCTCAGAACTGCACTGACGTGTTAACCTAGATTATGTGCTCAAGTCTCTGGAGTGGGACTTGAACCCACGACCTTCTGATTCAGAGGTGACAATGCTAGCACTGAGCCAAGGCAGACACTTACAGTATAAGGGATCAGCCTCCTCTGATTAGTCTACAGCACTTGTCAAAAACAATGCTGAGCTGCAGTCCCAACCCCATACAAACCTAATACAGCAAGTCCTGTCTGCATTACATATAAATGCTTGATACAAGCTTCTGATTTAAGGCCAGCTTTAATATTTTTTGTTGCGCTACAGACTTGCTATGGATTAGTAACAAAGTGATGTATAGCTTCTGAATTACACAGCAACCATCCCCACAATCCTAATACTACATCCTCATCCAAAACACCCCCATTTAGTGCTGTGGTTGCCCCTGGGCAGCAACTGATCATCTCTTGACATCTTGGCGCAAAAGCTGAACCATGAGAAAAAAGGTTGGGGTGACGAATGAGCGTGTCTTGTATTCCGAGATTCTCTCCACTGCTGTTGTGTGTATTTGGGGGAAAGAGGGTGTGGGGGGGTTGATGAAGAGAGAGCACGGGTGGTTAAGATATACCAAATCTAGCTTCAAAAAACCACAGCACTTATAATTTATTAGCATTTGCGAGAGATTCTCCTTGCTGTGTTTGGGAGTAGGGGAAAAGAGGGATGCATCAGACCCCAATAGAATGCTTTGTTACGGATGTTTTTTTTGACCTTTCCCCGGCCTGTTCACAGAGTCACTCCTTTTCCTGTGGGCCAGCTAGTAAGGTATTTGAGAGGAACTGGTGGTTAATCATTTCTGTACGTAATCTTACCATTGTTCCCCTCGTTGTCATTTTGCAACTGCTTGGATCGCTGGGGCAGAGTGAGTGTTGGGTTGTGTGGGGACGGAGGACAGATCGCATTACTATTATTTTCCAGTGGTGTCTCTCGGAAGGGACTGATTGATGTTACAAGAGCTGCAATCATTTCAGATACTCTTTGAAACAATTGAAATGCTAGATTTTTTAGAAACAACGATCCTCTGCTTTCGAAAGAAATGCCATACTAATCTCCGAAACTAGAAAAAAAACTGAGCACCAGTTTCTAAAAAGCTGACAATTCTAGACTGGCCCTGACATGAAAGTGAGTTGTTACATTGGCTATGCCTTAAGCAATAGCTATACCGAATATTCCTTTATTTGTATTGGAGGGGGGAAAATTGTAAGTACACGAGAGCTTGAAATGAAAATCCAACTGCTGAAGACACAAAACTGACGGTGCATTTTTAGGAAGGTGTGAGGCAGGCACCCCTGGAGAAATGTTGATGTTTTACATTAAAAATGATGCTTTCCGGTTTATTTTAAGCACTCTTGTGTTTTACAGTTAATAGATTGAGGGCTGGATTTTCGGTCTTCTGCTGCCCCTGTTAGTGCCCGGAGGTGTGGCAATGCCGGCGGTAAGCTCTTCCGGGCGGGCGACCAGCTTCCAGGGCTCTGCCGAGACTTTCAGTGGCAGTTTCGACGGGCGCGGAGCATTACCGCCCGGAAGAGGTGAGCCAGTATGCAACGCCCTTGGTTGCAACACTGGCTCGAATTTTGTCTCCCCCAGATCCGTAGCGCTCCGTAGAGCGCCTTGCTTGGGACCGTCTGTGAAAGTGGGCGATCCAAGCTGTAGCGGCCACTGTGAGATAAGTAATGTCAACCTCAGGTAACTGTGAGTGTTTTTTTTGGTGATTTATGTTGTGGTGGCATGAGTTATTTATTGGGAATATTTTTGGTGATTTTTTTTCAGTTCCCCCTCCCCCCGGCCTCTCTCGGTGCGCTCCAAGGCTGGCTGTTTATCTTGGGATTTGCGCTTGCTCAGCCGGCCTAGCGCCTTAAGAGAGATGTGTAATACCTTCCTTACCGCTCCGCCCCACACTCAGGGCCCAGCTGTTGAATTTTGCTGACAGGCGCAATCTGTTCCCGGGCACAAACCTTACCGCCCCGTCGCCATTACTACCCCGAAATGAGCAGAAGTGAAAATTCTGCCCTTAGTTTTTCCTTTTCTTAAGATTCTAAGTGACATTTAGATTTTCAGCCGACCAACCAGACCGTCACTTAACCAAAATTTACCACAACAGTCACTGTTCCGCATGCAACCCCCTCTGCATCATACTTCACACAGGCATTCCACATCCCTCACCTCCGGGACACTGCAACCCATCCAGCTCCCCACCCTTTCACAGCAACACTCTCTTGTCCAACTCTTCCAGATCAAAATGGCACACTTCTCCATTTCCCTCATTAATCCAACCTGGCACACTCGTTTCCCTCTAGTCTAATTAAATTGGTACTCTTCTCAACCTCCCCTCCCATTGCCATTCATTTCCTCCTTGCCATTCATTTCCCTCTTGCCCTGCCTCACCGTCCATTCTCTTTCCCTCTCTCCCCCCTTGCCATATGTTCTCTTTCCCCCGCTCGCTCTCTCTCTCTCTCTCTCTCTCTCTCTCTCTCTCTCTCTCCTTGCCATCTATTCTCTCTCTCTCCACTTGCGATCCATTCGCTCAGGGCAGGAGTTAATTAGACTTAGCTGGGGAGGCCTTATTGTTCCAGGTTAGGAAGGGGACTATTGTTAAATGTGCACATGTGTAGACATTGACTAAGGACTGAATTGGGCTGAGCTGTGATGAACCTATGGCAGAATACCTTGCTCACCATGTACGTTCACACATGAAGACAAGCTAAATGTGAGGTACACAATGGCCATTGCTGAATTCAGGACAGAAGAAGGGGAGTAGAGCTAATAGGAGGAGTGGAGAAAAAAAGTCTGTTTTCCATTTCAGATTAGCCTTGGAGCCCAAATTGAATTGAAAATATTCTCTGCTTAAATCTTTCTTGTAGGCAAAATAGTCAAATGATCCATAACTTTTTTAGGTGTTGCTATGGTGCTGCTTTTAATCTGCACATCTGCCATTGGTTGGCTGAAACTTTAATCCCCATTCCATTGATGAGTGTCTTTGCCTTTTCCATAGCTACATCACCAGTTGGCCAACTCTGTTGTGGGCTGCAGCCAACCAACAGGCGAATGTACCCTTAATGTGGCTACTTTTGCCTTTTATTGAAGATCCATTTTGTTTCTTTTCATCATCCTCCCTGGATCCCTTCCTCCAAGATACTGGAAACAAGAGAATGTATTTCCAAAATTGCTTGCAAGTTTCTTGAGCTTTAAACTTGGAGTGATAGAAACATAGAAACATAGAAAATAGGTGCAGGAGTAGGCCATTCGTCCCTTCTAGCCTGCACCGCCATTCAATGAGTTCATGGCTGAACATGCAACTTCAGTACCCCATTCCTGCTTTCTCACCATACCCCTTGATTCCCCTAGTAGTAAGGACTTCATCAAACTCCTTTTTGAATATATTTAGTGAATTGGCCTCAACAACTTTCTGTGGTAGAGAATTCCACAGGTTCATCACTCTCTGGGTGAAGAAATTCCTCCTCATCTCAGTCCTAAATGGCTTCCTCCTTATCCTTAGACTGTGTCCCCTGGTTCTGGACTTCCCCAACATTGGGAACATTCTTCCTGCATCTAACCTGTCTAACCCCGTCAGAATTTTAAACGTTTCTATGAGGTCCCCTCTCATTCTTCTGAACTCCAGTGAATACAAGCCCAGTTGATCCAGTCTTTCTTGATAGGTCAGTCCCGCCATCCCGGGAATCAGTCTGGTGAACCTTCGCTGCACTCCCTCAATAGCAAGAATGTCCTTCCTCAGGTTAGGAGTCCAAATACTCCAGGTGTGGCCTCACCAAGGCCCTGTACAATTGTAGCAACACCTCCCTGCCCCTGTACTCAAATCCCCTCGCTATGAAGGCCAACATGCCATTTGCTTTCTTAACCGCCTGCTGTACCTGCATGCCAACCTTCAATGACTGATGTACCATGACACCCAGGTCTCTTTGCACCTCCCCTTTTCCTAATCTGTCACCATTCAGATAATAGTCTGTCTCTCTGTTTTTACCACCAAAGTGGATAACCTCACATTTATCCACATTATACTTCATCTGCCATGCATTTGCCCACTCACCTAACCTATCCAAGTCGCTCTGCAGCCTCACAACATCCTCCTCGCAGCTCACACTGCCACCCAACTTAGTGTCATCCGCAAATTTGGAGATACTACATTTAATCCCCTCGTCTAAATCATTAATGTACAGTGTAAACAGCTGGGGCCCCAGCACAGAACCTTGCGGTACCCCACTAGTCACTGCCTGCCATTCTGAAAAGTCCCCATTTACTCCTACTCTTTGCTTCCTGTCTGACAACCAGTTCTCAATCCATGTCAGCACACTACCCCCAATCCCATGTGCTTTAACTTTGCACATTAATCTCTTGTGTGGGACCTTGTCGAAAGCCTTCTGAAAGTCCAAATATACCACATCAACTGGTTCTCCCTTGTCCACTCTACTGGAAACATCCTCAAAAAATTCCAGAAGATTTGTCAAGCATGATTTCCCTTTCACAAATCCATGCTGACTTGGACCTATCATATTACCTCTTTCCAAATGCACTGCTATGACATCCTTAATAATTGATTCCATCATTTTACCCACTACCGATGTCAGGCTGACCGGTCTATAATTCCCTGTTTTCTCTCTCCCTCCTTTTTTAAAAAGTGGGGTTACATTGGCTACCCTCCACTCCATAGGAACTGATCCAGAGTCAATGGAATGTTGGAAAATGACTGTCAATGCATCCACTATTTCCAAGGCCACCTCCTTAAGTACTCTGGGATGCAGTCCATCAGGCCCTGGGGATTTATCGGCCTTCAATCCCATCAATTTCCCCAACACAATTTCCCGACTAATAAGGATTTCCCTCAGTTCCTCCTCTTTACTAGACCCTCCGACCCCTTTTATATCCGGAAGGTTGTTTGTGTCCTCCTCAGTGAATACCGAACCAAAGTACTTGTTCAATTGGTCCGCCATTTCTTTGTTCCCCGTTATGACTTCCCCTGATTCTGACTGCAGGGGACCTACGTTTGTCTTTACTAACCTTTTTCTCTTTACATATCTATAGAAACTTTTGCAATCCGTCTTAATGTTCCCTGCAAGCTTCTTCTCGTACTCCATTTTCCCTGCCCTAATCAAACCCTTTGTCCTCCTCTGCTGAGTTCTAAATTACTCCCAGTCCCCGGGTTCGCTGCTATTTCTGGCCAATTTGTATGCCACTTCCTTGGCTTTAATGCTATCCCTGATTTCCCTTGATAGCCACGGTTGAGCCACCTTCCCTTTTTTATTTTTACGCCAGACAGGAATGTACAATTGTTGTAGTTCATCCATGCGGTCTCTAAATGTCTGCCATTGCCCATCCACAGTCAACCCCTTCAGTATCATTAGCCAATCTATCCTAGCCAATTCACGCCTCATACCTTCATAGTTACCCTTCTTTAAGTTCTGGACCATGGTCTCTGAATTAACTGTTTCATTCTCCATCCTAATGCAGAATTCCACCATATTATGGTCACTCTTCCCCAAGGGGCCTCGCACAACGAGATTGCTAATTAATCCTCTCTCATTACACAACACCCAGTCTAAGATGGCCTCCCCCCTAGTTGGTTCCTCGACATATTGGTCTAAAAAACCATCCCTTATGCACTCCAGGAAATCCTCCTCCACCGTATTGCTTCCAGTTTGGTTAACCCAATCTATGTGCATATTAAAGTCACCCATTATAACTGCTGCACCTTTATTGCACGCACCCCTAATTTCATGTTTGATGCCCTCCCCAACATCACTACTACCGTTTGGAGGTCTGTACACAACTCCCACTAACGTTTTTTTCCCTTTGGTATTCTGCAGCTCTACCCATATAGATTCCACATCATCCAAGCTAATGTCTTTTCTAACTATTGCATTAATCTCCTCTTTAACCAGCAATGCTACCCCACCTCCTTTTCCTTTTATTCTATCTTTCCTGAATGTTGAATACCCCTGGATGTTGTGTTCCTAGCCCTGATCATCCTGGAGCCACGTCTCCGTAATCCCAATCACATCATATTTGTTAACATCTATTTGCACAGTTAATTCATCCACCTTATTGCGGATACTCCTTGCATTAAGACACAAAGCCTTCAGGCTTGTTTTTTTAACACCCTTTGTCCTTTTAGAATTTTGCTGTATAATGGCCCTTTTTGTTCTTTGCCTTGGGTTTCTCTGCCCTCCACTTTTCCTCATCTCCTTTCTGTCTTTTGCTTTTGCCTCCTTTTTGTTTCCCTCTGTCTCCCTGCATTGATGCCTTCCCTCTTGAAGACGGGGCCAAAATTTAGGGTCTCAAAGAGACCCGTTAGTGCCCGTTTGCGGCGGCCATTCCAAAAAATAAGAAATAAGAAATAGGAGCAGGAGTAGACCATTTGGCCACTCGAGCCTGCTCCACCATTCAATGAGATCATGGCTGATCTTCTACCTCAACTCCACTTTCCTGCACTATCCCCATATCTCTTGATTCCCTTAATATCCAAAAATCTATTGATCTCTGTCTTGAACATACGCAAAGACTGAGCCTCCACAGCCCTCTGGGGTAGAAAATTCCAAAGATTCACAATCCTCCGAGTGAAGAGGTTTCTCCTCATCTCAGTCCTAAATGGCCGACCCCTTCTTCTGTGACTGTGACCACCTGGTTCTAGACTCTTCAACTAGAGGAAACATCCTCCCTGCATCTACCATGTCAAGCCCTGTAAGAATTTTGTATGTTTCAATGAGATTACCTCTCATTCTTCTAAACTCTAGAGAATATAGGCCTAGTCTACGCAATCTCTCCTCATAGGACAATCCCCCCATCCCAGGAATCAATCTGATGAACCTTCGTTGCACTCCCTCAATGGCAAGTATATCCTTCCTTAGGCAAGGAGACCATAACTACACAATACTCCGTGCGGTCTCACCAGGGCCCTATATAATTTTTACTCATACTCAAATCCTCTTGTAATAAAGGCCAACATACCATTTGCTTTCTTAATTGCTTGCTCTACCTGCATGTTAACTTTCAGTGATTCGTGTACAAGGACATCCAGGTACCTCTGAACACCAACATTTCCCAATCTCTCACCATTTAAAAAATGCTCTGCTTTTCTATTTTTCCTACCAAAGTGGATAACTTCACATTTCTCCACATTATATTCCATTTGCCATGTTCTTGCCCACTCTCTAAGCCTGTCTATATCCCCTTGAAGTCTCTTTGCATTCTCCTCACAACTTACATTCCCACCAAGCTTTGTATCATCAGCAAACGGATATATTACATTTGGGCCACTCATCTAAATAATTGATCAGGGCTGTAGTAATACCTGCGCTCCTGTATGGCTCAGAGACATGGACCATGTACAGTAGACACCTCAAGTCGCTGGAGAAATACCACCAATGATGTCTCCACAAGATCCTACAAATCCCCTGGGAGGACAGACGCACCAACATTAGCGTCCTCGACCAGGCCAATATCCCCAGCATTGAAGCATTGACCGCACTTGATCAGCTCCGCTGGGCAGGCCACATAGTTTGCATACCAGACACGAGACTCCCAAAGCAAGCGCTCTACTCGGAACCCCTTCACACAACGAGCCGAAGGTGGGCAGTGGAAATGTTACAAGGATACCCTCAAAGCCTCCCTGATAAAGTGCAACATCTCCACTGACACCTGGAAGTCCCTGGCCAAAGACCGCCCTAAGTGGAGGAAGTGCATCTGGGAGGGCGCTGAGCACCTCGAGTCTCCTCATCGAGAGCATGCAGAAATCAAGCGCAGGCAGCGGAAAGAGCATGCAGCAAACTAGTCCCACCCACCTTTCCCTCAATGACTATCTGTCCCACCCTGTGACAGGGACTGTGGTTCTCATATTGGACTGTACAGCTACCTAAAACTCATGTTAAGAGTGAAAGTAAGTCTTCCTCGATTCCGAGGGACTGCCTATGATGATGATGATGATTGTCAATAGCTGGAGCCCAAGTGGCACCCCACTAGTTACGGCCTGCCAACCTGAAAATGACCCATTTATTCCTACTCTCTGTTTTCTGTCTGTTAACCAATCCTCAATCCATGCTAGTATATTACCCCCAATCCCATGAGCCCTAATTTTGTGCAATAACCTCTTGTGTGGGACCTTATCGAATGCCTTGTGAAAATCCAATTACACTGGTCCCCCCTTATCTATTCTGCTAGTTACAACCTCAAAAAACTCTAACAGATTTGTCAAACATGATTTCTCTTTCATAAATCCTTGTTGACTCTGCCCAATCCTATTATTATTTTTGAAGTGCCCTGTTACCACGGCCTTCTAGCATTTTGCCTACGACTGATGTCAGGCTAACTGGTCTGTAGTTCCCCATTTTCTCTCTCTCTTCCTCCTTTCTTAAATAGTGGGGTTTCATTAGCTACCTTCCAATCTGCGGGAACCATTCTAGAATCTATGGAACTTTGGAAGATGACAGCCAATGCATCCACTATCTCTATAGCCACCTTTCAAAACTCTAGGATGTAGACCATCACATCCAGGGGATTTATTGGCTTTCAGTCCCATTAATTTCTCCAGTACTATTTTTTTTTACTTATAATTTCTTTCAATACCTCATTCTCGCTAGACCCTTGGTACTCCACTATTTCCGGGAGGTTTTTCATATCTTCTTCCGTGAAGACAGACACAAAGGGCTAAAAATTCGCCGACCTTGTGACCGGCCTCTCGGCGATATTTCGCCATTTTAAACCAGTCAGCGGGAAATTCAGAGACATCTTGCAGCGGCGGTGTTTAAGTACCGCTGGGGAGCGGACCGTCGCTGTGCAAGACTCGAAATATCGCTTTCACCAAAAATTTGGCTCAGCGCGCACCCGTATTTAGCGCGAAAAATACCGGCAGGTACAAAGCTGCGTTGCAGCCCTTGGAACAGCGATAAGTATGAAAACCTGCAAAAAAAAATAAGTTCAAGTTTTTATATTTTAATTTTTTTAACAGCGATTCGATAGTTCAGTGTTTTGTGAATGTTTTGTGATCTTTTAATTTGTTTTTTGCAATTTTCTTGGGTATTTGCCCCCCTGCCAAGCCTCTCTCTCAGTGGTCTCGGCCTTGGAGTAAAGTAGCAGAAAATAAATGGTTTGCAGCACGAAGCATCATGCAACACTGACTTTTACCACTGCACAAATTGAAACTTGAATTTTAGGCCTCGTAGGGGTAGCGAAGCGAAAAAATACTGTTTTCGCCGAAAAGTGAATTTCTAGCCCAAAGGCTTTGTTTAATTTCTCTGCAATTTCCTTATTCCCCATTATAATTTCTCCTGTCTCAGCCTGTGTCGGTGAAAGGTTACACAGTACTACTTTGGAAAATCAGATAGCGTTTCGAGCTGTTTCATTAAAGTAAAATCATTCATTGCAATTATCTCTGCATGCTTCAAGTTTAGTACAGCTATTGCCATCACCTGTCACATCCACAGTGAGTGATTCCCTATTTTTGATTAAGAATTTCTCCACAACTCCCTATACTTGTGCTGCGCTGTGAATTAAAACCATAGAATTTTAGTTCACAGCACAGGCAGAGCTATTTTTACTTCAATGTAGGGGGCATGATTAAGAAGTTTGCAGATGATACAAAAATTGGCCGTATGGTTGATAATGAGGAAGAAAGCTGCAGACTGCAGGAAGATATCAATGGACTGGTCAGGTGGGTAGAAAAGTGGCAAATGGCATTCAATCCGGAGAAGTGTGAGGTAATGCATTTGGGGAGGGCTAAGAAGACAAGGGAATACACAATAAAAGGTAGGGTACCGAAAAGTGTAGAGAAACAGAGGGACCTTCGAGTGCATGTCCACAGTTCCCTGAAGATAGCAGGACAGATAGATAAAGTGGGATACTTTCCTTTATTAGCCGAGGCATAGAATATAAGAGCAGAGAGGTTATTTTTTGGGGGGAAGTAGGGAGGTTATGCTTGAACTGTATAAAACACTAATTAGGCCCAGCTAGAGTACTGCGTGCAGTTCTGGTCACCACATTACGGGAAAGACATGATTGCAGTAGAGAGGATACAGAGGAGATTTACAAGGAGAGATTTAGCTATGAGGAAAGATCGGATAGGTTGAGGTTGTTTTCTTTACAACAGAGGAAGCTGAGGGGAGACTTGATTTGAGATGTATAAAATTATGAGAGGCCGATAGAGTGGATAGGAAGGACCCATTTCCCTTTGCAAGAGAGGTCGATAGCTAGGGGGCATAGATTTAAAGTAATTGGATTAGGGGAATTGGGGAGCAATGTTTTTTCATCCAAAGGATGGTGGGCGTCTTGAATTCACTGCCTGAAAGAATGATTGAGGCAGACACCCTCATCACATTTAAAAAGTACTTGGATAGACACTTGAAGTGCCGTAACCTATAAGGCTATGGACCAAGAGCTGGAAAGTGGGATTAGGCTGGATAGCTCTTTGTCGGTCAGCACAGACACGATGGGCCGAATGGCCGCCTTTTGTGCCTTAAACTTCTATGATTTGGCCCATCATAATCTGTATACTCTCTTCATTAGAACAACTGTCAAGTGTCACGGGGAACGACGGAAAGAGTAGCGTAACTTTTCTCAGTGGAAAGCACCGAGACCTGTGAACCAGACTCATTGATTAATGCACATTGATTAATGAGTTTGATTAATAGCGAATGCAAGGAGTTGAATTTTCCTATTCTTAACAACTGAATATCTCAACCTCCACACTATATATTTGTAAAAGGAATATTAAATGCATCTGCATCTAGACGGATTTTCAATGTACAATAGTGTGCACGGTATGTGTAAAATCACAGTACTCATACCTGCCTCGTTTGCTTCATATTCTTTGTATGTGTGTGTGTGTGAGAACATAAGAACAGAAGAAATAGGAGCAGGAGTAGGCCACCTGACCCCTTGAGGTTGCTCCGCCATTTAATAAGATCATGGCTGATCTGATCATGGACTCAGCTCCACTTCCCCGCCCACTCCCCATAACCCTTTATTCCCTTATCGCTCAAAAATCTGTCTTTCTCCGCCTTAAATATATTCAATGCCCAGCCTCCACAGCTCTCTAGGACAGAGAATTCCATAGATTTGCAACCCTTTAAGAAAATAAATTCCTCCTCATCTCAGTTTTAAATGGGCGGCCCCTTATTCTGAGACTATGCCCCCTAATTTTAGTTTCCCCTATGAGTGGAAATAGCCTCTCTGCATCCACCTTGTCGAGCCCCCTCATTATCTTATGTTTCAATAAGATCACCTCATTCTTCTGAACTCCAATGAGTATAGGCCCAACCTACACAACCTATCTTCATGTCAACCCCCTCATCACCGGAATCAACCGAGTGAACCTTCCCTGAACAGCCTCCAATACAAGTATATCCTTCCTTAAATACGGAGACAAAAACTGTACATAGTACTCCGGGTGTGGCCTCACCAATACCCTGTACAGTTGTAGCAGGACTTCTCTGCTTTTATACTCTATTCCCCTTGCAATAAAGGCCAACATTCCATTCTGATGCCTTCCTGATTACTTGCTGTACCTGCATACTAACTTTTTGTGTTTCACATACACGGTCCCCCAGGTCCCTCTGTACTGCAGCACTTTGCAATTTTTCTCCATTTAAATTATAATTTTCTTTTCTATTTTTTCTGCCAAAGTGGATAACCTCACATTTTCCAACATTATATTTCATCTGCCAAATTTTTGCCCACTCACTTAGCCTGTCTATATCCCTTTGCAGATTTGTTGTGTCCTCCTCACAATTTGCTTTTCCACCCATCTTTGTATCATCAGCAAACTTGGCTACATTACACTTGGTCCTTTGATCCAAGTCATTAACATAGGTTGTAAATAGTTGAGGACCCAGCACCGATCCCTGCGGCATCCCACTAGTCACTGTTTGCCAACCGGAAAATAACCCATTTATCCCAACTCTGTTTTCTGTTAGCTAGTCAATCCTCTATCCATACTAATATATTACCCCCAACCCCGTGAAATTTTATCTGTGTGTGTGTATAATCTTACATAAGTGTTATTATAATGTTTCATGAAATTTACATTTTCGTGATAGTGAAGAGATCCAAGAACTCTGTTTCTACTAAAGTGCTGTCATCATTGATATAATAAATCATTTGTTTTATGTACTCCATGTTCTGTGTTCCATTAATCATATTTTGACGTATCCATTTTGTGTTTTTGATTAAATTGGAAGACATAAAACACAATTTAGATTATTAGTAAGTTCTTCTGACAATATATTACAAAAAATGAGCAACAGGTTGTGGCTAATACCAGAGTACCAGTGCAGTCGATTCAAGTATCTGGCTTGTACACGGACCAACAAAATGGCGTTTATGGGTACAGGGCTATAGTGCAGTATTGAGTGCATTTTTATGAGTGGTGACAGTTATGCTGCCCATTCATGATGCTGTTTATTCAGGGAAAACAGCTTGTATTTGGGTTGCATTTAAACTACCAGTTTAGCAAAGGTGTGAAGTGATTTTGGCTTTGCATGGATGCTAAATGTGTATAGTTTAAATCCGATGTTTTAGGCAAGAACTGACTTTGAAGTGAAGCAGATTAAGACTACTTCTTCCAGAACTCTGACTCTAGATTCAGGCTGCATTTATACTGTAATGACATCATCATCATCATCATAGGCAGTCCCTCGAAACGAGGATGACTTGCTTCCACGCCAAAAAAGGATGAGTTCACAGATGTTTCAATGTAGTTCAGGACCTAATATTCCAGGTCCTGAACTACATGCCTGTGCGTGGATTTTTTTAACGTGTGGTGGCCGTTGCACACCAGCCACCACACGGGCTTGACAGAGCTAGGTCTTGGTCCAGTGGCAAAGGTTATCCAAGACGACTGGAGACCAGCTCTGTTGCACAAACCTAGTGCGCACACGTATCACAATGCAGGCAGGCCCGTGCTGCCACTGGGCCCCTGGCCCCGAACTCACGCCTCTCCTGGGCCCCGATCACATCCCTCCACATTATACCTGCTTTGCAACTGCACTACAGTTGTCATCTACCCTAGATGCATGTAGGTCTGTTTGCCAGTGAAATTTCCAATGGTTGAAAAAGCCTGCAGACCAGTCCACAGACTTCTACCATTAGAAAGTTAACGGTACTGCTGCAGGATACTGGGGCATTTTTTAAGCTTTAAGGTTAAAAGTTGGTTTTCCAGCAGCTGCAGTTATACTGTGTGATGTGCAACATATGTGGTGCAAGATCATCTCTTGTGATGGAGCTGAGCTTAAGAGCTGGCCACGAAGGAGTTGTGGGGTTGAACTCGTGGTCTGTCACACCATGTCATAGCCATCTGGTACACTACCAATAGGGCCGTCTCCACCATTGGTATCCCTTTAAAATAAAACACTTTCAAAGAGTTGATTTTTTTAAAAAGACACTTTAAGTTTAGATTCTGTTTTGCTTCTGTGTGTTTGTGTTTGGAATATTAGTGTTTGTACAGTGAAGCAGCTGAGGTTTTTTGTTATCAGGCTGTGGGTAACTGGCATTTATTGTTCATCATTAGTTGCCCTGAGAAGGAGGTGGTGGGCCTTCTCCTTGAACCGCTGCAGTCCTTGCGATGATGGTGCTCCCACAATAGTGTTATTTAGGGAATTGCAGGATATTGACCCAGCGACGATGAAGGAACGGTGACATATGACCAAGTCAGGATGGTGTGTGATTTGGAGGAAAACTTGGAAGTGATGGGGGCAGAAATTCCGGCCTCCCGGGTCCGTACTGAGGGCTCAAGTTTCGGACCTCCGCTAGAACGACGCACATCGGAGAGGCCCGCCTAATTTGTAGAACAGAAAAACGGCAAATACTTACCTCACGATTCTCCGATATCTGTAGGGCCGTTTCCAGCTCGGCGTGGTGCTACAGTCCTGCGCCAAAAACAGTGCCGGCAGCTGTGCGCATGCGCAGTAGCTCCTGACCCTCCCAGCGTGTCTTGTCTCCGGGCGACGACCCTATCCCTGGCTGAAGGGATGTCGCCCCTATCCCGGGCCGAGTGGTCTGACACCTCTTATCTCGTCACCGACGGACCCCGCTCAAAGTCCTCGGTGGCGGCCCGGCATCTCCTGGGTGCAGGCCCCGCCCGAAGTCCTCCACAGCGGCCTACGTTCGTCGTTGGCGGCGGGGCCCGCCCACCCGGCATCTCGCCGGGGGCGGGCCCCGCCCAAAGTCCTCGGCGGTGGCACGGCTTTTCGGTGCGGGCGTCGGTGTTGCCAGCGGCGGCGGGGCCCACCCACCCGGCATCTCGCTGCGTGCGGGCCCTGCCCGAAGTTCTCCGCGGCTGCCTGGCTTCGGCGGTGGCGGCGGGGCCTGCCCGCCTGGCATCTCACTGGGTGTGGGCCCTGCCCAAAATGGCGTAATTGGCGGCGGCGGGCTTCGGCGACAGCGATTAGCGCTGGGTACAGGCCCCGCCTGAAGCGGCATTGGCGGTGGCAGGAGGGCGTGCCTGACTGGCATCTCCTGGGGGGGGGGCCCGTCCCGGCATGCTGTTGGAGGGCTCCCGGTGCTGCAGTAGGTGAGTAGAAACTTGATTTTTTTATTATTTTTTTTATTTTTCATTTTAAAATGTTTTTTGTTTGATTTTTTAATTATTTCTTTTATTTTAAAGTTTTTATTGATTGAGTTATTGGTTGATTATTTGATTTATTTATCATTTTATTATTGATGATGCCACTTTATTTGTAAAAGTGAAATGTTTAATACTTATAAACTTTCCTTCCCCCCCACATCTCTCGTTCCCTCCGCCTAATTTATAAAGTGTAGGCAAGGTTTTTATGAACGTACAAAAATCTACACTTACTCCATTCTAAGTTAGTTTGGAGTAAGTTTTCGCTGTGGGATTTGCCCATATCTTGCCCAGCAAATGTCCTCAAAACTCTTGCGCCTGATAAAAGCAGGCGCAGAACCTACTTTTACAGGCGGAAGAGTTTTAAAATACACAAAAACTTTTTAAAATAAAATTAAAAAACACATTTTATTGTTTAAAAACCCTCCCCACTACAGTAAATTTATTTTATACCATAATTAAAAAAAGTTTTTTAAAAATCGGAAAAATGTATATTTTTTAAATACTTTAATTTAAATTAATAAAAATATGTTGTGTATTTTTTCTATTTTTTTATTATTGATTTTGTGTGTTTTGGGGGCTGTTTCTCATTCATAATAATGGGAACTCCAACTTACGGAGTTCCCATTATTATGAATGAGAACATACTATACCTGATTGGCTGCCCAGAGCCATATGACTCCAGCTCCAGGCCTGCGTATGTCCTGATGTGCACACGCTGTGACGCACAGTCAGTGGAGGCCTCAGGACCGGGAACTCGCGTGGGTGCAGCATTTTTTTTAAACGTTTTTACCCGATCGCCCATGGGAAGGAGCCGGCCAGGATTTCTGGGCCATGATGTTTCTGAGATCTGGCTGCTCTTGACCTTTCTAATGGTAGAGTTCATGCTGCTGGGAAACACCACAAATGGCTAATGAGATGAATAATCACTTGCCTGATTTGGTGGTGTTGACTGGGGGATAAATGTTGGCGAGCAGACTTGGTTTATCGTGGCACCTCCCTCAGTACAGGACTGAAGCATCAGCCTCGATTATGTGCTCAAACCGCTGGTGTGAGGCTTGAACTCACAACCGAATGAGATGGAGACAACAGAGACACAAATTGAGCCATGTCATTAATATAGAAATTGTTGGCAATTGTAATTTCAACATGTATATGTGTCGCATACTTGCAATGTCTGGATTAATGATTCCTCTGCTGTTATCTGGACTTTGTTTCTTGAAAGTCCAGAAAAAGATGCTAATTATAATTCTCTTTGTTACCTTGCTAGTATTACTTGAATTATAAGGATCAAACAACAGTGAGTTTGTTTTCAATCTCCATAGACAAATGATTGATAAAGGAGTCAAAGCCACTTGGAAATGATCCTTGGCTTCAGTGCCTCCAATAGGCATGTAGGCGCATGGCCTCCCGAGTCCCAGCTGCACACAAAGGCTCACCCTGGTGTTGACCTCAGTTTATGGAATCATAGAAATTAACAGCATGAAAGCAGGCCATCTCGGTCCATCATGTCCACGCCAGCCGACCAAGAGCTATCCAGCCTAATCCCACTTTCCAGCTCTTGGTCCTTGGCCCTGTAGATTACGGCACTTTAAGTATACATCAACTTGTGTTGAGGGTTTCTGCCTCTACCACCCTTTCAGGCAGTAAGTTCCAGACCCCCACCACCCTCTGGGTGAAGAAATTTCCCCTCATATCTCCTCTATACCTCCCCCCAATTACTTTAAATCTATGTCCCCTGGTTGCTGAACCCTCTGCCAAGGGAAACAGGTCCTTCCTATCTACTCTATCCATGCCCTTCATAATTTTCTACACCTCAATCAGGTCTCTCCTCAGCCTCCTCTGTTCCAAGAAAAACAAACCCAGCATCTCCAATCTTTCCTCATTGCCAAAATTCTCCAATCCAGGCAACATTCTTGGAAATCTCCTCTGTACCCTTTCCAGTGCAATCACATTGATATATTCTTGCAGTCCGCAGCTTTCTTCCTCATTATCAACCACCGAGTCTATTTTAGTTTCATCTGCAAACTTCTTAATTATACCCCCAACATTCAAATCCAAGTCATATACCACAAAAAGCAAGGGACCCAGCACTGAGCCAGGCGGAACCCCACTGGATACAGCGTTCCAGTCACAAAAATACCCATCAACCATTAGCCTTTGCTTCCTGCCCTCTTTGCCCTGAATCCCATGTGTGCCATTCTGCCATGGGACCTTATTAAAAACTTTGCTAAAATCCAGATACACGACATCATATGCACTGTCCTCATCAACCCTCCTGGTTACCTCCTCAAAAAATGCAATCGAGTTAGTCAGACATGACTTTCCCTTAACAAATCCATGCTAACTGTCCTTGATTAATCCATGTCTTTTCAAATGAAGATTTATCCTGTCCCTCAGGATTTTATTCCAATAATTTTCCCACCACTGAGGATAGGCTGACTGGCCTGCAATTACGCGGTCTATCCCTTGCACCCTTTTTAAACAAAGGTACAACATTAGCAGTCCTCCAGTCTTCTGGCACCACACCTGTAGCCAGAGAGGATTGGAAAATGATGGTTAGAACATCTGCTATTTCCTCTTTTGCTTCTCTTAACAGCCTGGGATACATTTCATCCAGGCCTGGGAATTTATCCACTTTCAAAGCTGCTGAACCCCTTAATACTTCCTCTCTCGCCATGTTTATCTCATCTAGTATTTCACTCTCCTCCTCCCTTATTGCAAAGTCTACATCTCTTTTGTGAAAACAAATGCAAAGTATTCATTAAGAATCATACCCACGTCTCTGCCTCCACACATACATTGCCCTCATGGTCTCTAATAGCTCCCACTTTTTTTCTAGTTATCCTCTTGCTCTTAATATATTTATAAAACATCTTTGGATTTTCCCTGATTTTTACTTGCCAACATTCTTTCATGCTCTCTCTTTGCTTTCCTGATATCTTTTTTAATTGCACCCCTGCACTTTTTATACTCCTCTAGAGTTTCTGCAGTATTGAGTTCTCGGTATCTGTCATATCTTTATCTTACCCTGTATTTCCCTTGACATCCAGGGGGCTCTAGATTTGTTATCCCCAACCTTTTTCTTTTCGGGAACATACTTGCTCTGTACCCTCAGAATCTCCTCCTTGAATGCCTCCCACTGCTCTGATACTGATTTACCATCAAGTAACCGTTTCCAGTCCACTTTGGCCAAATCCCATCTCAGCTCAGCAAAATTGACTTTACCCCAATTGAGAACTTTTTTTCCTGATCCACCTTTATCCTTTTCCATAACTACACTAAATCTTACTGAATTTTGATCACTAGCACTAAAATGCTCTCCCACTGATACCCCTTCCACCTGCCCCTCTTCATTCCCCAAAACCAATTCCAGAACCGCCCCCTCTCCTTGTTGGGCTTGTTACATACTAGCTAAAGAGGTTCTCCTGAATGCATTTTAGGAATTCCACATCCTCTGTACCATTCACACCGCTTTTTTCCGAGTTACTATTAGGATAGTTGAAATCCCCCACTATTACAGCTCTACAGTTTTTGCACTTTGCAGCAATTCGTCCACATATTTGTTCTTCTATCTCCTTCTGACTGTTTGGGGGTCAAAGTGCACTCCCAATAGTGTGATCGCCCCTTTTTTGTTCTTCAATTCAACCCGTACGGCCTCATTTGATGACCCCTCTAATGTATTATCGCTTCTCACAGCTGTAATTGTTTCTTTAATCAATACTGCGATTTCCCCCCCACCTCCTTTTTTACCCCCCTCTCTATCCTGTCTGAAAACCCTGTAACCAGGAATGTTGAGCTGCCATACCTGCCCTTCTATGTAATATTTATCTCCTGTCATCACCAGTAGATCAGTTGTAATACTGCAGGGAAATGTTATTTGACTCCTTCACTCCTTTCAATAATAATTTGTGTTTAAATAGCTGATTATTTTTTTGCCAAAGTTCTCATTTTTGTAAAGGGGAAACATAAGATTTTTATACCGTTCTGTATAGTCATCAGCAGTAGTGTCACTTTCAGGTTTTGCTGCAGGATTTATGTGTTTCTTTTGTTCAGTGCTTTAGTGAACACAAGCGTCAGCTGGCAGTGTTCAGTCGACCAAATCTGTCAGTTTCAATTGATGTTGGGGTCCAAGTTCATGACTTGTACACCCTCCCATAGGCCCTTTGGACAGACGCTCGTGGCTGATGCTTTGTTTTGGCAATTTTACACATCTTCCAGACACACGCACACTTCGCTCCAGATTAAACAACACTGCACAACTTGTTTATTTGACTCCCTGGAAAGCGATTTTTGAGCTTTGCTTCGTACTCAATGATCAAGTCCTCAAAGTCCAGCTCTACTATGAAATACAGGGGCTCAAACTCTGGGTAAGACGGAGAACAGAGTACAGCTCAAAGAGGCAGACCTGAAGTTTATCCCTCAGCAAAAGTCACATTTAGGATTGACTGCAGAGGAAGCATTGGAATCCTCTGGGCCTTGTGCAACTTCCTGCAGCACTAACCTAAAACTTTGTGACAGTTATTGTGGTCCAGCATTGGAGCAGAAGTCATTGCATTGAAAGTGCTCGGGGCACCTGCATTTCCTCCAAAAGCCTCGGCTGGTAAAATAGAATAACCTCAATTACTGCATCAGCTTTATCAGCAAAACTCCCATGATCAAAGTGGCATTAATACGATTTCCGTAGAACTGAGTTTAATAAAAAATCTACAGACATGGCCACTGCTGACAAGGCCGGCATTTATTGAGCAGCCCTTCAGAGGGCAGTTAAGATTCAACCACACAGCAGGTTTCCTTCCATTAAAGGACATTAGTGAACCAGTTGAGTTTTTACAACAATCCAACAGTTTGATGGTAACTTTTACTAATGCTAGCTTCTTTGAAATTCCCAGATTAAAAAAAAACTGAATTCAAATTCTCAAAGTGCCATGGTGGGATTGGAACTTGCATTCTCTGGATTATTAGTCCAGGCCTCGGGATTACGAGTCCAGTAGCATAACCATTAAACAGTACCCTCTTGCCTAGATAATTATTTTTGCTCGTGCCCATATTTCACAGGCAATCGGGGTATGAAGATGTCCTGAGTGTGTTTGCGTGTGTGTCTGTGATTGTTTTGCTTTGCCAGCTGTTGTAAGTTGGTTAACAAGATAATTAATTGCTCCCTTTTCTTCTTAGTTTACCATAGGTCATACAAGCTGTGACAACTGAACTTTCAGGCAGTAGTGTCCTTAGGGTTATGGGAATACTGTTCCAATGTCGGCCTCTGTAAATATATTCCTGATGTTTATATTTATTTATGCCTTCAGTAAGAAGCTGTATTTTCCTTGTTGGGGCTTAGTTTCCTAAACTGCATTGATTTCACATATTATCCCACTGGGAATGGACATGTGCTGTGTGTTTTAGTTTTATATCTGGAACGATGATGTGCTGCCAGATTTTTATTTTGGGCTCCAGAATAACTGGGCATTGAATTTCAGTGAGTCAACTTTGAAACTAACCCCAGTAAATCACCCTGAGCAGGAGCAGTCCTCAGCTTAAGGGTGACTTAATGAAAATACCCTGTTTATAATTAAATTGCTGTTCGGAGGTGCATTTTATATAATGAGGGCGGTGAAATCGATGTTGGGAGGTGGGACATTAAATACTGAGACCTCTGAGTAATTGCTAGTTGGTCAGTTTGTAAGGATAGAGTACAAATTTATTGCTCGTGACATAAGAAACATAAGAACGCATGGAATGAGAAAAGGTCATTTGACCCATCAGGCCCAGGAATTGAACTTTGGTTTTTCCTGATCTGTATGGTTCAATATCACATCGCATGGTGTATTTAGGCACAGAGTCAACAGCAATTTAGTGTTAATGTTCACCTTGTTGTAAGGCTGTTTACTTTCTTTGTGTGTTTTAGTGTCAGGATTATCCAATTCAGTAGCTCACATGGGTTTGTTACCTTAAAAATGAATGCACCATGCTTTTGGAATATATGTTCGATCTCTTAAATTGCCTGATACATTGACTCAATTATTAGTCCTGTTGTCAGGGGATTTTGTAGCTTTTTATTTAAAGATAGCATCTAAAAAATATTTACAAAAAATGATCGAGATTTTAATACAGGGAATATATGGGATATATATGGGATTTGAAAAAACTCATGTCTCTGGGAAGAACTACCAAGCCTCCACGGACTTCTTTGGGTCACTTGAAGTTGACTGCAGTTTAAAACAAAAATGAACCATTCAACAGAGGAAGGAGGATTATTTATTTGGAGATCACATGATCTTCCACAGTACAGGAACAATTCATTGTCAAGGCTGTACATAAAAAGTTGGTTTGATTTGGAAAAAAATTACTCTTTTTTTCAAGTTGTAGAGAATATGGGTTAAATTGTTTTAACACAAAAGACCAGTCTAAATATATTGGAGAGCTGTTTTAATTGGCCCAGTTCTGGTGTCTGAAGGTACGGGACTGTGTGGAAAGTGCTGTATAAATGCCAAGGTCCCAACTTTTCCTGTGGGAGATTTTTGTGAAGACAATTTATAACTTTTATTGTAGCTTGCATTTCACAAACAGGATTCTTCATTTCTGGTAACTCTTTCCCATCTGGTCAACCCAATTCAGAAAATAATTATTTACTATTGTCACTTAGAATTGATCAATTTAGAAGGAAAAATTAATATTTCTATTATTTAATCACTGCTAAAATATTACCGATATATTTGAGATTGTTTTGGGAGTAGGATACACTGTGGGAGAATTCTATAAATTAGGACAATACGATAAGTCAACATATAATATGTAGTGATCAGTCCATACTGTATACTCTGAGGGCATTGTTTTATTAAGTCAAAATGGGGTAGGCAAAATGAGGAAAGTGCGAATTCATTGTGCCCGGCACCATTGACTGTAGCATCACTCTGACTGAGATCAGCTGAGAGCACAGCCTAGGAATTGAACTGGGGATCTTCTGTCTGTAAGATCTAATTAGGCACTGTTTTAGTCACAGGCAGGGAAGTGGAGCTGAGTCCATGATCGGATCAGCCATGATTGTATTAAATGGCGGAGCAGGCTCGAGGGGCCATATGGCCTCCTTCTCTTTTTTCTTATGTTTTTATGTTTTCACCAACCAAGCCAGGTGGTTGGGGGCAGGTAATTATTTCTGATCATTTAAGGAATAAACTGTTTTGTGTTTTAAAAACTACATTTGTTTACAATCTGATATTTAAAAAAAATCACTAGTTAGTAAATAAAATGGGGTTTAGGGAAATACGTTTTGTTCATCTTTAAAGGAGTTGGCTTCAGCTTCTGTTTATAAAGTTGATCCTTGTTGCTCTTTTAAAAAAGGACAAATAATTAGGAACCCGATTAACTTCATTAATCTTCACCTTGTCCAGCTGCGGATTGAGAAACTTCTGATGGGGAATGTAAGTAGCTGAACGTGTGAGATTTTGTTTCTAGGAGAGATTGGGAGGCATTTCACCTCCCACTCCCAGAAAGTGTCACTTTTCCATCATTTTGGTGGACTCTTTTTTTTCCCCCCAAAAAAGTCTATTTTAAGGAATAATATAAATATCTTTTTAGTAAATATTTGGCTTTGTATTTACACAGACAGAGCAGAAATAATGAAATAAGTGACTGTTTCTATAAACTGTTATTTGTGCTGGGGAAAGCTAAGTTCGTGAAAGGAAGCAGCCATGTGTGAATCCTGCAACAACCATTGGTTACTAGAGGGGTCACCAGGCCAGGCCTTCTCTTCCTTCAGGAACTGAACTTTGTCACATGATCATCATAAAACATATTCGAGCAATGTTTCAATTGTCACAAAATATTTTACGCAACAAATATCTCAAATGGTAGTTTAATTAAAAACATTTCTATGATGGGACTTTAACATTTTGTATGGTGGAATTGGTATATTGAGAGTGGTAACGATTTGCCACTATCAATAGTAATTGAATATATTTAAGGCGGAGATAGACAGATTTTTGAGCGATAAAGGAAGTAAAGGGTTATGGGGAGCAGGCAGGGAAGTGGAGCTGAGTCCATGATCAGATCAGCCATGATCTTATTGAATGGCGGAGCAGGCTCGAAGTGCCAAATGGCCCACTCCTGCTCCTATTTCTTATGTTCTTATGTAATGATTTGCCACTAGTAATGGTGATGATTTGCCACTATCAATGATAAGATGAGGTTGTGTGTTTTTTTTAAAAAAAGACAGGGCATTCATTATCTTTTTGTCGAGGGACAGAATGCTGTGCACTGACTTGCTCAAGAACCATTCTGACAAACTGATGGTAAAGCAGCTCCATCTGCTGCCCCTCCCCCCCAACTATTCCATTAAGTTGAGCAGTTTTTCTCCCTCTGTTGCCCATCCCCCGAATCCTTGTTCAAATAACATCCAGAATTAGTTGCTTTGATCTTAAACATCTTGATTTTAAAATTTTCTCCCTTGTTTTCAAATCCCTCCATGGCCTCGCCCCCCCTCCCTAACGCCTCCAACCCTACAACCTCTCTGAGATATCTGTGCTTCTCCAATTCTGGTCTCTTGTGCATCCCCGATTTTAGTCGCTCCACCATTGGTGGCTGTGCCTTCAGCTGCCTAGGCCCTAAGCTCTGGAATTCTTTCCCTAAACCTCTTCACCTCTCGACCTCTCTTTCCTCCTTTAAGACACTCCTTAAAGCCTACCTCTTTGACCAAACCTCTCCTTATGTGGTTCGGTATCAAATTTTGTTCGATAACGCTCCTCTCTAGTGACTTAGGATGTTTTACAATGTTAAAGGCACCCTATAAATGCAAGTTGTTGTTGTTACCTGTGAGTTGAGGCCTAGACACATATGGAGCAACAGGTTTCCTGAGGGAGAGTTGGGTCACCCCAAGACTGTGCTTTAAAGGCTGAAATGTGTAAACCAAATGATGTATGGTTACCATGGAGAAGAAATGGAAAGGGGACATGTCAGATTTAATGGCACTGCCATGCTAAAATAAAATGCCAGCTTGTGCCAACTGGGCACTGTGGCATTATAATCAACGGGCTGTTTATACTGTAAATTATCCTGATAGCAAGATTATGCCTGGCAGCATGTGCAGGAATGTATTGTTTGCTTTTTTGAAGTGCAATCCATGCTAATGTTGCAATGATCTAGTTTAGTGAATTTGCCTTATAAGGACTCTCACAGCTATATATCTAAAGCTAGCACGAAAAGTTCTCAATGTGCTGCACTGGGTGACTCACCTCCAGGCCAGGGATGTCAGATGATCTATAACCTCAAGCTCGGCCAACATGCAGCAGCCTTCATACCACGGGCAAACTCCTCATAACCCAAGCATTTCTCCCCCAAATAAATACTCTGCATCAAAAATAGGATGTGCACTGACCATCTTACTTGATGTTTGTCATGCATTTAACCATCTTGCAATGACATAGTCATGTAACTGTAACTCATGTACACTGTACCTGTACCCTAGAAATGCACACCCTGACCACAGGGAGTGAACTTGCGGGAGACACTCCTCACCTGGGCTTCCAGGTATAAAAGGGGAGGTCCCACCCAGGGTCGACACTCCTTGGTCCTGGCAATAAAGGTGAAGGTCACAGAGTGACCGTGTCTGATATATCCATGCCTCGTGTGAGTTTGTAATAAGGTGCAGGGACACTACATTTGGCGACGAGAAACGGGAATCACCGAACCACGAGGATGGCTGCCGGTGGCACAGAGGAACGTTACTGTGTGGGTGAGGACTGGGACGAATTTGTGGAAAGAATCCATCAGAGCTTTGTCACAAAGGACTGGCTGGAAGAGACAGCGGCTGACAAGCGGAGGGCGCATCTACTGACCAGCTGTGGTCCACAGACGTATGCGCTGATGAAAGACCTGCTCGCACCCCAAAAGCCGGCGGACAAGTCTTTTGAAGAGCTCAGCCAGCTGATCAGTGAGCATCTCAAGTCAGCAAGTAGCATATACATGGCCCGGCACCGGTTCTACTCTCACCGGCGTCGGGAGGGACAAAACGTCTCGGACTTCGTGGTGGAACTGCGGCGCTTGGCCAGTCTCTGTAAGTTCTCCGATGCCTGCAGGGGGGAGATGTTAAAGGACTTTTTCATCGAGGGCATTAATCATGCTGGCATCTTCAGGAAGCTCATAAAGACTAAGGTCTTGACTTTAGAAGGGGCGGCGTTGATAGCTCAGACCTTTATGGCAGGGGAAGAGGAGACCAAGCTAATTTACGCGCGCAGCCCTGGTCCAAATGTGACGATGGACCAGGGAGTTAACATGGTGAATGCAGCTCTGGACCCCGCAGGCAAGGGCATTTCGAAACCGCCCAGGCAGCAACAGGCTCGAGGGTGGGCCCACAACAAGGACAATGGAAAGGGGATCGGCAATTCACGCCATCTCGAGGAACAAAGCATCCCGCGATGGGACCATTAACAACCACCATCAGAGTGCTTAGAAACAGCCAAATGAGCAATCAGAGAGGAATGCCTGGTAATAGTCCTTTTGTTAACAGCAATCTCAATCTCAGCTCATGCTGGAGGTGCGGGGGTAGACACACTGCGAGAAGCTGCAGGTTCCAGCAATATACCTGAAGGATTTGTAATGTCAGTGGACACTTGGCCAGGATGTGCAAAAAGGCAGTAGCGAGGCTAATCTGCGAGACAGAGGAACCAGACGAGGGGTCTGCAATGCAGGATGAGGCCTGGCATAAAGCCATAGATGCTGAAGTTCAGCGGGTTCATGTGGCTGATGTCCACAGCTCATACACTAAAACGCCACCCATGATGATGAAAGTCTTAGTGAATGGCATCCCGGTGCACATGGAGCTGGATACGGGAGTTAGCCAGTCACTCATGAGCGCCCAACAATTTGAGAGACTATGGACACAGAGCTAGGCCCAAACTGGAATGCATTGAGACGCAGCTACGGATGTACACCTAAGAGATCATCCCAGTTCTGGGCAGTGCAAACTTGGTGGTAACACATAATGGATTACAGAACCGGCTGCCACTCTGGATCGTTTCGGGAAATGACCCCGCGCTTTTGGGGGGGAGTTGGCTAGCTGAGATGAATTGGAAATGGGGGGGATGTGCACGCCATTTCATCCGTGGAGCGAAGTTCATGCTCACAGGTCTTGCAAAAATTCAGGTCACTGTTTCAACCTGGTGTCGGAACGTTCAAAGGCACGAAAGTGGTGATATGCATCACTCCGGACGCCAGACCAGTGCACCACAAAGCCAGAGCGGTGCCGTATGTGATGCGTGAAAAAATTGAATGTGAACTGGACAGGCTGCTCAGAGAGGGCATAATTTCGGCCATTGAATTCAGCGACTGGGCAAGTCCCATCGTTCCCATCCTCAAAGTAGATGGCTCGGTTAGGATTTGTGGCGACTACAAAGTCACCATCAACCTAGTGTCGCTGCAAGACCAATACCCGCTTCCAAGAGCGGAGGACCTTTTTGCCACGCTGGCAGGTGGCAAGCTGTTCACGAAGTTGGACCTCACTTCGGCCTACATGACTCAGGAACTGGCTGAAGAATCCAAGCTTCTGACCACCATCACGATGCACAAGGGATTATTTATCTACAACAGGTGTTCGTTTGGCATTCGTTCGGCAGCAGCCATCTTTCAGAGAAACATGGAAAGCTTGCTCAAATCCATTCCTGGAACGATCGTATTCCAAGACAACATTCTCATAATGGGTCGAGACACCGAAGAACACCTCCACAACCTGGAGGAGGTGCTACGCCGATTGGATCGGGTAGGCTTGCGGCTGAAAAAGGCCAAGTGTGTGTTTTTGGCCCCAGAGGTCGAGTTTTTTGGTGGGAGGGTTGCCGCAGACGGGATCCGGCCCACTGAATCAAAAATGGAGGCGGTCCGCCGGGCGCCCAGGCCCGGCAGCATGTCGGAGTTGCAATCATTCCTGGGACTTTTGAACTATTTTGGGAACTTTCTGCCGAACTTAAGCACATTGTTGGAACCATTACACATGCTCCTGCGTAAAGGTTGTGAATGGTTTTGGGGGTACTGTCAAGAACGGGCTTTCAATAAGGCGAGGAACCTGCTGTGTTCCAACAAACTGTTGACTTTGTATGATCCCTGTAAAAAAACTGGTCTTAACATGCGATGCGTCATCCTACGGGGTTGGGTGTGTGTTGCAGCAGGGTAATGATGGCGGCCACTCCAACCGGTGGCTTACGCCTCCAGGTCGCCCTCCCAGGCAGAGTGTGGATACGGCATGGTCGAGAAGGAAGCACTCGCGTGTGTTTACGGTGTAAAAAAGATGCACCAGTACCTTTTCGGTAGACGGTTCGAGATAGAGACGGACCACAAGCCGTTAACATCCTTGTTGTCCGACAGCAAGGCTGTCGACGCCAATACGTCAGCTCGCATACAGCGCTGGGCCCTCACGCTGGCTGCGTATGACTACACCATACGGCACCGGCCAGGCACCGAAAATTGCGCTAATGCGCTCAGCAGGCTCCCACTGGCCACCACCGAGGGGGCGTCGAAGCAGAGCGCCGAGATGGTCATGGCCGTTGAGGCTTTTGACACTGCAGGTTCCCCCATCACAGCCCGCCAGATCAAACTCTGGACCAACAGGGACCCCCTCTTATCCATGATAAAGAAATGTGTCCTGACTGGGGATAGGGCGCCCGTACACAGGGCGTACCCCGAGGAAGTCAGATCGTTTCAGAGACGGATGGATGAGCTCTCCATCCAAGCCGACTGCCTGTTATGGGGCAGCCGGGTAGTCATTCCCCAGAAAGGAAGGGAAGCGTTCATCAGGGAACTCCACAGCGAGCACCCTGGCATCGTGTTAATGAAGGCCATTGCCCGGTCACATGTATGGTAGCCGGGGATTGACTCAGACCTGGAACACTGGCACAACGTGTGCCCAGCTGGGCAATGCCCCCAGGGAGGCCCCACTCAGCCTGTAGCCCTGGCCCACCAGACCATGGTCACGTATTCACGTAGACTATGTGGGGCCATTCATGGGGAAAATGTTTCTGATCGTTGTCGATGCATACTCGAAGTGGATCGAGTGCATCATATTGAACTCGTGCACAACATCCATCACCGTGGAGAGTCTGTGTACGGTTTTCGCGACCCACGGCTTGCCGGACATCCTGGTCAGCGACAATGGCCCGTGTTTCACCAGCCATGAATTCCAGGAGTTTATGTCGGGCAATGGTATCAAGCACGTCCGGACAGCGCCGTTCAAGCCAGCTTCCAATGGCCAGGCGGAGTGGGCAGTCCAAGTCATAAAACAGGGCATGCTACGCACCCAAGGGCCCTTCCTTCAGTACCGCCTATCGTGCCTCCTGCTGGCCTACAGGTCCCGCCAGCACTCGCTCACGGGAGTCCCGCCAGCGGAACTCCTCATGAAATGCACGCTCAAGACGCGGCTGTCCCTCATTCACCCAGCCCTGGCAGAAATTGTTGAGGGCAAGCGCCGGTCCCAAACTGAGCTCCATGATCGAAACTCAAGGGGGAGGTGTATAGAAATAGATGACCCGGTATTTGTTCTTAACCATGCTTTGGGACCCAAGTGGCTTGAGGGCACAGTAATTGGTAAAGAAGGAAATAGAGTCATGGTGATCCGACTAAGCAATGGGCAGATATGCCGCAAACACTTGGACCAAGTAAAGAAAAGGTTCAGCATAGACACGGAGGAACCTGAAGAAGAGCATGATGAGATGGCACCCACAACACTGCCAGCGGACGAGCAACAAAGACAGTCCTCAGCATGCACAGTCCCTGCGGCCAGCCCGGACAGGCCGGAATCACCTCAAATGACAGAGTCGCGTGCCGAGGCTCAGCCACCAGAGCCACAACTGCGGCGCTCCACGAGAGAGCGTCAACCACCTGACAGACTTAATCTCTGAAGCAAAAAGACTTAAGGAGGGAGGTGATGTCATGTATTTAACCATCTTGCAACGACATAGTCATGTAACTGTAACTCATGTACACTGTACCTGTAACCTAGAAATGCACACCCTGACCACACGGAGTGAACTTGCGGGAGACACTCCTCGCCTGGGCTTCCAGGTATAAAAGGGGAGGAACCACCCAGGGTCGACACTCCTTGATCCTGGCAATAAAGGTGAAGGTCACAGAGTGACTGTGTCTGATATATCC
Source organism: Pristiophorus japonicus (assembly GCF_044704955.1). Lineage (NCBI taxonomy): Eukaryota > Metazoa > Chordata > Chondrichthyes > Pristiophoridae > Pristiophorus > Pristiophorus japonicus. The sequence goes on from NC_091989.1 coordinate 116,632,929, forward strand.
ATGCCTTGTGTGAGTTTGTAGTAAGGTGCAGGGAACACTACAGTGTTAAACCTCTTAAAGTTGCTGTTCAATAAACCTGCAGTGATTGTGTCAGAATCGTTGATCCTTCAATGGAGACATCGCGACACATTAATGGCACACTCTGTGCCGACTAGACATTGTCCCCTGCACTGTTGGGTCCCCAAAGTGATTATAAGGCTCAGTGTGAACTCACAGCTCAGGTGATGGCAACAGATGACCTCAGCCTTTGCTTCTGCTATTTTAGTGGTTGTTCCGTTTTGTAATTGGATTAGAGCCTCATAATCATTGTCAGTAATTTTCTCCATTGATTATACCCGAGACAGATCTGGTAATTGTGATTTTCAGAAGAACCATGATGTGCGAAAATGTTTTTTCATGAATTGATGTTGGTGTTCACTGTTTCTCACTAATGAGAGGAAGCTCCTATGTAACACTGCTATTGTGTAAATCTGTTGCCAGTTTTCCAGTAATATATTTCGTGTTGTACACGGAGCACAAGCAACAGTGCTATGACAGTGTTTGTGCTTTAATATTGCAGTGTGGCCCACTGCTGATTAGCCACTGAGGAGTCGGAATAAATACTTAGAATTTTACTGTGCCTGCTGCCTGCAGATTAAAAATAATTAGAGCACAGAACAAAAGGGGGAGAGATAAAGACGCTGCTTAGAAAGAACACTTTTTCAGTCTCATATTGCTGTTCCCTTTCTTTCTCTCCCTAACCTCGCCCTGATTCCAGCAGTCACCTTGAGTTTATAATAATGCAGCCAGCCTTTGGCTTTGAGCATAGAAACATAGAAAATAGGTGCAGGAGTAGGCCATTCGGCCCTTCTAGCCTGCACCGCCATTCAATGAGTTCATGGCTGAACATTCAACTTCAGTACCCCATTCCTGCTTTCTCGCCATACCCCTTGATCCCCCTAATAGTAAGGACCTCATCTAACTCCTTTTTGAATATATTTAGTGAATTGGCCTCAACAACTTTCTGTGGTAGAAAATTCCACAGATTCACCACTCTCTGGGTGAAGAAGTTCCTCCGCATCTCGGTCCTAAATGGCTTACCCCTTATCCTTAGACTGTGACCTCTGGTTCTGGACTTCCCCAACATTGGGAACATTCTTCCTGCATCTAACCTGTCTAACCCCGTCAGAATTTTAAATGTTTCTATGAGGTCCCCTCTCATTCTTCTGAACTCCAGTGAATACAAGCCCAGTTGATCCAGTCTTTCTTGATAGGTCAGTCCCGCCATCCCGGGAATCAGTCTGGTGAACCTTCGCTGCACTCCCTCAATAGCAAGAATGTCCTTCCTCAGGTTAGGAGACCAAAACTGTACACAATACTCCAGGTGTGGCCTCACCAATGCCCTGTACAACTGTAGCAACACCTCCCTGCCCCTGTACTCAAATCGCTATGAAGGCCAACATGCCATTTGCTTTCTTAACCGCCTGCTGCACCTGCATGCCAACCTTCAATGACTGATGTACCATGACACCCAGGTCTCGTTGCACCTTCCCTTTTCCTAATCTGTCACCATTCAGATAATAGTCTGTCTCTCTGTTTTTACCACCAAAGTGGATAACCTCACATTTATCCACATTATACTTCATCTGCCATGCATTTGCCCACTCACCTAACCTATCCAAGTCGCTATCCAAATCTGAGCTTTCGTCACTTCTCGAACACTCAGGTCAATAATTCACCACTCGCAACCTTAATTTCAGTTAATATTTCCATAGCTGACATCCTGAAAAGGTGACATTGCTATCTTTAACCTGCTGCATTCAGGATGTTGGAGGCTAAAGGAAAGGTTTCAGATTGATCCCTTTGCAGCATGTACAGCAAAACCATGTCTTTCGTGTATGTTGCCAGCATATCTGTGGCTGCCACCGAGGAGCAATCGCTATTTGAAAATAATTATATTGACTGATGGGACCTCATCCAGTTTTGACTATTACTGACATAATGATGTTGTCATAAGAATCTGAATTGTTCATGTATCCCTTATGTGTTCATTGAGTACTGCTGTGTACTGCAGTGTACTTGGCTAAGTACTGACTGAATATCTGTGTCCTCTGCTGTGTACTGGAATACACTGTTGAGTACTGCTATGTATTGTATTGGTACTGAATTCTTAAATTGCTGCTTCCTCTGGATTGGAACTGAGAAAGGCGCTGGTTTGTGCTTCAGCATTGGAGACACTCATTGCTGACCCACTGCTGACTTGAGCCGTTCTCTTCCAGCCTTCAGGGCTGACTTGCCAAGTCTGTACTGACAGCGGTGTGAAATTAAAAAGTTGAGAAGGGAGCCACGAAAAATCACTCTCCGTGTAGAGTACTTTACACAAAATATTGTGTCCTTTCCCTTCCCACTGAAAGCTAAGAAGCTGGATGACTCCTTCAATTCTATGGTCAGCTTTAGGATAGCACTATGTATGGCCGCCCCATACATAGCCCACAATGTATGGGGCGGCTAATCCTGTAAAATTGAGCACTTTGTGCTTTTTTTTGGAACGGGGCGGAAGTAGGGGTGGAACGGAGTGACCGTCACTAGTGGGGTGGAATGGGGACCGGGCGGAGTGGCTGTCAATAGCGGGGCGGAAGTGGGGGCGAGGCGGAGTAGCCGACATCATGTTGGCGCGTCACAACGTCCCTCCCCTTCAGTTAAAAGGGGAGGGCCACTGTGAACTCTGCAGCCACTTCAGTGGCAAACATTGGGCCACCAGTAAGGATTTTGGCCAGGCCAGCGGCCTGGCACTCAAGCAGGGGTGCCATGCTGCCTGTTGGCGGCCCGACTGAACCTGTGGCCATAATTGTCGACCTGGAAGTCGGCCGACAAAAAACTAACATGGTGTCACCAACAGCACCACCTCCCCTTTAAGGGCGGCCATGCTGCCAAGCCACAGAAAGTGTAGCGACAGCAAAAGCTGTCAGTGGCACCGACGGAGACTTAGCGGTCAGTCTGCACCGACCCATGGCTGCCACTTTCAGGTGGCCACTGGCCTGATAGAAAGGGGCAGTTTCAGCCCCATAAAGTTCTAAAAGTCCATTTCATAGCCTGTGTGAGGGAGAAACAGTGTGAGACGATCTCCCTAGGATGGTCTCGCAGCATTTGTTACCATAGGTGTGTTATTCACCCCACAGGTAAGCTGCAATTCTCACTTTAATGTAATAGAAATACTACAGTATAATTTAACCATGAAACCAGAGGCTATGGAGCATCACAGCATTAAGTCATTATTACTTGAGACTAATTAGTTTACAGATGATGTGGAAATTCTCTCCATGGAGTTCGGACACAGAATCAGTTACAGCTATATGCCAAACGGCTTCGGGTCGTGTTCAATTGAGTTATTTATGTGCAGTCATGGCCAAGTTTTCACTTGTTTATGCGGCTGGTGTAATGAAATATTCCTGCGACGGACAACCTCCGCGATAAAAGGATAGTTTTGTAAAAAGCAGTACAGCAGAAAACCACTTAATTTGTCATGAGAATTTGCAGATTCCTTTCACCTACTTGGAGCATGTTTTGAAAGGATATGTTATCTTCTTCATTGCCCCTCTCATCCTGTTTACTCCCCATTGGTTCCATATACCTGGACATAGAGAGAACATGGTAGGTAACTGGTCCCACGCCCCAACCACAGTCATTCTTGATGTACTGGGTACAGGGATTTACACAAAAGCGGCTGTGAAGACTTCCCACCTGGCCGCCCCTCAGCCTTAGCCCCTTCCTGTGACTTCATTGGCCAAAACCTATATTTTGAACCGTGTACACTATTATATATTCGTCAACATCAAGAACAACAACTTTCATTTATATAGCACCTTTTACTGTAAAAAAAAATCCCAAGGTGCTTCACAGAAGCACTACACAGAGAAACATTACACCAAGCCAAAAAGTGAGATATTTGGCACTACCTCGGAGTCGAGGTTAACTTGCTTCCACACTAATATGAGTTTTCAGGTGACTGAAGAGTCCAATGCGGGACCTACAGTCTCTGTCACAGGTGGGGCAGACGGTGGTCGGAGGGACGGGTGGGTGGGGTGCTTGGATTGTCGTGCGCTCCTTCCGCTGTTTGCGCTTGGCTTCCACGTGCTCCCAACGGAGAGACTTGAGGTGTTTGGCGCCTTCCCAGATGCTTCTCCTCCACTTTGAGTGGTCTTAGGCCTGGGATCCCCAGGTGCCGGTGGGGATGTTGCACTTTTTCAAGGAGGCTTTGAGGGTGTCCTTGAAGCATTTCTTCTGTCCACCTGGGGCTCGCTTGCCGTGTCGGAGCTCCGAGTAGAGCGCTTGTTTTGGGAGTTTAGTATCGGGCATGCAGATGATGTGGCCTGTCCAGTGGAGCTGATCAAGTATGGTCAGTGCTTCAATACTGGGGATGTTGGCCTGAGTGAGAACACTGACATTGGTGCGCCTATCCTGCCAATGGATTTGCAGAATCTTGCGGAGGCAGCGTTGGTGGTACTTCTCCAGTGCTTTGAGGTGCCTGCCGTACATAGTCCATGTCTCTGAAGCATATAGGAGGCTGGGTATCACTACTGCTCTGCAGACCATGAGCTTAGTGCTGGATTTGAGATCCTGGTCTTCAACCACCCTCTTCCTCAGGCGACTGAAGGTTGCACTGGCACACTGAAGGTGGTGTTGGACTTCTTCAGTGACATCTGCCCTTGTTGACAGTAGACTCCGAGGTATGGAAAATGGTCCACGTTGTCCAAGGCCTCGTCATGGATCTTGATAATCGGGGGCAGTACTGTGAGGCGGGGGCAGGTTGGTAGAGAACCTTTGTCTTACAGATGTCTAGTGTAAGGACCATACACTCGTACACTTCGGTGAAGGTGTTGACGATGGTTTGGAGTTCGACCTCCGAGTGTGTGCAAACGCAAGCGTCGTCTGCATTCTGTAATTCAATGACACAGGATGGGACGACTTTGGATGTGGACTGGGGGCGACAGAGGTTGAACAATTTCCCATTTGTTCTGTAGAATAGCTCCATTTCAGCGGGGAGCTTATTGAGGGTGAGATGGAGCATTGCAGCAAGGAAGATCGAGAAGAGCGTTAGTGCGATGACACAGCCTTGTTTGAACTCGGTCCACACGTGTATTGGGTCTGTGGTGGATCTATTGATAAGGATCACGGCTTGCATGTCATCGTGAAGGAGGGAGAGAGAAAACAGGGAATTATAGACCGGTCAGCCTGACCTCAGTAGTGGGTAAAGTGATGGAATCAATTATTAAGGATGTCATAGCAGTGCATCTGGAAAATGGTGACATGATAGGTCCAAGTCAGCATGGATTTGTGAAAGGGAAATCATGCTTGACAAATCTTCTGGAATTTTTTTGAGGATGTTTCCAGTAAAGTGGACAAGGGAGAACCAGTTGATGTGGTATATTTGGACTTTCAGAAGGCTTTCGACAAGGTCCCACACAAGAGATTAATGTGCAAAGTTAAAGCACATGGGATTGGGGGTAGTGTGCTGACGTGGATTGAGAACTGGTTGTCAGACAGGAAGCAAAGAGTAGGAGTAAACGGGTACTTTTCAGAATGGCAGGCAGTGACTAGTGGAGTGCCGCAAGGTTCTGTGCTGGGGCCCCAGCTGTTTACATTGTACATTAATGATTTAGACGAGGGGATTAAATGCAGTATCTCCAAATTTGCGGATGATACTAAGTTGGGTGGCAGTGTGAGCTGCGAGGAGGATGCTATTAGGCTGCAGAGTGACTTGGATAGGTTAGGTGAGTGGGCAAATGCATGGCAGATGAAGTATAATGTGGATAAATGTGAGGTTATCCACTTTGGTGGTAAAAACAGAGAGACAGACTATTATCTGAATGGTGACAGATTAGGAAAAGGGAAGGTGCAACGAGACCTGGGTGTCATGGTACATCAGTCATTGAAGGTTGGCATGCAGGTACAGCAGGCGGTTAAGAAAGCAAATGGCATGTTGGCCTTCATAGCGAGGGGATTTGAATACAGGGGCAGGGAGGTGTTGCTACAGTTGTACAGGGCCTTGGTGAGGCCACACCTGGAGTATTGTGTACAGTTTTGGTCTCCTAACTTGAGGAAGGACATTCTTGCTATTGAGGGAGTGCAGCGAAGGTTCACCAGACTGATTCCCGGGATGGCGGGACTGACCTATCAAGAAAGATTGGATCAATTGGGATTGTATTCACTGGAGTTCAGAAGAATGAGAGGGGACCTCATAGAAACGTTTAAAATTCTGACGGGTTTAGACAGGTTAGATGCAGAAAGAATGTTCCCAATGTTGGGGAAGTCCAGAACCAGGGGTCACAGTCTGAGGATAAGGGGTAAGCCATTTAGGACCGAGATGAGGAGAAACTTCTTCACCCAGAGAGTGGTGAACCTGTGGAATTCTCTACCACAGAAAGTAGTTGAGGCCAATTCACTAAATATATTCAAAAGGGAGTTAGATGAAGTCCTTACTACTCGGGGGATCAAGGGTTATGGCGAGAAAGCAGGAAGGGGGTACTGAAGTTTCATGTTCAGCCATGAACTCATTGAATGGCGGTGCAGGCTAGAAGGGCTGAATGGCCTGCTCCTGCACCTATTTTCTATGTTTCTATGTTTCTATGTTTCTATGTGAAGCAGGCGGAGGATGGTGACGAACTTTTGAGGGCAGCCGAAATTGAGGAGGGCGATCCATAATCCCTCACAGTGTCGAAGCCCTTTGTGAGGTCAAAGAAGGCCATGTACAGGGTTTGGTGCTGTTCCCTGCATTTCTCTTGAATTTGACGGGTGGTGAGATCACTAAAATCTTGGTCAAAGAGGTGGGTTTTAAGGAAGGTCTTGAAGGCTGAGACGGAGGTGGAGAGGCAGAAATGTTTAGGAAGGGTATTTTGGAGCATAGGGCCACGACAGCTGAAGGCACGGCCGCAAATGGTGAGATGGGGATGCATTTAAGGCTACCATTCCACAGTGTACTGTCACACTCTAGTATGATTACATTCACCAATTTGAGTAATTGACTGGTACAGGGCAGGACTATATGGCAGTGCTATGCAGTGTTTTTCCCTAGTTCACATGTAAATCTATTGCTTTGTGTGTTATCAGATGTGAATCGGTTCTGTTGTAACTCTCTCAGTTTGAGTGTGTTTTGTGTTTGTATTCGTAGTTATCTGCCCTACGTTTTACTTGATGGGGTTGGTTCATTTGTTACTATTATCTCCTGTTATTTCCTTCCTTTTCAGCCTATTTGGTGTCTCCCTATTTAATTTGCCCCTCATCTTTATGCTTTCCCCAGGGCTGCACTGGTGAGATTAACTGCTTTCTACAGGTTATTCCTGCCTTTAGATCTCTCGTTCTCTGACATAGTCCGTGGTCAAGAACTTAGTGTGACCACATGACGGGAATACGTGCCTCTCATTTTAACTTTCTAAGGTTCTGTGGGAAGGCACACTGTCTTCCACTTGGTTCCCCAGTATAATTTCTACAAGACGATCTGGGCTCTCATCAAACACCAAAGACAATATTGAGAGACATCTGCTATTGCTGCAGTTTTTACAGACTGCACCCTGTTATGTGTCCGAACACAACAACCAATGCAAATAAGTTTGCATTAAGGGCTCATTAAAAATAGCGACTGAATTGTCTGTGAGGCGCAGTTAGTACTAAAACGTTATGTTACAATGTTTAAAACATCAAAAAACTCAGATCTGGAAAAAAGAAACAGATGGCCCACCAAACTCACTTTGTCCAGAGTCCACATATGGATATAGTATCATGGACTTCTTTCACCCGCCAAGGGAACGCAGAGTTCCTGCTCCTATCTCCACTGAAAAAAATTGAACAACACTACTGAAGCCTTCAATGGCCCTTCTCAATTCAAAATGATTAAGCTCCCTTATAAAGTATCAATTGACCCAAAATCATGGCCTTTTACGGCAAATCGGTTCCACATGTTCACCATCTAATGGGGGGAGGGAAGGAGGAACAAAAGTTTTTCTTATCTCTAAACTTGTTATTCGACTGCAAAGAGAAATACTAATTCCTCTGATTTTGGAGACATTGATGAGGGATCCTCAGTTTAAGATTGCCGCTAAGAATGAGGAGCGAGTTACATAGAAACATAGAAAATAGGTGCAGGAGTAGGCCATTCGGCCCTTCAGGCCTGCACCACCATTCAATAAGATCATGGCTGATCATTCACCTCAGTACCCCTTTCCTGCTTTCTCTCCATACCCCTTGATCCCTTTAGCCGTAAGGGCCATATCTAACTCCCTCTTGAATATATCCAATGAACTGGCATCAACAACTCTCTGCGGCAGGGAATTCCACATGTTAACAACTCTCTGAGTGAAGAAGTTTTTCCTCATCTCGGTCCTAAGTGGCTTACCCCTTATCCTTAGACTATGTCCCCTGGTTCTGGACTTCCCCAACATCGGGAACATTCTTCCTGCATTTAAACTGTCCAGTCCTGTCAGAATTTTATATGTTTCTATGAGATCCCCTCTCATCCTTCTAAACTCCAGTGAATACAGGCCCAGTCGATCCAGTCTCTCCTCATATGTCACTGCCATCCCGGGAACCAGTCTTGTGAACCTTCGCTGCACTCCCTCAATAGCAAGAACTTCCTCAGATTAGAAGTCCAAAACTGAACACAATATTCCAGGTGAGGCCTCACTAAGGCCCTGTACAACTGCAGTAAGACCTCCCTGCTCCTCTACTCAAATCCCCTAGCAATGAAGGCCAACATACCATTTGCCGCCTTCATCGCCTGCTGTACCTGCATGCCAGCTTTCAATGACTGATGTACCTTGACACCCAGGTTTCGTTGCACCTCCCCTTTTTCTAATCTGCCGCCATTCAGATAATATTCTGCCTTCATGTTTTTGCCACCAAAGTGGATAACCTCACATTTTATCACATTATACTGCAATTGCCATGCGTTTGCCCTCTCACCCTGCAGCCTCTTAGCGTCCTCACAGCTCACACCACCATCCAGCTTAGTGTCATCTGCAAACTTGGAGATATTACACTCAATTCCTTCATCTAAATCATTAATGTATTTTGTAAATAGCTGGGGTCCCAGCACTGAGCCCTGCGGCACCCCACTAGTCACTGCCTGCCATTCTGAAAAGGACCCGTTTATCCCGAATCTCTGCTTCCTGTCTGCCAACCAGTTCTCTATCCAAGTCAGTACATTACCCCAATACCATGTGCTTTAATTTTGTACAATAATCTCTTGTGTGGGACCTTGTCAAAAGCCTTTTGAAAGTCCAAATACACCACATCCACTGATGATCCCTTGTCCACTCGACCAGTTACATCCTCAAAAAATTCTAGATTTGTCAAGCATGATTTCCCTTTCATAATTACCTGTTTTCTCTCTCCCTCCTTTCTTAAAAAGTGGTGTTACATTAACTACCCTCCAGTCTATAGGAACTGATCCAGAGTCGATAGTCTGTTGGAAAATGATCACCAATGCATCCACTATTTCTAGGGCCACTTCCTTAAGTACTCTGGGATGCAGACTATCAGGCCCCGGGGATTTATCGGCCTTCAATCCCATCAATTTCCCGCCTAAAGGTTTTCCTTCAGTTCCTCCTTCTCACTAGACCCTCGGTCCCTTAGTATTTCCGGAAGGTTATTTGTGTCTTCCTTCGTGAAGACAGAACCAAAATATTTGTTCAACTGGTCCACCATTTCTTTGTTCCCCATTATAAATTCACCTGAATCTGACTGCGAGGGACCTACGTTTGTTTTCACTAATCTTTTTCTCTTCACATATCTATAGAAGCTTTTGCAGTCAAGTTTTTATGTTCCCAGCAAGCTTCCTCTCATACTCTCTTTCCCCCCTCTTAATTAAACCCTTTGTCCTCCTCTACTAAATTCTAAATTTCTCCCAGTCCTCAGGTCGCTGCTTTTTCTGGCCAATCTATATGCCTCTTCCTTGGATTTAACACTATCCTTAATTTCCCTTGTTAGCCACGGTTGAGCCACCTTCCCCGTTTTATTTTTACTCCAGACAGAGATGTACAATTGTTGAAGTTCATCCATGTGATCTTTAAATGTTTGCCATTGCCTAACCACCGTCATCCCTTTAAGTATCATTCGCCAGTCTATTCTAGCCAATTCATGTCTCATACCATCGAAGTTACCTTTCCTTAAGTTCAGGACCCTAGTCTCTGAATTAACTATGTCACTCTCCATCGTAATAAAGAATTATACCATATTATGGTCACTCTTTGGAGAGATGTCTTTATTCAGAGTTGTTGGGGCATGGAATGCACTGCCACAGTGCAGGTTTGAGGGAAACGCTATTGCATCTTTTAAGGAAAGAAAACTGATAAATATTTAAAGCAGAGGAAGATGCAGGGCTCCAGGGAGAGAGCTGGGGCAGTGGGATTAGCTTTAGATTGCTCCAGCAAAGAGCCAGCACACACACAATGGGCTGAGAGAAATACTTCTGTGCTGTAAACTTATATGGTCCTATGCGAGTGCATGTTTAGTCCATACCTAGTGTGTCCCTCTACATGCATTTTATTAGTTCGTAAAAAGTAGAATCTATATCCAAACTGGCAGGTGTTCTTCTACTGTGCGAGAATACATGGACCTACTCACTCAGTCAGCTATTCGAGACTCTGATGTGATGTAACTTGATTGTAGATCTCTCAAGTCCCGCTGTATGAGATGGCACATTAGTTTATTGTTTAATAGGAATCTATGGCATTGGAATAATGTAACTGGAAACTTCAGGTGGGGGCGGGGGAATCTTCAATTTGCAAGCACTTCTTAAGCTTCATTTTTGTTTAGTATTTACCAGTGCTGACCTTTAGATTCAGTTATTTTGGGCCCAAATTTCCCCAGGAGTTGCTCCGTTTTTTTTGGAGCAACTTGATTTTTCTGGAGTATCTTTTTAGTTGCAATTATGGCCATTTAATTTGCGCCAGTGTAAGTGGGTTAGTTAGGTTTTTTTTTAGTTTAGTTTGTTTTTTCAAAAGGGGGCGGTCCCAGTCACTTACGGCTGTTTTGGCCATTTAAGTGAGTTTGGTCAACAAATAGTTGCTCCAAACTAACTTAAGCCAGCATATGTTGCCACTTCTGTCCGCACAGAAAAACCTTACCTAGAGTTAAGGAATCGACGCAAGTAACTACATTTAAAGCACAACCAAGCACCAAACAAAGCACAAAAATGAATACGCATTCAATAAAAAAATAAAGAACTGAAGTAAATAATTAAATGAACAAATAAAGAACTGAAGTAAATCCTACCTTCAACTAAACTCTGCAGCAGCTGGCCGTGCGGGAGTCCCTTCGGCCTGGGATAGGGGAGGGAGAACGCAGCATCTGAACGGGCAGGGGGAGGGAGGGAGGGAGGGAGAAGGCTCAATGTGGCAGACTGGAAGGGTGGGTGCTGGGGATGGTGGGTGGTGAACGCGGCACAAAATGTATTCGATTTGGTCAACAAAATAACGCCACGAACCGATATTGGATTGGTGCCAGCAGCTTTTGGTTGATTGCCTTGGTTCATTCAAAGTTTGCTTTTCTGGCCTCAGCCAGCTTGGTAATTCAGCTCGAGACAGGTCCCCATTTGCCTCGCCCCCTCTTGGCCTGTTCCTTCGCTTTCACACGCTGCATGAAGCCATCCTCGCTCTCTGAATGATTCATGTGCGCCACACGCACATTAACCCTGTTGCTGAGCATCTCCTGCCTTTGACTTGCTGGTTGACAATAATGCCTTCGGCAAATTATGCTGTAAAGGCCCCAATCTTGTCATAAAATATTCAAGATGCTTTAAATCAAAGCGTGCGCCCACACATAGGCACAGTCACTGAAATAATGCTGCTCGGGCCATTGGGGGCCTGCTCACATGAACACGGCATCGGGGGTGCCCATTCGGCCAAGGCTAGGGGCGGCGTGCTTCGGGCCCCTCCCACACAGCCTGCAGAGATTCGGGCTGCGAGGAGCTACTGCACATGCTCGCACACTCTAGCGCGCATATGCAGAGATCCTGGCACTGTTTTCAGCACCGAGACCTGGCTCCGCCCTCCAAGCGCTCTGCTGCACTGCGCCAAGGACCTGGATCGACCGGACTGCGGGGAGAATACGAAGGTAAATAACAGGCGCCGTTTCTGTTCTTAAAAAGTCGGCGCACCTCATGGAGGTGCTCCATTCTAACCCCGGGGGCAAACTTGGGCCCTACGTCTCTGGGCAATAGAAACATAGAAAAAAGGTGCAGGAGTAGGCCATTCGACCCTTCGAGCCTGCACCACCATTCAATAAGATCATGGCTGATCATTCACCTCAGTACCCCTTTCCTGCTTTCTCTCCATACCCCTTGATCCCTTTAGCCGTAAGGGCCATATCTAACTCCCTCTTGAATATATCCAATGAACTGGCATCAATAACTCTCTGCGGTAGGGAATTCCACAGGTTAACAACTCTCTGAGTGAAGAAGTTTCTCCTCATCTCAGTCCTAAATGGCTTACTCCTTATTCTTAGACTGTGTCCCCTGGTTCTGGACTTCCCCAACATCGGGAACATTCTTCCCACATCTAACCTGTCCAGTCCCGTCAGAATTTTATATGTTTCTATGAGATCCCCTCTCATCCTTCTTAACTCCAGTGAATAAATGCCCAGTCGATCCAGTCTCTCCTCGTATGTCAGTCCTGCCATCCTGGGAATCAGTCTGATGAACCTTCGCTGCACTCCCTCAATAGCAAGAGCATCCTTCCTCAGATTACGAAAACCAAAACTAACACAATATTCCAGGTGAGGCCTCACCAAGGCCCTGTATAACTGCAGTAAGGCCTCCCTGCTCCTATACTCAAATCCCCTAGCTATGAAGGCCAAAATACCATTTGCCGCTTTCACCACCTGCTGTACCTGCATGCCAACTTTCAATGACTGATGTACCATGACACCCAGGTCTCGTTGCACCTCCCCTTTTCCTAATCTGCCGCCATTCAGATAATATTCTGCCTTCGTGTTTCTGTCCCCAAAGTGGATAACCTCACATTTATCCATATTATACTGCATCTGCCATGCATTTGCCCACTCACCTAACCTGCCCAAGTCACCCTGTAGCCTCTTAGTGTCCTCCTCACAGCTCACACCATCACCCAGTTTAGTATCATCTGCAAACTTGGAGATATTACACTCAATCCCTTCATCCAGTGAAGACTATACAATGATGCATCAGAGTTTCAGCTTCGTTCAGTACAACAGTTCAAGTCAATCCAGTACCATTGGCTCTGCGAGGTTGACTTTTACTTCACTGCATTGTCTAACTCTGCTATTTATAAGCCATTAGTCAGAGAACCTTACACAATATGGAGTGATGGAATTCATGCTAGATTTTTACCATTGAAAGTCATTTAAATAAGTCCATTGTTTTTGAGCCTATCACTGTTCCCAGTGACCTTCCAGCAGGTCACCTGTGGCAGCTATTGCCGCAATTGAATCCTTCTAAATGTTTGCTCGCACAAAGGTCCAGGTATGTCTGCTACAGAACTTGCAGTCAGAGTACTCTGAACTATGTGTGTGTTCTGACACACCGCACAGATTGTAAATCACATGGACCCACACGCACACTTTTGTTCCCAGTGTTCTTCCAAATCTAATGACTTGTATTAGATCCAACCATAAAGTAAAGAACATTTGACTGGAATATACAGTGACAAGCTGACCTCTGGGCTGGAAAGAAACGAGGAAATATTTTGAGGGCAAGTTGAATACATGGGTTTTAAGGAGAATTTTAAAGATGGGCAGAGAGGTGGTAAAGGCAACTGCTTTGGGAGAGAATTACAGAGGGAAGGAACAGCAATGGAAGAATAGCTAGCAATAATTCAGTATCAGAGAAGTAGAAATGTAATGGGTGGAGAGGATGACTTGGACAGTGTGACGAGAGGCTGTGGGGGGATTTGAAGTTGAAGGTGAGGATTTTGAAGTTGATTCCGGGAGGTATATGGAGCCAGTAGAGCTGGGGAAGGACCCGAGAAGTGAAGTTTTGAATGAGTTGTGAGTATATTTGGAGGCTTATGAGAGCATTGGAGACATCAGTCTTTGAGGTGATGACATTATGGGTTTAGGTTTCAGTAGCATTGAAGGAGGGATATTTCCAGAGTAGATAGAAAGCATTCTTGGCAAAGGCCTGGTATTGAGACACAAACTCATCTCAAGGTCAAAAAGGTTGCCAATGTTGCTAGTCTAAATATTTATAATTGATCCTGTTAAATCAATCATGGAGAAACAGCAGTAAAATCAGATTAAATAGCTCCAATGTAGAACCAGCACTGGCACAGGACTGATCTGCCAAATGGCTTCCTCTCATGCTGAAGCTTCTGTAATTCACAGCAACTTCGTATAACTTAATAATGTGAAGTGGCTGCTCATTTTTTCACAAAGAGTGCGCAATCTTTTCGGCTTTGTGTGTCACAAGGGTGCAAATCGTGGAGCTTTGCGGGTAACGTATGAAGTTTAATTCCAGGTTCCCATTAATGTGCATTGATTCTAACCTGCTGATTTAGGTTTTTTCCACCAATGAGGACAGCCCTTTCCAAACCTTCTGAAACAGCCCTTGAAATTCAAACAGGACAAACACTCAGCAGGTCAGGCAGCATGTGTGGAGAAAAACAGAGTTTAATGTTTCAGGTCGATGACCTTTCATCACAATAACAGTGGAAACAGAACCATGTTGCTTGGCTCATGTTGCTGCTTCTTGGATCACAAAGAGCCTGTGGCTATAATTTGGATGCCCCTTGTTTAAATATTCTGGATGTGATGGAAATCTTGGCTTGTAATTACTGTGACCCAAATCCTCAGTGGTATCGTTGTTTTAAATATAAATTCAGCACATGTGGAATTGTGCATTCCTGCTGGCCGTTGCTCTGTATTGAGGGGAGTGCACATAAAAAGCCAGATGACTGAACTGCATCCAACAAAAATTAATGATGCAGTGGCTGTTGGACTGTGTCACTGTACAGTAGCGATCTAAACAACCTTTTGGTCTGGAGCCCTTAATTAATTTTGTACGTATCTTCATAATGCAGGTTTTGAAGATTAGCCCCATTTTACTTTTACAAATATGTCGTTCCTGTTTGATTTCTATAAATATTGTTTGAAGTTGTACAGTAATTCCATTGCTCACCATGCTGGCACTCTTCTCCCCCACCCCCACCCCTCTCATGCCCCGCTCCCCCAACAGCAATTCATGGGGCCAGTCTTGCCTTTTGCTGGCTCTGCCATTTCATACCCAATGTAACAGCTGGTCCACTGCTCATGAGGTCAGGAATTCCCACCCACCTGCAGCATGCAGCAGAGTTCAATCCCACGGAACCAGGTGTGGCTGTGGGGGCAATTTGAGGAGCAGAGCAGGATGATTCTCACAGGAATGGGATTGTGTTTTCCATGGATTCTGTGATAAAAACGCAGCCATGACCTGCCACCAGCTCTGGTTATAGTTTTTGATGTAGGCTTGTAAAAACCACAGCACTTAGATGAATGTCTTTGTAGTGTTTTTGTTTACATTTGCAACATCCTTTTGATTTTATGATTTATTTATGGTTCAGAATTATAGAGCCATTAATTACCATAAGTTAACATGTACTCATTCCATTTACAGAAAAGCTGTACAATTCGAGAGGCCCTGACTTAAGAAGATCACTTTTCTCTTTGAAACAACTATTCCAGGTACAGTAACAGTCCAATATTTGAAGAAATCTTCATATCTCTTAGTATTTACATAGAAATACATCGAAGTTACAACAATGAAACGGGCCATTTGGCCCATCCAACCTATGTCAGCATTTACCCTCCATGTGAGCAAACAATCCTATTTGCCCACACTGTTTCCCCATCTCTTTATCCACTTTTCCTTCCTCCGTCTATCCAATTGAATCTGGAATGTTGAAATGGTTTCTTCCTCAATCACTAACTTTGGAATGAATCCCACAGCCTCACAACTCATTGTGTGAAGGAGTTTCTCCTGCTCTCTATTCCAAATCTCTTGCATTTAATCTTGTATCTGTGGCTCCTCGTTCTAGACTCTTCAACTACTGGAAAGAATCTGCTTCTATGTACCTTCTCCCATCCTTTTATAATGTTAAATACTTCTATCATAATCTGTGTTCTAAAAGGATATGTTCTAATCGTTCAAATCTTCACATTTGTATTTCTGCATACCTGGTAGTATCCTAGTAAATTCGCATGGCACACTCTCTAAAGCCTCAATATGCTTCCTGCAGTTCTCTAACTGAGGTCTTATTAAGGTTTTCTATATGCTCATCGTTACCTCTTGGCTTTTATATTCCATTCTTCTTGAGATAATCTTAGGTTTCTATTATATTCAGAATAACTCCACAAGACTGTGTTGTAAGCTCAAACCATTGTGACCTTGGTCTCTTTAATGTAACTCCAAAGTGAGGAAGTAGCATGGTGGATTGCCTTTTATACCTGCTTGCCCAGGGTGCACAGGTGACCCTTAGGTCTCCCACAAGTGTGCCCCCTGGTGGCAAGTCTTATACCTTGGTGAGGATTGCATACATAACATTACTCACCGCCCCCCCCCACCAAAAGTCTTAGATACAAGTTATTTACAAGTTGAGGCGATCTGGCGCTCTGCGTTCCCGGGTTGATCGCCTGAGTTGAAGTCCTGGCATGGGGGAGTTGGTCGGATCATTGCTGCACGGCAGCGCGGCTGGTCTGATCGGACTGTCGGGCATGGTGGGTTCATCCTCGTGGTTGACAGCGAGGTCGATTGCTGGTTGGGTGTGTGTTGGTGGATCACTGATGGTAAAGTCTTCTTCAAACTTTTCTTGGTTGTCAGTGAATCGCAGTTTGGTCTGATCCAAGTGCTGTCTGCACGTTTGCCCATTCAACAGTTTAACAACAAACACTCTATTCCCCTCCTTGGCTAAAACAGTGCCAGCAATCCATTTGGGACCATGACTTTAATTTAGAACAAACACAGGATCATTAACCTCAATGTCACATGATACAGCCATGCAATCGCGGTACACGTTATGCCAGTGCCGCCGGGTTTCTACATGATCATTGAGATCCGGGTGGACTAAGGAGAGCCTGGTTTTGAGTGCTCTCTTCATTAACAATTCTGCAGCGGAAAGCCCAGTGAGCGAGTGGGGGCACGTACGGTTGCTGAGCAGGACCCGAGATAACCGGGTCTGCAAGGAGCTGCCCGTTACGCATTTCAAGCTCTGCTTGATGGTTTGGACTGCCCGTTCCGCTTGACCATTGGATGCGGGCTTAAATGGGGCAGACCTGACATGCTTAATGCCATTGCGGGTCATGAACTCGTTGAATTCCGAGCTGGTGAAACATGGTCCATTGTCACTAACAAGAACGTCGGACAAACCATGGGTGGCGAACATGGCCTTGAGGCTTTCAATTTTGGCAGTGGACGTACATGATGACATTATTATACATTCAGTCCAATTAGAGTAAGCGTCCACTGCTACTAGAAACATCTTTCCTAGAAAAGGGCCAGCAAAATCTATGTGGACCCTGGACCATGGTTTGGAGAGCCATGACCACAGGCTCAGTGGGGCTTCCCTGGGTGCTTTGCTCAACTGTGAGCTAGTGTTGCATTGGTGTACGCATGACTCCAATTTGAAGTCAATGCCGGGCCACCAAACATGCGACCTGGCGATAGCCTTCATCATGACTATGCCTGGGTGGGTACTGTGTAGGTCGTGTATAAACGTTTCCCTGCCTTTTTTTGGCAAAACCACGCGATTCCCCCATAGGAGACAATCCGATTGGATGGACAATTTATCCTTACGTCGGTAGAACGAATTAATTTCATCTTGCAATTCCCTGGGAACCGCCGACCAGCTCCCATTAAGGATGCAGCTTTTTACTCGTGATAGCAGAGGGTCTTGTCTAGTCCAGGTCCTGATCTGGCGAGCTGTGACTGGTGACCCCTCGCTCATCATGTACGTCCACTGCCAAAATTGAAAGCCTCAAGGCAATGTTCGCCACCCATGGTTTGTCCGACGTTCTTGGTGGACAATGGCTACCGACTGATGGCGTCAGCGCAGTTCTCAGTGCCTGGTCTGCGGCGGATTACATAGTCATATGCAGACAATGTTAGTGCCCATCTCTAGATGCGGGACGAAGCATTGATGTTGATACCTTTGCTTTCTGAAAGCAGTGAAGTAAGCGGTTTGTGGTCGGTTTCGAGTTCGAACCGGAGACCAAATAGATATTGGTGCATTTTCTTAACCCCGTATACACATGCCAACGCTTCTTTCTCAACCATACTAGAGGCTTTTTCAGCCTTGGATAAACTTCTGGACACATATGCAACCAGTTGCAGTTTGCCTGATACATTTGCTTGCTGTAACACACAACCGACCCCGTACGATGATGCATCACAAGCTAGTACTAAACATTTACTTGGGTCATACAATACAAGTAAGAGCATAACAGGTTTCTGGCCTTATTAAAGGCTGCCTCTTGAGATTTATCCCAAACCCAGTCGTCACCCTTGCGTAGCAATAAATGCAGGGGTTCCAGCAAAGTGCTCAACCCCAGTAGAAAGTTACCAAAATAGTTGAGGAGTCCCAGGAACGAAAGCAGCTCTGTCACATTCTGTGGTCTCCATCTTAGAGTCCGTGGGTCTGATGCCGTCTGCCGCAATATTTCTCCCCAGAAATTCGACTTCTGGTGCCAGGAAAACACGCTTGGAGTGTTTCAGCCTGAGTCCCACTCTATCCAGTCGCTTTAGAACCTCTTCCAGGTTGTGCAAGTATTCGGTGGTGTTGTGACCAGTGATCAAGATGTCGTCTTGGAACACCACGGTGCATGGAACCGATTTCAGACTCTCCATGTTCCTCTGGAAGTTGGCCGCAGCCGAGCGAATCCCAAAGGGACATCTGTGGTACACGAACAGTCCTTTGTGCGTGTTGATGCATGTCAATTTCATTGACAGTTCAGCCAGCTCCTGTGTCATGTAAGCAGAGGTTCGATCTAGCTTGGTGAACGACTTGCCCCCTGCTAGCATTGCGAATAGGTCCTTCACTTTAGGTAGTGGTACTGGTCCTGTAACGAGACTCGGTTGATCGTTACCTTCTAGTCCCCACAGATTCTGACCGTCCCATCGCTCTTTAGCACTGGCATAATTGGACTGGCTCATTCGTTGAACTCGACTGGCGATATGATTCCCTCTCGTTGAAGTCTGTCCAGCTCGACCTCGACTTTCTCTCGCATCATATATGGGACTGCTCAGGCCTTGTGATGAACGGGCCGTGCCCCAGGAACAAGATGGATCTGCACCTTGGCACCTATGAAGTTGCCGATGCCTGGTTCAAATAACGCCGGGAATTTGTTTAGCACTTGGGCGCACGAGGCATCATCCACCGAAGACAGTGCTTTGATGTCTTCCCAGTTCCATCGGATCTTTCCTAGCCAGCTTCTATTGAACAGTGTTGGGCCATCGCCTGGTACAATCCATAGTGGTAAATAATGCACCATTCCGTCGTATGATACTTTCCTGCCGATAACAGGAATGAGTTCTTTGGTGTAAATGCGCAGCGTTGTGTGAATCGGGCTCAGTTTTGACCTCTGTGCCTTGTTGCCCCACAGTTTCTCAAAAGCCTTCTGGCTCATGATTGATTGACTTGACCCCCTGTCCAATTCGCTGGAGGTGCCCGATTGTTCCACAGCCCTTGCACACATAGTGCTTGAATCGACATTTTTGGGCTCTATGACTGCCCCCGCAGCGCCAACATGGTGTTAATAGATACGCATTCACACCCCACCCTGAGTCACCCTAGGCCTGGCCTCTGCGGTCGTGTAGGCCCTGCCATGTACAGTTCTGCCTGCTGAAGGCATTATTTTATGCACAGTTCTTGCCGGTGAGCTTCGATGCTGTGAAGATATCTGTTTCGTATTGTCGCTCGTGGATATGAAAGCCTGGGCTATCGTGATGGCCTTGATCAGATCTAGGGATTCGGCAGACAGCAGTTTGCGAAGAATGACCTCGTGGCCGATTCCAAGCATGAAAAAGTCCCGCAACATTTCCCCCAAAGATCCAGCAAATTCGCACTGTCCCACAAGGCGTCTTAGGTCGGCGACAAAGCTCACCATGTTCTGGCCCTCGGAGCGATGGTGTGTGTAAAAGTGATACCTGGCCATTAGGATGCTCTCCTTTGGCTTGAGGTGTTCCCAAACCAGCGTGCACAGCTCTGTGTAAGTCTTGTCCGTTGGTTTGTCCGGTGCCAGCAGATTTTTGACGTGGCCATATATCGAAGACCCACATACGGTGAGGAGAATCGCCCTGCACTTGACCGCCATCTCAGCCATGTCTAGCTCGTTGGCCAAAAAGTACTGGTTGAGATGCTCAACGAAGGCTTCCCAATCATCACCCTCAACTAGTCTCTCAAGAACACCAACAGCAGCCATTATTGCATGAAAGTTCATGATCTGTAACTCGTCGCCAATTATTATGTTCAGAATAACTCCACAAGACTGTGTTGTAAGCTCAAACCATTGTGGCCTTGGTTTCTTTAATGTAACTCCAAAGTGAGGAAGCAGCATAATGGATTGCCTTTTATACCTGCTTGCCCAGGGTGCACACGTGACCCTTAGATCTCCCATAGGTGTTGTTGAGATTTGCAATCATAACAGTTTCCATTCGATTTTTTTAACAGCCTTATCAACCTGAAGTGCTGTCTTCATAGCCCAACGAGTCTGTACCCCCATATGACTTTGCTCGTCCACAGAACCCAGTATGTTAAAAGTCTTGTGTAAGCATGGGAATGTTGGCCTGATCGAGAACACTGACGTTGGTGCGTCTGTCCTGCCAGTGGATTTGCAGGATCTTGTGGAGGCAAATCCCCTGGGAGGACAGATGCACCAGCGCCAGTGTTCTCACTCAGGCCAACATCCCCAGCATCGAAGGACTGACCACGCTCAATCAGCTCCGTTGGGCAGGCCACACCGTCCGCATGCTTGACACGAGATTCCCAAAGCAAGCGCTCTATGCGGAACTTCGACACGACAAGTGAGCCCCAGGTGAGCAGAGGAAACACTTCAAGGACACCCTCAAAGCCTCCTTGATATAGTGCAACATCCCCACTGTCTTCTGGGAATTCCAGCACCGCCCAAAGTGGAGGAAGAGCATCCGGGAGGGCACTGAGCACATCGAGTCCCATCGCCGAGACCAAGCAGAAACCAAGCATAGACAATGGAAGGAACATGCGTCAACCCAGGCTCCCCGACCACCCTTTCCTTCAACCACTGTCTGCCCCACCTGTGAAAGAGACAGTAGGTCCTGCACTGGACTCCTCAGTCACCTGAGAACTCACTTTTAGAGTGAAAACAAGTCATGATGATGATGATGGAAGCATGCATCACACTCTATATATGTCCGTAGCATCTGTCACAGTTTTCTGATTAGCTTAAATTTCCCTGGATCCAATTAAGCCTCACTATCCACTTAATTCACTGTGTCTCGCCCGATCTCTCACAAACTTCTACCATGTCCTCCAACTCACTGTGAGCAGCACCACAGAAGATCTTCTCGTTTTTATGAAGTAAAGCCAACACGAGAAACGTACGATTGACCTTTAGTCCCATGCTCACGTACAAATGTTTTCAACTGCTGTTGCGGCTTTGATGGTAGCTGGGAGCTAAGCTGTTGTCATGGAACATGAAAGGGATTCATGAACTGGGAAACTCAAATTGCACTGAATTAAAACAAGGGAGAATTTAAGGTTGACATAAATGCCCATCATATCCATATCCCAATTTATTGGAGGGGGATGGGGGGAAGGAAAAAGTGACTTGTACATCCCAAACTTCTCTGTTTAATTATTGTAAATATTTCTCGGCTCTTTCTTATTCCCCTTCTGTGCTATTAGATAGAATTACATAGAATATACAGCACAGAAACAGGCCAACCAGTCCATGCCAGCGTTTAATTGATTGTAGAATCACTGGGGGGTATGAATTCTTTATTTCCGTGTGCTGAGAAAGTAAAAGTGCAACAAAAGAGACGGACAAGGTCTCGAGAGAACTCCCCAGGGAATTCCTCAGTGAGCCTTTGTGCAGGCTTGGCCTGCATTAAATGATAAGAAGAGTGAATTAACATTGACATCTCCTCCCCCGCTTCTGCCAGCTGGCTCCTACAAGCCCAGCAATGTGGTGCGGCACAGAAGATGTAATCTTGAGCATATGGACCTGTGTAAAGATCCAGCCCGTTTGGCAGAGTGTGGGGTGCACAATTTAAAACTAATTAACTAACACACAACAACAGCTTGCAGTTACACAACTTCCTGAATGTAACCAACTGTTCAAACGCTTCATGATCAAACCCGATTCAGTACACTGCCTCGTGTTCTTCCCACTAACATGAACATACATTCTGAAGCTTCCTCCTATAATTGTAGAAACATAGAAAATAGGTGCAGGAGTAGGCCATTCGGCCCTTCAAGCCTGCACCGCCATTCAATAAGATCATGGCTGATCATTCACCTCAGTACCCCTTTCCTGCTTTATCTCTATACTCCTTGATCCCTTTAACCGTAAGGGCCATATCTAGCTCCCTCTTGAATATATCCAATGAACTGGCATCAACGACTCTCTGCGGTAGGGAATTCCACAGGTTAACAACTCTCTGAGTGAAGTCGTTTCTCCTCATCTCAGTCCTAAATGGCTTACTCCTTATTCTTAGACTGTGTCCCCTGGTTCTGGACTTTCCCAACATCGGGAACATTCTTCCTGCATCTAACCTGTCAGTCCTGTCAATTTTATATGTTTCTATGAGATCCCCTCTCATCCTTCTAAACTCCAGTGAATAAAGGCCCAGTCGATCCAGTCTCTCCTCATATGTCAGTCCAGCCATCCCAGGAATCAGTCTGGTGAACCTTTGCTGCATTCCCTCAATAGCAAGAACATCCTTCATTAGATTAGGAGACCAAAACTGAACACAATATTCCAGGTGAGACCTCACCAAGGCCCTGTGCAACTGCAGTAAGACCTCCCTGCTCCTATACTCAAAACCCCTAGCTATGAAGGCCAACATACCATTTGCCTTCTTCACCGCCTGCTGTACCTGTATGCCAACTTTCAATGACTGATGTACCATGACACTCAGGTCTCGTTGCACCTCCCCTTTTCCTAATCTGCCACCATTCAGATAATATTCTACCTTCGTGTTTTTGCCTCCAAAGTGGATAACCTCACATTTATCCACATTATACTGCATCTGCCTTGCATTTGCCCACTGACCTAACCTGTCCAAATCATTCTGCAGCCTCTTAGCGTCCTCCTCACAGCTCACACTGTCACCCAGTTTAGTGTCACCTGCAAACTTGGAGACATTACACTCAATTCCTTCATCCAAATCATTAATGTATATTGTAAATAGCTGGGGTCCCAGCATTGAGCCCTGTGGCACTCCATTAGTCACTGCCTGCCATGCTGAAAAGGATCCGTTTATCCTCACTCTCTGCTTCCTGTCTGCCAACCAGTTCTCTATCCACGTCAGTACATTACCCCCAATACCATGTGCTTTAATTTTGCACCAATCTCTTGTGTGGGACCTTGTCAAAAACCTTTTGAAAGTCCAAATACACCACATCCACTGGTTCTCCCTTGTCCACTCTACTAGTTACATCCTCAAAGAATTCCAGAAGATTTGTCAAGCATGATTTCCCTTTCATAAATCTATGTTGACTTGGACCGATCCTGTCACTGCTTTCCAAATGCGCTGTTATTTCATTTTGAGTAATTGATTCCAACATTTTCCCCACTACTGATATCAGGCTAACCAGTGTACAATTACCCGTTTTCTCTCTCCCTCCTTTTTTAAAACATGGTGTTACATTAGCTACCCTCCAGTCCATAGGAACTGATCCAGAGTCGATAGACTGTTGGAAAATGATCACCAATGCATCCACTATTTCTAGGGCCACTTCCTTAAGTACTCTGGGATGCAGACTATCAGGTCTCGGGAATTTATCGGCCTTCAATCCCATCAATTTCTCAAACACAATTTCCCGCCTAATAAGGATATCCTTCAGTGCCTCCTTCTCACGAGACCCTCGGTTCCCTCGTACTTCTGGAAGGTTATTTGTGTCTTCCTTCGTGAAGACAGAACCAAAGTATTTGTTCAACTGGTCTGCCATTTCTTTGTTCCCCATTATAAATTCACATGAATCTGACTGCAAGGGACCTACTTCACTAATCAGTCTTCACTAATCTTTTCCTCTTCACATAGCTATAGAAGCTTTTCCAGTCAGCTTTTATGTTCCCGATAAACTTCTTCTCATACTCTATTTTCCCCGTCCTAATTAAACCCTTTGTCCTCCTCTGCTGAATTCTAAATTTCTCCCAGTCCTCAGATTTGTTACTTTTTCTGGCCAATTTATTTGCCTCTGCCTTGGATTTAACACTATCCTTAATTTCCCTTGTTAGCCACGGTTGAGCCACCTTCCTTCCCCGTTTTATTTTTACTCCAGACAGGGATTTACAATTGTTGAAGTTCATCCATGTGATCTTTAAATATTTGCCATTGTCTATCCACCGTCAACCCTTTAAGTATCATTTGCCAGTCTATTCTAACCAATTCACGTCTCATACTATCGAAATTACCTTTCCTTAAATTCAGGACCCTAGTCTCTGAATTAACTGTGTCACTCTCCATCTTAATAAAGAATTATACCATATTATGGTCACTCTTCCCATAGGGGCCTCGCACAACAAGATTGCTAATTAGTCCTTTCTCATTACACATCACTCAGTCTAGGATGGCCAGCCCTCTATATGGTTCCTCGACATATTGGTCTAGAAAACCATCCCTGATACACTCCAGGAAATCCTCCTCCACCGTATTGCTACCTGTTTGGTTAGCCCAATCTATATGTAGATTAAAGTCGCCCATGATGACTGCTGTATCTTTATTGCACGCATCCCTAATTTCTTCTTTGATGCTGTCCCCAACCTCACTACTACTGTTTGGTGGTCTGGACACAACTCCCACTAGTATCCCACTGAGGTGATGGGAGGATTTGTTTCACCACCCAGTCAATATAGGTGGGCTGACTTTGGGATTAGTCTTAGAACTAGTGTATTCACTGAGACTGAACTAAGAGCCATTCTCCAAAATCTGTCTCCCAGTCATTCCTGCAACAGGTGACAGACCAAGACATCGATAACACATGTTACACGGCCCGATAGTAGAGGGATATATGTCGAGCAGCATAAATGAGGAAAACAGGTGTGCAGTGAGGCCAACATAATACCAGCCGATGGGCCTGTGCCGAAGCAGCCAGGTGCAGTTGCCACTAGCTAGAGCAAGCCGCCAGGGTCATCGCTAAAATATTCTTAAACTGACAGTAAATGTCATGCAAGATGTATACTGTGCATCGTGACTGTAGTATTTAATAACACATTATAGCTGGAGCACAATTGTAGTCAGAAAGAAAAGAAACATTGGGACCGAAATTGCCCCTTTATATAAGAGCTGTGACCATCTCAAAAAGTCGGTAAGCACGCACTGCTCAGTCGGCGCGGCGAGCCCGCCATTTTGAAAATTGCCCTCATGGATTTTCCTGGCGGAGAACATCTCTGCTCTGCCCGTGTTGCTGCCCCATCGACCCCTTACCGACCGGCGGCATCCCCCTTTCCGCCCCGTGTGGGAAATTGCCCCGCAGAAGCGGATTGGCCACCGATCGGTACCCCCGACTGCTTTCCCCAGCGGGAATCTTCTTGTGGTTGGGCGGCGCGTCCACCCTTAAAGGGGAGGACGCACTGCCGCTGCCACCATTTTATTTTAATTGTCGGCCGACTGCCAGGTCGGCCTGACATTGGTGGCCATAGGTTCAGCCGAGCTGCCACTCTTGGCTACCGAACCACAGCCCGGCCAAATCCCTCCGTGGTGGCCCAGTGTTTGCCACTAAAGTGGCTGCAGAGTTTGCAGCAGCCCTCCCCTTTAACTGAAGGAGTGGGACGTTGTGACGTGTCAGCGTGGTCTTGATGATTCGGAGCGACGGCTGTTCCGACCCGCCCGCACACCTGACCCATTCCAAAAAAAACAAAGCTGAATTTCCCTGGATTGTCGGACGGAACACTTAAAAGTCGGTAGGTGCACCCCATTTCAGCCGGAGGGCAATTTCTCCCCCATTACCTCTTCATATCCACGTAAAGCTCAACCCCTAAGATATCACTTTAACTGAGAATGATGTTGGGGGCGGGGGGGGCAGAGGTGGGGAGGGGGTGAATGCAGAGGAATGCTGAGTCTCAGGGGGACATTACTTATACTCATGAATCTTGACACAAAGGCAAACACACAATTAAACCATACTCCTGCCTTCAGTCTTTATGTTAATTAATAGTAGTCTCTGCATTTCATATTGTCTATTCCTTTTGTTGAAAGTACTAAATGCTGTTGGTCCATGAGGATAGTTGTACAAGTAAGTATATATGTGTAACAATGAACGCCAAAATTATTTCTTGTTAACACTCCTGTTAAGCGTCTTGGGACATTTCATTACGTTAAAGGCACTATATAAATGCAAGTTGTTTTTGTATAATGCCTAATCAGTTGATCACTACCTACATTCGGATCTTTCTCTGCATTGTGAATGAATGTTTAACTCACACTTAAGAAACTTAGGTCTGTTTGCTGCGATTCTATCCCACAATCCAACATCGTTGCTTGTAATCTAGAGTATAATCTATGTTTTGTCATGTTCAATATTATGAAAGAACTGTATTGGTGGATATTTTAGAAGCTACAGTAAACACTGGATAATGGTTTCAAGACATATGGGCTCCATTGGGAATCAAGAGTCTGAATTGCCATAATGCTTGGCCTCAAAAGTCTGAAGAGCTTTGAACATTACGAAGACGAATTTTGAAATAATATTGGTGGTTCAGTACCAGCTCCTACTTTTCAACATAACTAATAATGTCATTGCAACTGTTGCTCAGATTTTTCAAAATTTGTATGAAGTGCCAGGAAAGCTCCCTCTTCCCTATGATGCCAATAAATTACACGCATCTCACTGCCCCATGTGCTCGCATATTCCACCCAAAAATCGCAGGACTCTCAATGGACAAGGGTCACCATTACAAATCTTCACCACTAAAACGATTTGCTTCATGATGGCTGATATCCACCAAGAGATTTTTTTTCTCCCTATTTTCTCATTTCGGCAAATCCATTCCTATCTTTTGTTTCGCCACATCGGCAGGACTGTCTCGTTTACATATCTCTCGCCTTGGCTTCCGCAGAAAATGATGATGAGGCTGTCAAATATCTTGCTATCCTAAACTAGAAATGGCGTTCATTATTATACATATATACTTACTTGTACAACTATCCTCATGCACCAACAGCACTTAGTACTTTCAACAAATGAAATAGACAATATGAAATGCAGAGACTACTATTAATCAACATAAAGATTGAAGGCAGGAGTATGGTTTAATTGTGTGTTTGCCTTTGTGTCAAGATTCATGAGTATAAGTAATGTCCTCCTGAGACTTAGCATTCCTCTGCATTCACCTCCCCCACCCCCCCCCAACATCATTCTCAGTTAAAGTGAAAAAAAAACAATAAAAGGGAATATTATTTGAATGGGGAGAAATTACAACATGGTGCGGTGCAGAGGGACCTGGGGGTCCTTGTGCATGAATCCCAAAGAGTTGGTTTGCAGGTGCAGCAGGTAATCAGGAAGGCGAATGGAATGTTGGTCTTCATTGCAAGAGGGATGGAGTACAAAAGCAGGGAGGTCCTGCTGCAACTGTATAGGGTATTGGTGAGGCCGCACCTGGAGTACTGCGTGCAGTTTTGGTCACCTTACTTAAGGAAGGATATACTCGCTTTGGAGGGGGTACAGAGACGATTCACTAGGCTGATTCCAGAGATGAGGGGGTTACCTTATGATGATAGATTGAGTAGACTGGGTCTTTACTCGTTGGAGTTCAGAAGGATGAGGGGTGATCTTATAGAAACATTTAAAATAATGAAAGGGATAGACAAGATAGAGGCAGAGAGGTTGTTTCCACTGGTCGGGGAGACTAGAACTAGGGGGCACAGCCTCAAAATACGGGGAACCAATTTAAAACTGAGTTGAGAAGGAATTTCTTCTCCCAGAGGGTTGTGAATCTGTGGAATTCTCTGCCCAAGGAAGCAGTTGAGGCTAGCTCATTGAATGTATTCAAGTCACAGATAGATAGATTTTTAATCAATAAGGGAATTAAGGGTTCTGGGGAGCGGGCGGGTAAGTGGAGCTGAGTCCACGGCCAGATCAGCCATGATCTTGTTGAATGGCGGAGCAGGCTCGAGGGGCTAGATGGCCTACTCCTGTTCCTAATTCTTATGTTCTTATGTTCTTATGTAGTGTACAGATTGCGGCCTGTGCTGTGAGTATTCAGAGCTGTAATGGGGCCGGTTGATGGTTTGATTGAAGGCAAGCGCAGTGCATTTCGATTAAACTTCCCAGTGACAATGAACTGGCATGGAATAAAACTCCTGTGTAGTGAGAGATCAATGAAGTTAAACTAACGAGATCTTTGTATTGGTGGACAATAATCTGATAAATGTCATGTATTGTACAACATTCAGGAATATAAGCCCTACTACACTGAGATTAAAGTATGCATGATGAGAACATGTTGGCTCAGAATTTGCTGGAGTGGGCTGTTAGTTAGACTTGTTCCTGTGCCCTTCAGCTCAAAAGATTTTCACCTACAGAGTTGCTGGAAGTGTGAGCTGATAACAAGGACAACAGGGCATCTGGGACCTTGGTGAACAGTTTATCTCCTTAACCAATGCAATTAAAACATTGAGAAATAAACAGAGGAGGGTGAATTAGAGAGGTTGAATTCAATGTCAAATTGAATGTAGAAAGAGAAATATAGTCCGGCAGTTTCTGGTGCCTGTGCAGGCGGGATTGGGGACGGGTCGGGAGTGAAAGTTGAAATAACTGAGTGGGTTGGGAACCCACCGTCATCCTGGCTCCTCGTGCCTTTCCCTCGGGCACATTTGCCAGCGTGGCAGCGACCCAAACAGCAGAGGCGGCCGAGCTAATTTACATCATTATTGAATACTTGTCAGATCCTTAAGGGTCTTTTTAACCCAACATCCAAATTTCCCTGGATGACTACGGGAATCACACAGCTCGGGAACCACGTCTGTGAACCCGAGGCAGAGTTCAGTGGCCATTGATGGAACTCATTACTGCCTAGCATGGAAAGCACATTAAATACTCCCCACTGACACCTGGTTACTTTCCTAAGGCAGATGCCAGTACTGAGTCCATTGTCAGTACAGATTTAGATTTCTAGAGATTGCAAGTATTCGCAGCAAAGTTGGGATCAACTGTCACCTCATTGGTACAACCTATCATCCCATTGATAGATTGTTTCTGACATCTCTACTTGACCTGCCATCTATAACATCAGCATGGCTGCCATTTATACTGTCTCACCTTGGTCCTCACAATCACACCACGATGAGCTTCAACCCCAACACAAGGTATACAGCAACCATCCTCAATGACCTGATGCTCCACAGGACAGAGGGCATCAAAACAGGGCTGCACCATGCCAGAGGCAATACCCCTAAGACATGGTGTACAGACAGAGGATGAGCTTCCTCAACATGACTGAGCAGCAGTGGCAAAGGAGTCTCAGGTGATCGCGCCAGGTCACCGCAGATAGTTGCAGCTTTCTGGAGCAAGACCTGCAGCCCAGGGGACTGGATGGACCTGCCTTACCAGTGGCTGTCAAAGTCACCAGCGTCCTCAACGTCTTCGCCTCAGGCTCATTCCAGGGATCTGCAGCAGGCATTTGCGGCATCTCGCAGTCGACCGCTCACAGATGCATCACACAGGTTACCGATTGCCCTCTTTGACAAGTAAGCCAATTATATCAACTTTGCCACTGATGAACCAGTGTTACTGAGTGCACGCTTGGCTTTGTCACTCTGGCTTGCTTCCCACGGGTGCAGCGAATCATCGACTGCACACATGTGGCCATCAGGGACCCCATCATCACCCAGGAGTCTTTGTCAACCGCAAGGGCTTCCACTCCCTCAATGTGCAGCTGGTCTGCAACCATAAGATGATCATCATGCATGTGTGTGCCAAATTCCCTGGCAGCTGCCATGACTCTTTCGTCCTTCGACAGTCCACCCTCCCTCAGCCCTTCGCTCCTCCAAACAGACTTTCCGGCTGACTGCTTGGAGACAAGAGCTATTCACTGAAAATGTGGCTCATGGCATCCGTGAGGAGGCCAAGTACTGAGGCCAAGGAGAGATATAATGAAAGCCATATTTCCACCAGATGTGGCATGGAGTAAACAATAGGCATACTGAAAATGTGCTTCAGATGCATTGACAGATCTGGAGGAGCCCTTCAGTGCGCACCAGCCAGGATCTCCAGAATCGTCATGGTCTGATGCGTCCTGCACAACAGCAGCAAGGATTGGAGCTGCATTAGGAACAAGGCATTGAGCGCACAGCCTTTTCAGAGGAGGAGAAGGAGCATCATCTGGAAGACGAGGAGGAGGCGTTGGAGGAACCTGTGGTCCAGATCCCAACAGCACCTGAGCACGTTGCTGCCGAGCAGGCCAGGGATGGCCAGATTTACTTAACTTCACGCTGCACACTCATATAGCTGCCACGCCAGGTTGCACCACCCCACAGCAATACCATAAAGGATCCCTACAATGACCAAGCCATTCCTTTCACACTGACCACTACTGCTGATAGTTCCGTTATGTCTCACCTTTCACTCTAACTCTCTAAGCCACTTCCGAAGTTGCAGACAAAATTGGCCATAACCAAAAAGTGGTGAAAATAAATATATTCATCTGTGACATCACAGTAACGGAAACTTTCCACAAACCGTTATTAAAACACCCAAGTGCTTACCCTTGTGTATCTACTTGTGTTTTATATTTCTTTTACACGTGCTTCTACGAGGTGCTACCCCTGTGGCTTCAGCAGAGCTAGAGGCAGCCTCCTCACTTCCCCGCTGCGACTGCATAGACACTCTTGGCGATGTCCTCTGGGTCTTGAAGCCTGTCTGTGAGGGCCCCGCCAACTGTGACTGTGCAGGGGCAGACTCGGCCATCACGATCCCAGGAGGCACGTGGGACTCTGACTGAAGAGGGGCAACGGGGAAGAAGTGCGAGTGCTTTAAGAGGAGCCTCCACTTCCATATCCCCTCTCACTATCATATCTCTCAGGGGCCACCCGCACTTGCTGGTGACGGAGCTCCCTCAGAGGTTGGATGGTCCTCTGCGGAGTCGTATTTCTCCTCCTCCCGGACAGTGACAGTTCTTGATGAATCTGTGAGAGAGTAAAGAGGTGATTTAGAAGTGTCCAATCAAGAATGGGTAAAGATCCCATTATGCACATGATGAACATTCACTGGCTGCTGACGTCAGTCTCCATATGAGTGACTGCTGTATGCCATGTGTCTGTATGAAATATAATTCTGTCACCAGGTTGCTGAGATGTCCCCCTCTCGCCGTCTCCCACCTCCAGCTGCTCTGCAACTCCTGATGCTTCCAGGGTGATCTCTTCTGCTGCAGTTAAGGTGACCAATGATGGAGGGCCACCTCTGGTTCTCACCATCTCCCTTTTGTTGTGGGCTCACTTCTCCTGCAAGGAGGGAAAGAAAAGAAGTTTGAGTGAGAGTGATGGAATGAGTGTAAGGAATGGATGGGTTACATCTTTAGAGGGTAAATGTTGGAGTGGGCTGCCAATGCCAAATGGCCTCCTTGTGTGTTGTTACTTGGTACGATTGCTATAGGATGAAGGTGAATGTGAGGGGTGACTAGTGAGATGGGGATGTGATACTGTAGATCAAGATAAAGGGATAGGTGGATGTGCAAGGTATGTTGGTGTGAGTAATTGTGCAGGAGCAGGATTGGAAAGGCAGAGTGAAATGGATGTGATGAGAGGCACAGCAGGATGAAGTTGGCTTTGCACTAACCTTTCCTGACCTCATCAGATCATTGAAGCGTTTCCGGCGCTGCACCCAGGTCCTCCTGACAACATCCCGACTCTTCGCCCCCTCTGCTGTCTCAGGCCAGCTGATTTGGTCTGCTGGGGAGGTCTCTTCCACACATCAAAATGGAAGAGGGCCTCCCTGCGTGCTCTCACTCTCTCCACAAGCAAAGAGAGGGAGTCATCTGAGAACCTGGGTGCAGCCCTCTGCCTCTGTACAGTCATCTTCCCAAGTGTTTGGAACACTCCAGTATTGCAGTACAGTGCCTGCACAATTGTAGATGAACCTTCAAATGCAATGTGGCCATGACTCCTTTAAATATCCCGGCTGAGAACGCGTCATCGATGACGTATTCAGGCCCGCACCATTTAATCAGGCCAGGTAACGTGCAAGGCTGCCTTAATAGACGCCATTAAGGGAAAGTCGATCTCTGGAGCAAAATTAAATGAGGAACGGGGTCGCGACCTGCCACGCCGACCGCCTACACCCGACCTGCCCAGGTACAGAAAATTCCAACCATAGAGAGGGAAAGAAAGATTGGATTAAGAGACAGAAAGAAAAAGTAAGATTTTGTTTTTAATTTGACATTTTTTAAATCTCCAACAACAATTAACTACCTGAAGGATTGATGCTCCACACGTTTAATTGTTCACTTTCTGGGCCGGAAAGGTTGATTGGCAGTCATTAACATTTATCACGTTAAGAGTATTTAACTCTTAATTACTAGAGTTAACTTTCTGTGGCGAGTTTAATATGCACATACAGCAACTTCATGCGACTCACAGGGAGGTTAAGGGCAAGAAGCTTGTTTCATGAAGCTCATGGCGAAGCAGCGCAAATCGTCCAGCAACTTGTGGCGATTTGCAATCCACGGGGTATCTCTTCGTCACCACAAGTTGCCGGCCGATTTGCACATTAATAACGGCATGCGTCGTTCAGACTGTTATTTTTTTTCAGTAAATGATTGGCCTGGGGAAGGGATTCTCTTGTAGCTTGCAGCTATTGTTGCACTGCTTTTTACGAGGGGTTATAGAAGAGATCAGAATTTTAGTTATTGCAATTGCATTTACACAGACTGTCAAGTCAATTGTGTTAGTCTAAGTGTTCTTCTCTTAGGCAGTCCCTCGTATTGACGATGACTTGCTTCCACGCCAAAAAGGTATAAGTTCACAGGTGTTTCAATGAAGGACCTAATATTCCAGGTCCCGAACTACATCCTGAAAGGATGGAAGATGCCTGTGCGTGGATTTGTTTTAACGTGTGGTGGCCATTGCACACCAGCCACCACATGGGCTTGACAGAGCTAGGTCTTGATCCAGTGGCAAGGATAAAGGACCTAGTGCGCACACATATCGCAGTGTGGGCTGGCCCGTGCTGCCCCTGGGCCCTCGCCTCTTCTGGGCCCTAAACTCACGCCTCTCCTGGCCCCGATCACATTGCTCCACGATCTCTCACCACCGCTTCGCCTTAAAAGGAGCATACCACTCCAGGGAGCAGCGCAAGCTGGTGCAGGAGGGCGAGGGCAGTGAAGAGGGCGACTGGATTGGACGTTACCAGAATCCAGGTGGGTGATTGGAGCGTGGGCAGGTACAGCAGTAGTGGCGAGGTCGGGGTGAAGAAGTGGTGATACTGTATAGGCAAGGTTGGTGGCACGCCAACTATAAGCAAGCGAGCTACGCACCCAAGCATTACTCAAGAGCAAGCACTCATTCCACTCCCCCCTCCCACGCCATTGGAAGACCCATCAGAATGAAAGAAAAATAATTGGCTGTCTAAGTGTTCTAAGCCATCAGTCACATGCTTGTTAGCCAGATTAATGATGAGAATATTTAAATTATCTGACTTAATTCTTGCATTGTACTTTTTATTGTAAAAAAAGTGGAGAATTAGTGACCAACTGGTTTGGCTTTCTGCAACAGACACAGCTTGCCACTTTTAACCACGTTTGTGTTTTTGGTGCAAAACAGCCCCTCAGGCATACTGAAAATCTCACACCTGGGATTTGTTGTGTGTTGATGGCCCTGATTCCTCACAACATTAACTTGTGCTGGGGCACAGTGTCATGGCTGCCGCCTTCTGCTGCCTCACACAAGTGACCATTCTTTATTCATGAGCCTCGGCAGTGAGTGTTGACAAGCTATTCAACCACTCATGGGGAGTTTTGCTAGTGCTGTTGGGGAGAGTTTAAATTAGCTTGGCAGGGGGATGGGAACCAGAGAAGGAATTCAAAAGGGAAGGAAGTAAAGCAGAAATTGGACAGCAAAAATCTAGAAAGTGAATCTGTAAGACAGAGGAAACAGGGCTTAGTATGTAGTAATCAAGGAGGTCTTCCTGTGATGAATGGTATATACTTTAATGCAAGGAGTATAGCAAATAAGGCGGATGAGCTAAGAGCACAGGTAGACACTTGGGAGTGTGACATTATAGCCATTACAGAAACATGGCTGAAAAAGGGGCAGGTTTGGCAGATCAATATACCTGGCTACAAGATTTTTAGACAAGAGAGGGGGGTAAAAAGGTGGTGGGGGGTGGGGGGGGGGGTGCAGTACTGATTAAATAAACTGTTACAGCAGTGAGGAGGGATGATATGTTAGAGGGATCAACAAATGAGGCCATATGGGTCGAATTGAAAAATAAAAAAGGGGCGATCACACTGCTGGGCGTGTATTATAGACCCCCAAACAGTGGGAGGGCGATAGAGAAGCAAACATGTAGGCAAATCGCTGTGAAGTCCAAAAACCATAGGGTAGTAATAGTAGGGGATTTTAACTATACAAATATTGATTGGGACAAATTTAGTGTGAAGGGTATAGAGGGTGCGGAATTCTTGAAATGCATTCAAGAGAACTTTTTTAGGCAGTATGTAGTAAGCCCAACAC
Organism: Pristiophorus japonicus; assembly: GCF_044704955.1. Classification (NCBI taxonomy): domain Eukaryota; kingdom Metazoa; phylum Chordata; class Chondrichthyes; family Pristiophoridae; genus Pristiophorus; species Pristiophorus japonicus. The sequence goes on from NC_091989.1 coordinate 116,667,772, forward strand.
GAGAGGGGTCGGTCTTGGATTTAGTTTTGGGGAATGAAGCTGGGCAGGTTGAAGGGCTATTAGTGGGAGAGCACTTGGGTGTCAGTGACCATAATTCAGTCAGATTCAAGTTGGTTATGGATAAGGACAAGAATAGGCCTGGAATAAAAGTTCCGAATTGGGGAAAAGCTAATTTTGCTAAGTTAAGAAGTGATTTGGCCATAGTGGACTGGAAACAGTGTCGGAACAATGGGAGGCATTCAAGGAGGAGATCCGGAAGGCTCAGGCTAAACATGTGCCCTTGAAGAAAAGGCTGGGAAAAATAATTCTCGAGCCTCCTGGTCATATACCAACGGCTAAATACTATCGAATTTTTAGAGGAATATAGAAAGTTAAGAGGCAAAATTAAAAAGGATATTAGGAATGCTAAGAGAGAGCACGAGAAATTCTTGGCCAATAAAATTAAGGAAAACTCTAAGATGTTCTATAAATATATTAAGGGTAAGAGGATAACTAAAAAAAGGGTAGGGCCAATTAGAGACCATGAAGGTACTCTTTGTGTGGAGGCGGAAGATGTTGATAGGGTTCTTAACGAATACTTTGCATCTGTTTTCACAAAGGAAAGGGCAATGCAGATACTGCTATCGAGGAGGAGTGTGATATTCTGGATGAAATAAATATAGTGAGAGAGGAAGTATTAAGGGGTTTAGCAATTTTGAAAGTAGATAAGTCCCCAAGCCCAGATGAAATGCATCCCAGGCTGTTGAGCGAAGTAAAAGAGGAAATAGCAGAGGCCTTGACCATCATTTTCCAGTCCTCTTTGGATCTGGGCATGGTGCCGGAGAATTGGAGGACTGCTAATGTAGTACCCTTGTTTAAGAAGGGAGAAAGGGATAGGCCGAGTAATTACAGGTCTGTCAGCCTAATCTCAGTGATGGGAAAATTATTGGAAAAAGTCCTGAAAGACAGGATAAATCTGCATTTGGAAAGGCAAGGATTAATTAGGGACAGTCAGCACGGATTTGTTCAGATAAGTTGTTTGACTAACCTGATTGAATTTTTTGAAGAGGTAACCAAGAGGGTCGATGAGGGTAGTGGGTACCTGCCCTCCTGTATGGCTCAGAGGCATGGACCATGTATAGTAGACACCTCAAGTCACTGGAGATATATCACCAACGATGTCTCCGCAAGATCCTACAAATCCCCTGGGAGGACAGGCGCACCAACATCAGCGTCCTCATCCAGGCTAACATCCCCAGCATTGAAGCACTGACCACACTCGATCAGCTCCGCTGGGCAGGTCACATAGTTCGCATGCCAGACACGAAACTCCCAAAGCAAGTACTTTATGCGGAGCTCCTTCATGGCCAACGAGCCAAAGATGGGCAGCGGAAACGTTACAAGGACACCCTCAAAGCCTCCCTGATAAAGTGCGACATCCCCACTGACACCTGGGAGTCCCTGGCCAAAGACCGCCCTAAGTGGAGAAAGTGCATCCGGGAGGGCGCTGAGCACCTTGAGTCTCAACGCCGAGAGCATACAGAAATCAAACGCAGGCAGCGGAAAGAGCTTGTGGCAAACCAGTCCCGCCCATTCCTTCCCTCAATGACTATCTGTCCCACCTGTGACAGAGTCTGTGGCTCTCGTATTGGACTATTCAGCCACCAAAGAACTCACTTCAGGAATGGAAGTAAGTCTTCCTCGATTCCGTGGAAAGCCTATGATGATGATGACGAATGTTTTGAAGAGGTAACCAAGAGGGTCGATGAGGGTAGTGCGTACGATGTAGTATATATGGACTTTAGCAAGGATTTTGATAAGGTACCACATGGTAGACTGGTCATGAAGATTAAAGCCCATAGGATACAGGGCAAAGTGGCAAGTTGGATCCAAAATTGGCTTGGAGGTAGGAAGCAAAGTGTAATGATTGATGGATGTTTTTATGACTGGAAGGATGTTTCCAGTGGGGTTCCGCAAGGCTCAGTACTGGGTCCCTTGCTTTTTGTGGTATATATCAACAATTTAAATTTGAATATAGGGAGTATAGGCAGACGACACTAAAATTGGCTGTGTGGTTGATAATGAAGAGGAAAGTCATGGGTTGCAGGAGGATATCAATCTACTGGTCAGGTGGGAAGAGCAGTGGCAAATGGAATTTAATTCAGAGAAGTGTGAGGGCTAATAAGGAAAGGGTATAAACATTAAGCGGTCGGCCACTTAATAGTGTAGATGAACAAAGGGACCTTGGAGTGCTTGTCCACAGATCCCTGAAAGTAACAGGCCAGGTGAATAAGATGGTTAAGAAGGCATACGGAATGCTTGCCTTTATTGGCCGAGGCATAGAATATAAGAGCAGGGAGGTTATGCTTAAATTGTATAATACTTTGGTTTGGCCACAGCTGGAGCATTGCGTGCAGTTCTGGTTGCTGTATTATAGGAAGGATGTGATTGCACTAGAGAGGGTGCAGAGGAGATTTACTAGGATGCTGCCTGGAATGGAGAATCTTAGTTATGAGGACAGATTGGATAGGCTGGGTTTGTTCTCATTGGAACAGAGGAGGTTGAGAGGAGATCTCATTGAGGTGTACCAAATATTGAGAGGCCTGGACATAGTGGATAGTAAGGGTCTATTTCCATTGGTGGAGGGGTCTATTACGAGAGGACATAGTTTTAAGGTGGTTGGTGGAAAGTTTAGAGGGGATTTGAGGGGGGGCTTATTTACGCAGAGCGTTGTGGGGATCTGGAACTCGCTGCCTGGAAGAGTCGTGGATGCAGAAACCCTCACCACTTTTAAGAGATGGTTAGGTGGGCACTTAAAGTGCAGTAACCTGCAGGGTTATGGACCTAGAGCTGGTAATTGGGATTAGACTGGATGACCTTTTGTTGGACGGCGCAGATATAATGGTAATTACTACATGTTTCAGTATAAGGGGTGTTGCAGTTGTGTGAGGCGGACTGGTTGGGCTGGGAGCTCTTTGCCTTTCCATCATTGTTCATAGGTTTATATGTAACCTTTAGAGCTGCTGACCAGGGCCGTGCGGCTCTTTGTCGGCCGGCGCGGACACGATCGGCCGGAATGGCCTCCTTCTGCGCTATAAATTTCTATGTTTCTATCACTTTTCCACACAGGTGTTGTTTCCAGCAGGGCTCACTGGCTATTCATCAGGAATGGGAATCGTGGCTGATTATCCTCTCCTGCAGCCACCCCGGTTGTGATCAGCTAGCTCGGCTCAGACGGGGAATTGAACCTGGGACATTCCTGTAAACGAGATGATTCACCATTTCTTTCTTCAGTTTCATGTGTGTTATTTATTTCTCCTGCATCCAATTTCTGCTTTTATCTACTTTAAATTAGGAAATTGCAGAGAAGTAGTACAATACTTTTGATCTGTGGAACTGATTCAATTTAAAAATAAAATATTTCAAAAGGTATTTTTTTTCACCATGTTGCATTCGGATTGAAGCCAGACTCCCTGAGGGAGCCAGCTGTGACTGGTTACTTTTCATGTGTACAAAGGTTGCACAGCTAGACACAAAACATTTCCCTGAGCACTGACGAAGTTCCATAGGAATTGACTGTGAAGCAACAGTTTAGAACAATTGAGACCTAACCCTAGATCCCAGCCCATTCTCTAGACTTGACCTTCATTGTGTACACACATAAATCAATGTACAGCATTGTCATCGAGATTTCTGTAAAGTCTAAGGGCTGAATTTTCGTCTTTGATGATTTTGAGGTGGTAATGGCGACGGGGCGTACGGGTTGGGCGGGAGTCAAAAAATGCGCTGGTGTCACAACCGGGGACGTCGCAGACCGATGCAGTTCTTTCGGGCGGTGCTGCTCCACACTGCCGCAAAACCGGCCCCGAAAACCCCCGCGGGGTGCTGGAGGCTGACCGCCCACCCAGAAGTCCTCACCGCCGCCATTGTCGCTGTTCCGGGATGAAAATCGGAATGCAAAGGACCGGAAAATTTTCCCCTAATTGTGTGAAATTATGAATACCGTGTTGACTGCAGTGCATAGAATGCACATGACCAGCAAGCTGGTCACAAAAAGCAGAAAAGATCCTCCATCACTCTATCTGTTACATCCCTCAATCACTTCCCTTGTCAAATATCCACCCAGCTCCCTCCTTGAAGTGCCCGTTACAATCCACAAAATATTGTTATCACTGTTGAGATGGTCACTGTGTGACAGTGGCGGTGGCCTAGAACCAGGCTCAACAGTGACGGAGAAAGAGATGTAAGGTGGAGAAATAAAGCAAAAGAGTTGTTTGTGCAGAGCATTCATCATCTTCAAGAGATTACACTCTGTAAAATGATAGTGTTCTTTGATTTGGCCCATTTCTGAAATTGGGTTGTTTTATTTGTTTAACAGCAATTTACAAAGTGAGTGTGTTGTGAATAGGAATTCCCCGGCAGCTGTTGTGTGTATTCAGCATTTTATTTTATTGCCTGCCTTCATTTATTTACCCCTATTGTATGAAGCAGCTTCAATTCTCAGAATGCCATGCACGGAAGCACTGGCTTGCTGCTTTCTTTGGAGCAAATGGGAGAATTTCCAACAGAAGATGCTGGAAATTCTCGGTTCGATTAACAGTGACCAGCTGCAGTCTGACAATGGGAGGTGCTAACAGTGCTAAGGCAGCAGTTAACCATGAAGGAGTTTGGTGCCTGGAAGAATACACTGCATCCTTACCATTGTTTCACTTCTTGTTGCTGTGACACAGACAAAAACATTTGAATTCCAATGCCTGAAGTCACAGCAAGGAAAAAAACATCATAGATTCTTCCAGCATTTGTGTTTCTACCAACACTGTCTACCTTCCAGCCTGATGCTGAGTACTGACTCAGACTGGGGTACAATTCCACTCGGGTACCTTATGAGAATGGTCATTCTTCATACAGTTTAGACAGCAGTGATTGCCCACACGCTGTTCAACCATGAGAGGTATCCCACCTGAGCCAATCCTGTGCTCCGTACACATCCACACGCCTTCATGTTCTGGCATCCAGTCATGTGACAATGGTCAGAAATGAAACTTCTGGCTCATTCAATCCCTGCTCCAGCCCAGGGGTGCCAAAGTCATTTGTAGCAGCCCAGCTGCCTCCCCCATCCCAGCACAGACTTTGGTTCAAACTGGATGCGGATCGCGAGGCGAATGTCAATGTCAGCTTCGTGGGCCGCATCCGCGTACCGTTGGCTTGCTCCGCGCTACCGCCCCGGGAGCACCTCTCAAAGGAAGCGGAGTACCGGAAACAGCCTTTGATGGGCGTACGGCTGAATTCCACGTCGGGGGCGGGATTTCAGAGCCAAACGCAGGAAGTCCCGGCCCTGGAAGGTTAATCAGGGCGAGGGGCAATTTCTAGCCCTATGACTCTCTTCAATTTTGCCATCTACACCAAGTCTAATTTTTCAATGGTTTTTCCCCGACTCTCTCCCCTCTCCTCACTTTCACCCTCTTGCCTCTTTCTTCCTCCACTCTACGTCTCTTCCCTTCTCCCATCTCACTTTCTCCCTTCTCCCCCTCGCACTCATTCTTTCTCTCATTCCTCCACATCTTTCTCTCCTCAGCTGTTCCCATGTCCTGTGCTTTCAGCTTGTCCCCTGTGCCTGGTCCCAGTCCCAGTCCCAGTCCCAGTCCCAGTTCCTGTCCCTGGTTACCTCATTAGCTCAGCTTGCTGCCATGCTTGGAAAACAAAGAAGGAGGAATGTAATGGGTGCCTCCTCCCCAGGACACATCATACAGCTGTAATACTGCAGTAGGTTTCCATTTACTCTGTACATGAAACAATTCTACTGTTTTTGTACAGTACAGCATTCAATTTGCCAATTGAATTTGTTCCAAACTAAATTTTGTGGCGTAATTTCTATTCGGAGTGATGATAGTCAATTGGACAGATGTTGCAGGTGCGGAGACCTTCTCATCGTCATAAATAGGAATGCAGTGACCTCACATTTTGTCATTACTCTATCAATGGGTGATGATGCTTCATGCAGTGGATTGGAGGAATGATCGTTTTGAGACATTCACCTTCTCATCCAGTTTGACAACCACTACTCCAGTGCATGTCAGATGAAGTATAAGCTGGAGTGTGCAATAAGCCAGCACATGAAGGGACTAAGATGATCTCAAAGGAGAGGCTTGTGTCCTAACATGTTCTGGTGGAGTTGCTAAACAGGAAGAGGAGGATCTATCTGTGATTACATTTCATTCTGAGCATGTGTTTTTTTGTCAGCAGTGAGTATTGTTGCAGACAGTAGGCTCCTGTGATCTTATTGTTCATGTTGAACTAGTGGCATTATGGCAAGATTTGGACTATTGATAGTTGGCTTGACTCCATTGAATGTTACAAATATGTGGATGGGGGTTTGTTCTAAATTCCATAACTAACTTTTGGCTTTGCCTTGATCAGCATGCACTGAATAGAAATGTCAGTGAGCTGTGTGTTTAAGTTGACTGTACATTTGGCACAATGTAAAGTGCTTCTGTCATTCAGCTAAATAATAATATCTTTTATTTATATAGCGCCTTTAACGTAGTAAAACATCCCAAGGCACTTCACAGCAGTGTAACAAGATAAAACAGATAAATTTGACATCGAGCCACAAAAGAAGAAATGAAGGTAGATGACCAAAAGCTTGGTTAAAGAGGTAGGTTTTAAGGAGCGTCTTAAAGGAGGAATGGGAGGTAGAGAGGCAGAGAGGTTTAGAGAGGGAATTCCAGAGTTTAGGGCCCAAACAGCTGAAGGCATGGCCACCGATAGTTGAGCAGTTATAATGAGGGATGTTCAAGAGGGCAGAATTTGAGGAGCGCAGAAATCTTGTGGGGTTGTGAGGCTGAAAAAGATTACAGAGATAGAGAGGGGCAAGGCCATGGAGTGATTTTTAAACAAGGATGAGAATTTTGAAATTGAGGTGGTGTTTAACTGGGAGCCAATGTAGGTCAGAAAGCACAGGGGTGATGGGTGATCGTGACTTGGTGCAAGTTAGGACACGGGCTGCAGAGTTTTGGATGACCTCAAGTTTACATAGTGTGTGTATTTTATAGTCTCTTGAACACTCGCAGACAACCATGTGGAGCTTTAAAATGGTGTTCCTTCACGGACCCTCTCTCTCAATACAGCTCCCTATACTTCTTAGCTAGAGGGCGTTGTACAGTAAATCGATACCTTCTAGCTAGAGGGTGCTATACATTATCTTGTTACACCTTTCCTTTCATAAGAAACAAAAATGAATTAAAGTTAGTTTCAATATAAACGGGTAGTTAACTTCTTATGATTACATGTATTAAACAACTACAAGTTTAACAAACAACAACAAAACTCTTGTCTTATTAATTCTTTATCCAAGTGTCCAGTATCCATGATTTGTTATTTCTGTACATAGTGTTCCAGGTATTTTGGTGTTGTGCGGATTCTGTTGCTTCGCCTCAAACTGATTGTTTCAGTGGTGTTCTGTGCACTGATCGCTTTAGTTCCTTTATCAGTGCTCTGAGGGGAAATATCAGGCAACATATCCCTGTTTTCACGCGTTGCCATTGAAGTGCTGTTTCGCGTGTTAGTTGACTGTGTTGGCAGTGGATCGTCTGTGGGTGTCACTGAGATCTCTGGAGCTTCAGTGAATGTCTCAGCACTCTTTCTCAGATGTTTCCTATTTCTGCGATACTCACGGCCATCTTCTGTAAAGACCTCATATGAATGAATGCCGACTTGTTTTTGAACCTGAGCTTTTTGCCACTCTTTGCTTTCTCGCGTTTGTTTCAGTCTCACAGTTTCTCCTTCCTGCAGTGTAGGAAGTGCTGTAGCACCTCTGTTGTAGTAGTGTGCTTGTTTGGCATGGTTCCTTTCTTGACGATGGTGACGTATATGATTCTTGGTTTGAGTAGTTCATTTGCGATTGGAATGTTTGACTTTGTGCGGCGACCAAGTAAGCGTTGTGCTGGCGAAGTATCAAGGCCTTCAGCTGGTATGTTTCGCCAGATGAGAAGGTTCATGTAGAAGTCACCACAGTCTTTCTTTGTCTTCTTGATTAACCGCTTTGCCAGCTTAATCACATTCTCAACCCTTCCGTTGCTTTGTGGATATTCTGGTGAGCTTGTTGCATGATCGAATCCATATTCTGTGGCAAAGTTTGTGAACTGTTGTGAGTTGAAGGGAGGTCCATTGTTGGATTGAACCTTGTCTAGAATACCGTGGTTAGAGAAGTGTTTCTTGAGGTGTTTGATGATGACAGTGGCATCTTTCTTTCCATGCAGATTGTCTATCTCAAAATAGTCCGAGTCCACTGTGCATAAGTAGTCTTTGCCATCGAGTGTGAATATGTCATGACTTATCGATGGTTCTCTTAGTTGGCCTGATGGATAGGTGTTACATGTTTCACACTTTGAAACATAGTCTTTTATGTCACTGTTCAGTACTGGCCAGTAAACGGATTCTCTGGCACATTGAAGAGTGCTCTGGATGCCAGTGTGAGCAGCATGAAGTCGCTGATGACTGTCGGATCTCAGGGATTTTGGTATGATACAGCAACAGCCTTTGAAGACTATGCCATCCTGTGTTGAGTTTGTTACGAACTTTGAAGTATTCATGCGTTTCAGGCAGGCATTCATGTGTCGTTTTTGGCCATCCCGTTGTGATTTGTTGTATGACCAGTTGCAGTGTGGAGTCGCTTGTACTTGCTTGGAGAGTGGGAGAAAGTCCATCATATGGATGCATTCCACTGCAATTTCTGTCGGTGATCTCTCCACATTTTCAAGGTATGCGTGCGAGAGAGTGTCTGCTAGGTATATTTCTTTTTCTGGTTGATACTTTATTTCAACGTCATATTGGTTGAGGCGAATGAGCAGACGTTTTAGTCGCTTGGATGCTGCAGATAACGGCTTGCGTCGTATAGCAACCAAAGGCTTATGGTCTGTCCATAGCGTGATCTTGCGACCGTATACATATTGATGGTTTCGTTCCATTCCGAAGACTTGAGCAAGCAGCTCCTTTACGATTTGAGAATATCGCATTTTTGCTGGAGTGAGCGCTCGGCTCACGTATACAGTTGGTTGTCCCTGTTGCAGAAGGACAAACCCAAGACCCTTGCTTGAAGCATCTCCTTGACCTTTATTTGCAAGTTTGTGGTCAAAGTACCTGAGCACTGGAGAATTTGTCACACGTTGTTTGATAGCTTCAAACGCTTTGTCTTGTTCATCAGTCCATTTCCAGACCGTATCTTTATGAGTAAGCCGTCACAGAAGCTCGCTGAGGTCTGAAAGATCTGGCAAGAATTTGGCGAGGTACTTTGTCATGCCGACAAATTGTTGTACACTTGCGACATCCTGCGGTTTCTCCATTTCATTGATTACAACCACTTTGCTTGGGTCAGCTTTGAGTCCATCATTAGACAGTATGTGTCCCATGTATTTCACTTGGAAGCTCTTGTATTTGAATTTATCGAAGTTTAGTTTGATGTTTTGCTCTCTGCATCTCTGCATGAATTTGTGTAAATTTGCATCATGATCATGATTGGCCTCTTTAAGTGTCTCACCGTGTCCAGTGATCAAGATATCTTCTGCAATCTTGTAGACTCCAACTAGACCCTCAAGGTTCTGGTCTAGCTTCTCCTGGAAGATTTCTGGGGCAGGACTGATGCCAAATGGCATTCTATAATATCAATATCGTCCCCATGGAGTCTGGAAGGTCATGAGGTTGGTGGACTCTGTGTCTAGTTCACATTGCGAGAAACCCTCCTTGCAGTTAGCTTCAGTGGAAACCTTTACATTTGACATCTGTGGCAAGATGTCATCGATCACAGGAAGTGGGTAGTGTCCACGTTTCAGGACATTGTTCAGATGTTGAGGGTCGATACATACTCATATCTTTCCATTTGGTTTGTGTAGTCACTAGACTGGATACCCAGTCCTTCGGTTCAACAACTTTCGTGATGATTTGTCGATTTTCCAAATGATCGAGTTCCTCTTTTAGCGTTTGTTTGATCGCTATTGGCACCCGTCTGGGTGGCATTACAGCTGGTGCCGCTGATTCATTAAGTTCAAGGTGAACTGTCCCTGGCATGCATCCAAGTCTTTTAAACACATCCCGATACGCATTGTTGACATCAGTTTTTGATGCTAGCGGGATGTTTGCCTTGTTCGCTGTTTGCGATTCGCGTGGTTCATTTACCACCGCAATATTCTGATGCTGCACTTGTATCAGTTGTAGCTGTTGTGCAGTGCGTGAACCAATCAGTGGTGCACTTTGGCCCTTAGTGATCACAAAGGGCACAACGTACTTTCCGACACCTGGGAGTCCCTGGCCAAAGACCACCCTAAGTGGAGTGCTGAGCACCTCTAGTCTCATCGCCGAGAGCATGCAGAAAGCAAGCGCAGGCAGCGGAAGGAACGTGCGACAAACCAGACTCCCCACCCACCCTTTCCTTCAACGACTGTCTGTCCCACCTGTGGCAGAGACTGTAATTCCCATATTGGACTCTTCAGTCTCCTAAGAACTCACTTTTAGAGTGGAAGCAAGTCTTCCTCGATTTCAAGGGACTGCCTATGATGATGATGAGGATACTTTCTGTCAGCTTTGTCCTTGATTGTGTGATCAACTTTACCAAGCATCTTTACAGTCATGATTTCAAAATCAGAATCATAACTCTCTTCATATCGTGCATTAACTTTTGGCTTGCCCTTATATTTAGGGTTATGTGTAGACTTCTGCCTCTATCCATTCTGTGTACAATTTTGAGAAAAGTGATTTAGTTTGCTGCAACTTGTGTAGGTCTTCCCATATGCTGGGCATTTAGTTTTTGACAGCTCGTCTTTTGCCAAAATATCTGCAATTGTTCGTGAGCTCTTTGTCTGTGAATTCTTTCTTTGTAGGTTGGGGTGTCTGTCTGAGAGCTTTGACATCTTCAGAGTCAGTTTTAGTGAGCCTCATGGATTTCATTTGCGCAATTGTGACCTCTGTGGCTTTACAGAGCATCACACATTTATCGAGTGTTGGGCTTGATTCTTGCAACAACCTCTTAGCAGAACGTTATCAGATATTCCGCAGACTATGTGGTCTCTGATGAAATCATCCCTCAAATTACCGAAATCACATCACGATGCTAACTCTCTCACTTTCACGAGATATCTGTCAAACCGTCATCCCTTGTACACAGTTGTTAAACTGGTATCATTCAGAGATGATGTTGGTTTTACCTTTACATTACTCTTCCCATAGCTTCAAAATAATCTAAATTTCCTGCTTGTCTTCCTCTGATTTGTAGGGAAGATTATTATGGATATCTAGGGCATTGCTGCCAATTGCAGTGATATACATTGCAACCCTAACTCTATCTGGTTTTCCCACAATATTCATGATAATTTCATAGCTGTCCCACAGCTGTTTTATTTTTTCCAGTTGCTTTCGATCGCCAATCAGCTTCAATGGAGGTGGGAGAGGAATATGTGTGGGAGTTGGCACCGTGGTGGTCATGATAGCTCGCTACATGAAATTTTCTCCAATTAAATATTGGGAAGACCGAAGCCATTATCTTTGGTCCCCGCCACAAACTGCATTCCCTAACCACTAACTCCATCCCTCTCCCTAGCATCAATCTAAGGGTGAACAAGACTGTTCGCAACCTAAGTGTCATATTTGATCCTTAAATGAGTTTCCAGCCACATATCCGCGGCATAACTAAAACCGCCTTTTTCCACCTCCGTAACGTTACCCACCTCCGCCCCTGCCTCAGCTCTTCTGCTGCTGAAACCCTCATCTATGTCTTTGTTACCTCTAGACTTTACTCCAACTCACTCCTGGCCAGCCTTCCACATTCCACACTACGTAAACTTGAAGTCATCCAAAACTCAGCAGCCCATGTACTAACCCGCACCAAGTCAAGATCACCTATCACCCCTGTGCTTTCTGACCTACATTGGCTCCCAATTAAACAATGCCTTGATTTCAAAATTCTCATCCTTGTTTACAAATCGCTCCATGGACTTGCCCCTCCCCTATCTCAATAATCTTTTTCAGCCTCACAACCCCACAAGATGTCAGCGCTCCTCAAATTCTGGCCTCTTGAACATCCCACATTATAACTGCTCAACCATCGGTGGACGTGCCTTCAGCTGCCTGGGCCCTAAGCTCTGGAACCCTCTCCCTAAACCTCTACACCTCTCTTCCTCTCTTTCCTCCTTTAAAACCTACCTCTTTAAACAAGCTTTTTATTATCTGCCATAATTTCTTCTGTGGCTCGGTGTCAAATTTATCTGTTTGTCTGTAACACTGTTGTGAAGTGCTTTGGAACGTTTTACTATGTCAAAGGCACTATATAAATAAAAGTTATTATTATTACAGTTTAGGACTTTGAGTTTGTCACATACATGTATACAGTTCAAATACCCAGAGGACTAGAACAAGTCCAATAGTAAAATATCGTGGCCATGTAATTGTAGAAATACTTTTTCAATCGAGGCTCTACAATAACTTATGCCACTTTAAGTTTACTTTACTAATGCCTCTAGATTATTTTACAAGCTTATGACTATTTATTGCCCTTCACAGATCCATGCGCGATGCGTAAGAAGCACGCTCTGCCCTGCACTGCTTAACGTCGATTTCGATCGGCTCAAAAAAGTCTTACAGTTCCAATATTTCAGTTGTAGATGCATTCGATGCTTCTGACACCATGTATTTTATAGTCTCTTGAACACTCTTAGTTCAACTTAACTCTATTTATTTGGGAGAACTCAGACGCGATGTGGAGCTTTAAAATGGTGTTCCTTCACGGACCCTCTCTCTCAATACAGCTCCCTATACCTCCTAGCTAGAGGGCGCTATACATTATCGCGTTACAGTGTGGAATGTAGGAGGCCAGCCAGCAGTGAGTTGGAGTAGTCAAGTCTAGAGATAACAAAGGCATGGATGAGGGTTTCAGCAACAGAAGAGTTGAGGCAGGGGCGTAGGCGGGAAATGTTACGGAGATGGAAAAAGGCGGTTTTAATTATGCCGCAGATATGTGGCTGGAAATTCATTACAGGGTCAAATATGACACCTAGGTTGCAAACAGTCTTGTTCACCCTCAGATTGATGCTAGGGAGAGGGATGGAGTCAGTGGTTAGGGAACGCAGTTTGTGGCGGGGACCAAAGATAATGGCTTTGGTCTTCCCAATATTTAATTGGAGAAAATTTTTGCTCATCCAGTACTGGATGTCAGACACAATCTGACAATTTAGATACCAATCAAGGGTCGAGAGAAGTGGTGGAGAGGTAGAGTTGGGTGTCATCAGCGTACATGTGAAATCTGATGATATCGACAAGGGGCAGCATATAGATGAGCCGTTAAACTGGGGCCCTGTCTTGTCCCTTCATGGGGACCTAAAAATTTGCATGTCACTTTTTGAGAAAGAGCTGGGAAGTTCTCTCAATATCTTGTTCAACCTTTATCCCTCAACCAACACCAGCAAACATAGATTATCAGGTCATTTATCTCAACGCTGTTGGTGGGACCTTGCTGAGCACAAATTAGCTGTTACGTTTTCCCGACATTACAACAGTCACTATACTTCAAACGTACTTAATAGACTGATTTGCTTTGGGACATCATGGGGTTGGGAAAAATCCTTTATAGATGCGTATAATGTGGGGAAATGTGATGCTATTCACTTTGGTAGGAAGAATAGAAAAACAGAATTTTTTTTAAATGGTGAGAAACGTTTAAATGTTGGTGTTCAGAGGGATTAAGCTGCCCTAGTATAAGAAACACAGAGAGTTAGCATGCAGGTACAGCAAGCAATTAGGAAGGCAAATGGCATGTTGCCCTTTATTGCTAGAGGGTTGGAGTACAAGAGTAAGGAAGTCTTGCTACAATTATACAGGGCCTTGGTGAGACCACACCTGGAGTATTGTGCACAGTTTTGGTCTCCTTATTTAAGGAAGGATATACTTGCCTTAGAGGCGATGCAACAAAGGTTCACTAGATTGATCCCTGGGATGAGAGGGTTGTCCTATGAGGAGAGATTGAGTAGATTGGGCCTTTACTCTCTGGAGTTTAGAAGAATTAGAGGTGATCTCATTGAAACATACAAGATTCTGAGGGGGATTGACAGGGTAAATGCTGAGAGGTTGTTTCCATTGGCTGGAGAGTCTAGAACTAGGGGACACAGGATAAGGAGGCGGCCTTTTAAGACAGACGAGGAGGAATTTCTTCACTCAGAGGGTTGTGAATCTTTGGAATTCTCTGCCCCAGAGGGCTGTGGATGCTCAGTCATTGAGTATATTCAAGGTGGAGATGGATAGATTTTTGGACTGTAGGGGAATAGAAACATAGAAACATAGAAAATAGGTGCAGGAGCAGGCCATTCAGCCCTTCTAGCCTGCACCGCCATTCAATGAGTTCATGGCTGAACATGAAACTTCAGTACCCCCTTCCTGCTTTCTCGCCATAACCCTTGATCCCCCGAGTAGTAAGGACTTCATCTAACTCCCTTTTGAATATATTTAGTGAATTGGCCTCAACTACTTTCTGTGGTAGAGAATTCCACAGGTTCACCACTCTCTGGGTGAAGAAGTTTCTCCTCATCTCGGTCCTAAATGGCTTACCCCTTATCCTCAGACTGTGACCCCTGGTTCTGGACTTCCCCAACATTGGGAACATTCTTTCTGCATCTAACCTATCTAAACCCGTCAGAATTTTAAACGTTTCTATGAGGTCCCCTCTCATTCTTCTGAACTCCAATGAATACAAGCCCAGTTGATCCAATCTTTCTTGATAGGTCAGTCCCGCCATCCCGGGAATCAGTCTGGTGAACCTTCGCTGCACTCCCTCAATAGCAAGAATGTCCTTCCTCAAGTTCGGAGACCAAAACTGTACACAATACTCCAGGTGTGGCCTCACCAAGGCCCTGTACAACTGTAGCAACACCTCCCTGCCCCTGTATTCAAATCCCCTCGCTATGAAGGCCAACATGCCATTTGCTTTCTTAACCGCCTGCTGTACCTGCATGCTAACCTTCAATGACTGATGTACCATGACACCCAGGTCTCGTTGCACCTTCCCTTTTCCTAATCTGTCACCATTCAGATAATAGTCTGTCTCTCTGTTTTTACCACCAAAGTGGATAACCTCACATTTATCCATATTATACTTCATCTGCCATGCATTTGCCCACTCGCCTAACCTATCCAAGTCACTCTGCAGCCTAATAGCATCCTCCTCGCAACTCACACTGCCACCCAACTTAGTATCATCCGCAAATTTGGAGATACTGCATTTAATCCCCTCGTCTAAATCATTAATGTACAATGTAAACAGCTGGGGCCCCAGCACAGAACCTTGCGGCACTCCACTAGTCACTGCCTGCCATTCTGAAAAGTACCCGTTTACTCCTACTCTTTGCTTCCTGTCTGACAACCAGTTCTCAATCCACGTCAGCACACTACCCCCAATCCCATGTGCTTTAACTTTGCACATTAATCTCTTGTGTGGGACCTTGTCGAAAGCCTTCTGAAAGTCCAAATATACCACATCAACTGGTTCTCCTTTGTCCACTTTACTGGAAACATCCTCAAAAAATTCCAGAAGATTTGTCAAGCATGATTTCCCTTTCACAAATCCATGCTGACTTGGACCTATCATGTCACCATTTTCCAGATGCACTGCTATGACATCCTTAATAATTGATTCCATCATTTTACCCACTACTGAGGTCAGGCTGACCGGTCTATAATTCCCTGTTTTCTCTCTCCCTCCTTTTTTAAAAAGTGGGGTTACATTGGCTACCCTCCACTCCATAGGAACTGATCCAGAGTCAATGGAATGTTGGAAAATGACTGTCAATGCATCGCTATTTCCAAGGCCACCTCCTTAAGTACTCTAGGATGCAGTCCATCAGGCCCTGGGGATTTATCGGCCTTCAATCCCATCAATTTCCCCAACACAATTTCCCGACTAATAAAGATTTCCCTCAGTTCCCCCTCCTTACTAGACCCTCTGACCCCTTTTATATCCGGAAGGTTGTTTGTATCCTCCTTAGTGAATACCGAACCAAAGTACTTGTTCAATTGGTCTGCCATTTCTTTGTTCCCCGTTATGACTTCCCCTGATTCTGACTGCAGGGGACCTACGTTTGTCTTCACCAACCTTTTTCTCTTTACATACCTATAGAAACTTTTGCAATCCGCCTTAATGTTCCCTGCAAGCTTCTTCTCGTACTCCATTTTCCCTGCCCTAATCAAACCCTTTGTCCTCCTCTGCTGAGTTCTAAATTTCTCCCAGTCCCCAGGTTCGCTGCTATTTCTGGCCAATTTGTATGCCACTTCCTTGGCTTTACTACTATCCCTGATTTCCCTAGATAGCCACGGTTGAGCCACCTTCCCTTTTCTATTTTTACGCCAGACAGGAATGTACAATTGTTGTAATTCATCCATGCGGTCTCTAAATGTCTGCCATTGCCCATCCACAGTCAACCCCCTAAGTATCATTCGCCAATCTATCCTAGCCAATTCACGCCTCATACCTTCAAAGTTACCCTTCTTTAAGTTCTGGACCATGGTCTCTGAATTTACTGTTTCATTCTCCATCCTAATGCAGAATTCCACCATATTATGGTCACTCTTCCCCAAGGGGCCTCGCACAATGAGATTGCTAATTAATCCTCTCTCATTACACAACACCCAGTCTAAGATGGCCTCCCCCCTAGTTGGTTCCTCAACATATTGGTCTAGAAAACCATCCCTTATGCACTCCAGGAAATCCTCCTCCACCGTATTGCTTCCAGTTTGGCTAGCCCAATCTATGTGCATATTAAAGTCACCCATTATAACTGCTACACCTTTATTGCATGCACCCCTAATTTCCTGTTTGATGCCCTCCCCAACATCCCTATTACTGTTTGGAGGTCTGTACACAACTCCTACTAACGTTTTTTGCCCTTTGGTGTTCTGCAGCTCTACCCATATAGATTCCACATCATCCAAGCTAATGTCTTTCCTAACTATTGCATTAATCTCCTCTTTAACCAGCAATGCTACCCCACCTCCTTTTCCTTTTATTCTATCCTTCCTGAATGTTGAATACCCCTGAATGTTGAGTTCCCAGCCCTGATCATCCTGGAGCCACGTCTCCGTAATCCCAATCACATCATATTTGTTAACATCTATTTGCACAATTAATTCATCCACCTTATTGCGGATACTCCTTGCATTAAGACACAAAGCCTTCAGGCTTGTTTTATTAACACCCTTTGTCCTTTTAGAATTTTGCTGTACAGTGGCCCTTTTTGTTCTTTGCCTTGGGTTTCTCTGCCCTCCACTTTTCCTCATCTCCTTTCTGTCTTTTGCTTTTGTCTCCTTTTTGTTTCCTTCTGTCTCCCTGCATTGGTTCCCATCCCCCTGCCATATTAGTTTAAATCCTCCCCAACAGCACTAGCAAACACTCCCCCTAGGACATTGGTTCTGGTCCTGCCCAGGTGCAGACCGTCCGGTTTGTACTGGTCCCACCTCCCCCAGAACCGGTCCCAATGCCCCAGGAATTTGAATCCCTCCCTGCTGCACCACTGCTCAAGCCACGTATTCATCTGCGCTATCCTGCGATTCCTACTCTGACTATCACGTGGCACTGGTAGCAATCCCGAGATTACTACTTTTGAGGTCCTACTTTTTAATTTAGCTCCTAGCTCCTTAAATTCGTTTCGTAGGACCTCATCCCTTTTTTTACCTATGTCGTTGGTACCAATGTGCACCACGACAACTGGCTGTTCTCCCTCCCATTTCAGAATGTCCTGCACCCGCTCCGAGACATCCTTGACCCTTGCACCAGGGAGGCAACATACCATCCTGGAGTCTCGGTTGCAGCCGCAGAAACGCCTATCTATTCCCCTCACAATTGAATCCCCTATCACTATCGCTCTCCCACTCTTTTTCTTGCCCTCCTGTGCAGCAGAGCCAGCCACGGTGCCATGAACTTGGCTGCTGCTGCCCTCCCCTGATGAGTCATCCCCCTCAACAGTACCCAAAGCGGTGTATCTGTTTTGCAGGGGGATGACCACAGGGGACCCCTGCACTACCTTCCTTGCACTACTCTTCCTGCTGGTCTTCCATTCCCTATCTGGCTGTGGACCCTTTCCCTGCGGTAAGACCAACTCACTACACGTGATACTCACATCATTCTCAGCATCGTGGATGCTCCAGAGTAAATCCACCCTCAGCTCCAACTCCCTATCCCCATATCAAGGGATATGGGGATAGGGCAGGAAAGTGGAGTTGAGGTCGAAGATCAGCCATGATCTTATTGAATGGCGGAGGAGGCTCGAGGGGCCGAATGGCCGACTCCTACTATTAATTCTTATGTTCTTAATAAGTCCGTCCTTTCTTTGTGACCTTCAGGAATTATAAGTATTCGCACAAGAGCAACAGGTTCAGTAGTCATCTGGTACTCATTTGGGCCCACGACCACCTCTTCCTGTTTGTTGGGTTTTATGGAGGTTGAATAACATGTTTAGAAAGTGCTCTGACCTTGTATTTTGCAATCGCTGGCTGGAACATATGGAGCGCATTAATTTGATCATGTAATGAAGCTTGTTACTTATATTAAATGGGGAACATTATATCATATGTCCTGAAGCAATTTACTTCCATTTCTCTATCAATTTTATTTTATCTTGTTCTCCTCCTTTAGAACGCCCCCCCCACCATGATCACTGTTATCCATTCCAGTTTCCTACCCAAAAGGAGAGGCAGGTAACTTATTCTCAAGTTGCTAACTCCTGCCAGGTGTTGCAGAGCCGAGGCTGACAAAATAAAAATAGAAAATGCTGGAAATACACCGCAGATCTCTCAGCATCTAGAAAAAGATCAGATAGGATAAGATTTGAAGTTCAGACCCTTCACCAGAGCTCTGTTTTCCATTTTATTTTGAGTTTGCCTTCCATCCCTCAGAACTGGACCTCCGCTCCACTCAGCCCAGATGTTCTAGCTGACAATAGGAGACTTGTGTTGGTATCTCATAGCAGAATGCTTGGCTTCCCCATCATGCATGAATGTGTTAGTGCACCATTGAAGACCTCGCAGCATATTACATTTTGCACCATCAGTCAATCGATCGCACATTGTATTAATGCACCATCCGTCTATCTACAGTACAATGTGTTCATGCATCATCAGTCTTCTACAGTGCAATGCGTTAGTGCACCATCAGTGTAACTACAGTGCAGTGCATTAATGCAACATCAGTGTAACTACAGTGCAGTGCATTAATGCAACATCAGTGTACCTACAGTATGGTGTGTTAATGCACCATCAGTGTACCTACAGTACAGTGTGTTAATGCACCATCAGTGTACCTACAGTACAGTGTGTTAATGCACCATCAGTGTAACTACAGTGCAGTGCATTAATGCAACATCAGTGTAACTACAGTGCAGTGCATTAATGCAACATCAGTGTACCTACAGTATGGTGTGTTAATGCACCATCAGTGTATCTACAGTGCAGTGTGTTAATGCACCATCAGTGTACCTACAGTACAGTGTATTAATGCACCATCAGTGTAACTACAGTGCAGTGCATTAATGCAACATCAGTGTACCTACAGTACAGTGTGTTAATGCACCATCAGTGTACCTACAGTACAGTGTGTTAATGCACCATCAGTGTAACTACAGTGCAGTGCATTAATGCAACATCAGTGTACCTACAGTACAGTGTGTTAATGCACCATCAGTGTATCTATAGTGCAGTGTGTTAATGCACCATCAGTGTACCTACAGTGCAGTGCATTAATGCAACATCAGTGTACCTACAGTGCAGTGCGTTAATGCAACATCAGTGTATCTACAGTGCAGTGTGTTAATGCACCATCAGTGTACCTACAGTGCAGTGCGTTAATGCACCATCAGTGTACCTACAGTGCAGTGCGTTAATGCACCATCAGTGTACCTACAGTGCAGTGTGTTCGTGCACCATCAGTGTACCTACAGCAGTGTGTTAATGCAACATCAGTGTACCTATAGTATGGTGTGTTAATGCACCATCAGTGTATCTACAGTGCAGTGCGTTAATGCAACATCAGTGTATCTACAGTACAGTGTGTTCGTGCACCATCAGTGTACCTACAGCAGTTTGTTAATGCAACATCAGTGTACCTATAGTATGGTGTGTTAATGCACCATCAGTGTATCTACAGTGCAGTGCGTTAATGCAACATCAGTGTATCTACAGTACAGTGTGTTTGTGCATCATCAGTGTACCTACAGTAGTGTGTTAATGCAACAGTAGTGTGTTAATGCAACATCAGTGTACCTACAGAACAGTGTGTTACTACACCATCAATGTACCTACGGTAGTGTGTTAATGCAACATCAGTGTATCTACAGTATAGTGTGTTAATACACCATCAGTGTACCTACAGTACAGTGTGTTCGTGCACCATCAGTATACCTACAGTACAGTGCATTAGTGCACCATCAGTATACCTACAGTACAATGTGTTAATGCACCATCAGTGTACCTACAGTACAGTGTGTCAATACACCATCAGTGTACCTACAGTGCAGTGTGTTAGTGCACCATCAGTGTACCGACAGTACAGTGTGTTAATCATTATCATAGGCAGTCCCTCGGAATCGGGGAAGACTTGCTTCCACTCTTAGCATGAGTTCTTAGGTGGCTGTACAGTCCAATACGAGAACCACAGTCTCTGTCACAGGTGGGACAGATAGTCGTTGAGGGAAGGGGTGGGTAGGTGGGACAGATTTGCCGCACACTCCTTCCGCCGCCTGCGCTTGACTCCTGCATGCTTTCAGCGACGTTACTCAAGGAGCTCAGCGTCCGCCCGAATGCACTTCCTCCACTTAGGACGACTATGGCCAAGGACTCCCAGGTGTCAGTAGGGATGTCGCACTTTATCAGGGAGGCTTTGAAGGTGTCCTTGTAACATTTCCTCTGCCCGCCTTTGGTTCATTTGCCGTGGACGAGTTCCGAGTAGAGCGCTTGCTTTGAGAGTCTCGTCTCTGGCATGCGAACTATGTGGCCTGCCCAGCGGAGCTGATCAAGTGTGGTCAGTGTTTCAATGCTCAGGATGTTGGCCTGGACGGGGACGCTAACGTTTGTGCGTCTGTCCTCCCAGGGGATTTGCTGGATCTTGCAGAGACATCGCTGGTGGTATTTCTCCAGCGACTTGAGGTGTCTACTGTACATGGTCCACATCTCTGAGCCATACAGGAGGGCGGATATTACTATGGCCCTGTAGACCATGAGCTTGGTGACAGTCTTGAGGGACTGGTTTTCAAACACTCTTTTCCTCAGGCAGCCGAAGGCTGCACTAGCGCACTTAAGCGGTGTTGGATCTTGTCATCAATGCCTGCTCTTGTTGATAGGAGGCTCCCGAGATAGGGGAAGTGTCCAGGACTATGGCGTGGATCTTGATGTCTGGGGGGCAGTGCTGTGCGGCGAGGACAGGCTGGTGGAGGATCTTTGTCTTATTAATGTTTAGCGTAAGGCCCATGCTTTCATACGCCTCAGTAAATACGTCGACTATGTCCTGGAATTCAGCCTCTGTGTGTGCACAGACGCAGGCGTCGTCCTTGTACTGTAGCTCAATGACAGAGGTTGGAGTGGTCTTGGACCTGGCCTGGAGACGGCAAAGGTTGAACACCTTCCCACTGGTTCTGTAGTTTAGTTCCACTCCAGCAAGGAGCTTATCAACTGTGAGGTGGAGCATGGCAGCGAGGAAGATTGAGAAGAGGGTTGGGGCAATGACGCAGCCCTGCTTGACACCGGTCCGGACATGAATTGGGTCTGTGATGGATCCGTTGGTAAGGATCATAGCTTGCATGTCGTCGTGGAGCAGGCGGAGGATGGTGACGTACTTTTGGGGACATCCGAAATAGTGTGTTAATACACCATCAGTGTACCTACAGTACAGTGTGTTAACACACTATCAGTGTACCTACAGTACAGTGTGTTAACACACCATCAGTGTACCTACAGTACAGTGTGTTAACACACCATCAGTGTACCTACAGTACAGTGTGTTAACACACCATCAGTGTACCTACAGTATAATGTGTTCGTGCACCATCTGTCTATGTGATACAGTATGTTAATGCGCCATAATCTACCTATGACACAGTGCACCGTCGGTCTGCTGATTGCAGTGTGTTAGTGCGCACTCAGTCTCCACATGGATCCTGTGTAACATTTGTCTGCTATTTATTGCTCTCTTTGCAATTACTGTTTCATATTTTATTCTTTTGCATTTACTGAAGTAAAAGAATCAGTTAATATTCCAAAATGTTATTTGGTTTGAAACAAACCTTTATTTTGTTCAATCCATACCACGTGTAGACTGACTGTGTACTCACACTCTGTGCAGTCAGCACACTTTTAATTCTACTTCTACTTCTGTTCAATTAAAGTTGCAAATTAGTTTAATAGTTTTTATAATTAATTAGGTATGTCTTTTAGAAATCTTGTTTGAAAGGTCTGTTCACAGATAGTTTATTTATATGTAATATCATGTGATTCTAGTGTTTTTTAAGCCAGTGCCAGGCCCTTTTGTTAAAGCTGCTGGCCTTTGATGGATGGGATTATTGGTACTGATCACATGTAAGTGAAAACATGATTCAGGATATTTTTAGATGCATAAATATTCAAACTTGAAAATGGATTGTTTTTCAAACATGAATTTTGGCAAGTCAGATGCTTTCTGAATCTTAACGGCACAGAATGACTTTATGTATCTTTGTGGGTTAAAATGGAGATGAGAAGAGAATGGGCCCTTTTTGTGGTGTTTGTTATTAACGGCCTCGTTTGTAATAGCAGCCGTAGTTTTACTGGATTTGCTCTTCTCCCTCCGTGTCCTTTACCCTCGAGTACTGTTTCCTAATCCCGAAGGTGGGATGCAGCCCTTTCCCTTCCCTGACTTGAACAGAGCCATGTTTTAGCAGGCCATTCTGAGCTGTGACTAACCCGATGACTCCATTCCTGCTTCACTGCAGGGAAGTGAATTCCAGTCAGTTCGTCCCCAGTACCCCAAGGGAAATTCGAAGTTAGGGATCGAGCACAGAACCACATCCCTCTGTTCTGTGGTCGGCCTGCTGACTAACTTATCAGTTGGATCTCCATTTTCTAAAAGAAAATCCACTAATTTATTCTTGTGCAAAGAAATCTCACTTAAAGTTTTGCATTATTATTAACTAATTATAAAATTAGTCAATTTTTTTTTACGTGACAAGCGTCAGCTTGCCCGTCCTGAAGTGCTGAAGAATGTAAGAAGAAGTTTAACTAACGGCGTGCACCGTGTGATGTCCTGCTCCAGCAAGATCCAGCCCAATAATCTGAGCCGATTAGTATCACTAGGGACAGGGAGCCAGATCCGAGCTGACTTGAAGAGAGAGAATAAGTACAAGAATAGGCCCAAACACTGTCCCAGGCACAGGCACATTGGGCTGGATATTTACTGGGGTGGATTGTGTATGCGGGAGTGGGGGGCAGAGTTTCGGACGGGAAACCTGGAAGTCTGAGTTTCTCCGCATGCTCTGGAGATTTAACCTGGTCTTGACAGGTTCCCCGCCCGGAAGTCAGACTGATTGACAGTCTTGGCTTCCAGTCAGGTGGGGAGGCAGCAAGACCAGGTTGGCCTGATCCTGGACCCCGGGGGAAGTCCGATTCCAAAGGGGGGTCCAATTCCCGACCCCAGGGGTGGTCAGATCCCAATGAGGATCTGACCCTGTGATATATTCACAGAGCACAAGCACACACAGCTTCCAACATGGCAGGCAGTTCTCTCTCGGAAGCCTCCGGAAATCTGCCTGGTTCTGTTTATTATTAACCCTGCACTTGTACACAATACTTCCACATCCACGGTGTGGAGCTACAAACATTACAAGCTTACAGACATTACACGTCTCCCTCCTTAATGAAGAAGCCATCATAACAACCATCATACATAACTTTCATGTTTATACATAACACAGTATATAAACTTAATTTTTTTCCATATTTGCAAATGTAACTTTACCACTTGTTTTCTGTTTCAAAGAGGATACCTTCGCTCTCAAACAGAACCTTCCAAACATGGTGTCGAATCTAAACTCGATGAGGAGTCCAAGTCATTCAATATGTAATTATGAATTTGTCTATTTGGTGCTGAAATTAGTATGTCATCCAAATAACATGCTACCCCTTCAGTACCTTGCAAAATCTGGTTCATTACGCCTTGGAATATGGCGGGGGCGGAAGACACTCTAAACGGTG
Organism: Pristiophorus japonicus; assembly: GCF_044704955.1. NCBI lineage: Eukaryota > Metazoa > Chordata > Chondrichthyes > Pristiophoridae > Pristiophorus > Pristiophorus japonicus. The sequence goes on from NC_091989.1 coordinate 116,691,988, forward strand.
GTCTATTAAATTGATATAGGCCTAGATGAGTATTTATAGTCAAACATGACTTGGACTCCTCATCGAGTTCAAGCTGTAAGTAGGCATTCATAAGATCCAGTTTTGAGAAGATCTGACCACCTGTCAGTGTTGTGAACAAATCTTCTATTTTCAGCAATGTATTGGGGACATTACCCTCTAGAACCTGGTTTACGGTTACTTTATAATCATCACACAATCTTACCTAACCAGCAGACTTGGGTACAACAACAATGGGTGTTGCCCAATTACATCGATCTATCTTACAAATAATGTTCTCAGTCTCGTCTTTTGAGTTCTTGCTCAACTTTCTTCTTGAGTGGCTTGTAGTAAACCGATCTAGCGTCCTTCTGTACCCTGACACTCGCCTTGAAGCCTTGGATCGGACTGCCCGTTTCGCAGAACACCTTCGGATACTTCTTGATAACCTCATCCGTTGATGAAAATCTCACTTCTACACAGAAAATCTTACTCCAATCCAGCTTCAGTGAGCTCAACCAATTTCTTCCTACTAAGGCAGACTTGTCTCCTTTCACTACTATTAGAGGCAAGTTCTGAAATTGAACTTTATATTTCACCGGTACGGTGATATGACCTACCACAGGAATTTTCTCTCCCGAGTAGCCTCGCAGCTCTATCTTGGATTTCTTTAGTTGGAAATCACGCAATTTGTCGAGGTACAGCGACTCCGGTACTACACTCACGGATTCACCCATGTCAATTTCCTTTGGTATATTGAATCCCGCAACATCTACGTGGATTTTGATGCTTTCCGAATCGCTGTCCGTTAACCTCGTGCTCCTGATGACATGTAACTCGAACATCTTCTCGTCCTCTTGTTGTTCTTCCATGCTATGTAATCTCTTGGGATTTCTACTCATAGCTTTGAATGCTGGACTCATAGCTTTGAAAGCTGGTTTAGCCTTCGCAAGATGCCCAGTCTTTCTGCAGAAGAAACACTCTGCCTTCACGTATGGACAACCTTGAGCAATGTGTTGTCCTAGGCACCTATAGCATGACTTCGATGCTCTGTTAGAATTTCAAGTTTCTGAGACTTTGGGCCCCCACAATCTTTTACTTTGAACCTGCAGATGATTTACCTCGGTTGACTGACGAGCGTAATTATTATTTAATTCTCGGGAATATTGTTCGGCCATGCCCATCGACCTCGCTATCTGACAAGCAATCTCAAAAGTCAAGTCATCCATCGTCAATACCTTCCTTCTGATCACATCATTTTTCACCCCACAAACAAAACGATCCCGTAATGCGCGGTTTTGAAAGTTTCCAAAATTGCAGTGCATCAATAGCTTTTTAATGCTACGATGTAATCACTAATACTTTCATCAGTCTTTTGATTCCGAATCTCGAAACAATAGCTTTCAGCAATTACTAACGGTTTGGGGTTATAGTGCTGCTCCAGCTTCGTTAAAATCTCTTTAAGCGTTGTGTCCTTTGGCTCGTCAGGCACAAGCAGATTTACAAGGGTTTCGTACAATGCCGGACACGCCTCCGATAAGAAGATCGCTTTCTTACGTTCCAACACAGCCCCGTTCTGGAGTGCATTGTCTGGAACTTCGCTTATGTTATTTACAGTGAAATCCATTTCGAGCCGATCCACATACGCTTTAAAACGTTCTCGGTCGTGTCGATATTTCCCCCAAATGTCCGATTACACCTGCCACTTTAATCTCTAGCTGTTCACAATGTGTGCTGTATTTTACCTCGGATTTTGTAGCTTTTTCCAAAGACAGAAACTTCCAAAGTCTCTCTGTCGGCTGGCTGCAACCTTCACCAACAAAATTTAAGCTTTAAAGCATCGAAAAATCCCATCTCAATTGCCAAATGTGATATATTCACAGAGCACAAGCACACACAGCGTCCAACATGGCAGGCAGCTCTCTCTCGGAAGCCTCCGGAAATCTGCCTGGTTCTGTTTATTATTAACCCTGCACTTGCAGTACACAATATGTCCACATCCACAGTGTGGCGTTACGAACATTACATGCTTACAGACATTACAGATCCCTGGCGTTGTTTGATGGTGAGAGAGCTTTAGCGGCTGGGAGAAAGCACTCCGACTCTGCCTGGCCCACAAGAAGTGTTCCCCAAGGCGATCCTCGCCTCGCTGGAGCTGCTGCCCAGAAAGCCCGGCCCGCAATGCAGGTTAAATCTCAGGCTTCGAGCCTCAATAACATATTTAAAATAGGGACTAACTATTTGTACTGGCCCACGGGAGACTGGGGAAGGTGATGATGGTGGCGGCGGTGGGGGGAGAACGGCGGGCGGGCGGTGGGGTGAGTCAGAGGGCCTTGGAGCCGTGAGTCAGAGAGGCTGGGGGGGAGAGGATCGAGAGGCTGGGGGAGTGGGGTCGAGAGAGAGAGGCTGGGGGAGCTTGAGAGAGGCTGAGGGGGTGCGGTTGGGGGGGCGAGAGAGAGAGAGAAAGAGAGTGAGAGAGGCTGGGTGGAGAGAGAGTGAGAAGCTGGGTGGAGAGAGAGAGAGAGGCTGGGTGGAGAGCGAGAAGCTTGGGGGGGGTGGGTGTGGGAGGGGAGAGTGAGAGAGGCTGGGGGGGAGAGAGAGACACGGGGGTGGAGGGGGGGAATCGGAGGGGAGAGAGGGGACTCATATTCTTCCAATCCCCTACAAGGGACATCATTGGAGTGGATGCTTTTCAGAAGTCATGACGCTGTCACTAATTATTTCATACCCAATAAATCTGTTAACAATCCATACACAATGCCCCATCTATCAGGGGTCGGGGGGGGGTGGTGATTGATGCACTTGCACTTGGGTAAGGCACTTCGGCTGGGGGAGCTGCACTTGGACTGGGGTACGGCACTTTGGCTGACCCTTGCTGTCTCCTGAGGAGCTCTGCCCTCTGTCACTTCAGGAAGTCAAAGTGGATCGAGTTACAATTTGCAAAGTCGGTGAGCCCTTGGGATGGCCGGTTCCAGTGTCACATTCCTGTGAAACTTCAGGGTGTGGCTTATCCTCCAAGGGGACCAATCAGAAATAAGGTGTGGAGCCTATTGGCCATTTTTGAAGTACAAAAAGCATGTCCTTTAAAATACCAACCCGCCTCCTGGGAACAGGTTGGCTGCCCACCCCTCGTCCCACCTCAAAATACCCAGAAGTCAACGGGTTGGAACCGGCTTTCTGATGCGCTTGGGATTTTTGCCCATTTAACAACCACCCCCCCCCCAACCCACACCCACTGCTACCCGCTCACCCATGTTATAATTCCTCCCGTTATCTTTGTCATAGTTTGGATTAAATATATTAGAGGGCGGGTGTCATTCTTGCATTGAATGAGTTTGGATTCAGCGTATGTAACACCCACTGCAGCTCAAACTGAGCAAACTGAGGATGTAGCTAGTAGAGTGGACAAGGGGGAGCCAGTGGATGTGGTGTATTTAAACTTTCAAAAGGCTTTTAACAAGGTCCCACATAAGAGATTAGTGTCCAAAATTAAAGCACGTGGTATTGGGGGTAATGTACTGACGTGGATAGAGAACTGGTTGGCAGACAGAAAGCAGCGAGTAGGAATAAACGGATCCTTTTCAGAATGGCAGGCAGTGACTAGTGGGGTACCGCAAGGTTCAGTGATGGGACCCCAGCTATTTACAATATACATCAATGATTTAGATGAAGGAATTGAATGTAATATATCCAAGTTTGCAGATGACACTAAGCTGGGTGGCAGTGTGAGCTGTGAGGAGGATGCTCAGAGGCTGCAGGGTGACTTGGACAGGTTAGGTGAGTGGGCAAACACATGGCAGATGCAGTATAATGTGGATAAATGTGAGGTGATCCACTATGGTGGTAAAAACAGGAGAGCTGATTATTATCTGAGTGGTGACAGATTGGTAAAGGGGGAGGTGCAACGAGAGCTGTGTGTCATGGTACATCAGTCATTGAAGGTTGGCATACAGGTGCAGCAGGCGGTGAAGAAGGCAAATGGTATATTGAGCTTCGTAGTGAGAGGATTCGAGTATAGGAGCAGGGAGGTCTTACTACAGTTGTACAGGGCCTTGGTAAGGCCACACCTTGAATATTGTGTACAGTTTTGGTCTCCTAATCTGAGGAAGGACGTTCTTGCTATTGAGGGAGTGCAGTGAAGGTTCACCAGACTGATAACTGGGATGACAGGACTGACCTATGAAGAAAGACAGGATCAACTAGGCTGGTATTCAATGGAATTTAGAAGAATGAGAGGGGATCTCACAGAAACATATAAAATTCTGACAGGTTAAGTGCAGGAAGAATGTTCCTGATGTTGGGGAAGTCCAAAACCAGGGGACACAGTCTAAGGATAAGGGGTAAGCCATTTAGGACTGAGATGAAGAGAAACTTCTTCACTCAGAGTTGTGGGCATGTGGAATTCTCTACCACAGAAAGTTGTTGGGGCCAGTTCGTTAGATATATTCAAAAGGGAGTTTGATGTGGCTCTCACGGCTAAAGGGATCAAGGGGTATGGAGAGAAAGCAGGAATGGGGTACTGAAATGCATGATCAGCCATGATCTTATTGAATGGTGGTGCAGGCTCTCGAGCACCGAATGGCCTTCTCCTGCACCTATTTTCTATGGGCCCAAGTTTGCCCCCAGGGTTAGAACGGCGCATCTCCATGTGGCGCGCCGACTTTTTAGAACAGAAACAGCGCCTATTATTTACTTTCGTATTCCCCCCGCACTCCGGTCGATCCAAGCCCTTGGCGCAGAGCAACAGAACGCGTGGAGGGTGGAGCCAGGTCCCGGCGCTGAAAACAGTGCCGGGACCTCTGCACATGCGCGCTAGAGTGTGCGTGCATGTGCAGTAGCTCCACGCCCCGAGGCTGCGTGGGAGGGATCCGTGGCTGAATAAGCTGCCAGGGCAAAGATCAGACTTGGGCCTCCTTCCCTCCCTCCCGTTTAGCTCCCGCTCACCCCCCCCCCCCTGCCGCCTCCCCACGTCGGCGGCGGCGGAGCCCACCCGCCCGCTCGGCATCTCGCTGGGGCGGCCCTGCCCGAAGTCTTCAGCGCGGCCCGTTGAGCCTCCCTCTCCTCTCCTCTCCTCTTCCACCCCTCCCTCCCCCTCCTCTCCCCCTCTCCCTCCTTCCCCCGTCCTCTCCCCTTCTCTCCCTCCTCCTCCTCTCCCCCTCCCTCCCCCTCCTCTCCCCCTCCCTCCTCTCCTCCATCTCCCTCCTCTCCCCCCTCTCTCCCTCCCTCCCCTCCTCTCCCCCCTCCCTCCCCCCTACTCTACTCCCTCCCCCCCTCTCTCCTCCTCCTCTCCCCTCCTCTCCCCCTCCTCCTCCTCTCCCCCCCTCCTCTCCCACTCCTCCTCTCCCTCCCCCCTCCTCTCCCCCTCTCTCCCTCCCCCTCTCCCTCCCCCTCTCCCTCCCCCTCTCCCTCCACCTCTCCCTCCACCTCTCTTTCCCTCTCCCCCTCCCTTCCCCTCTCCCTCCCTGCCCCCCTCTCTCTCCCTCTCTCCCTCTCCCTCCCTCTTCTCCCTCCCTCTTCTCCCTCCCTCCTCCTCTCCCCTCCTCCTCTCCCCCTCCTCCTCTCCCCCTCCTCCTCCTCTCCCACTCCTCCTCTCCCTCCCCCCTCCTCTCCCCCCTCTCTCCCCCTCCCCTCCTCTCTCCTTCCCCAACCCCCCTCTCTCCCTCCCTCCCTCCTCTCTCCCCCTCCCTCCCTCCCACTCCTCCCCTCCCTCCCTCCCTCTCTCCTCTCCCTCCCCTCCTCCACCTCTCTCCCTCTTCCCCTCTCTCCCTCTTCCCCCTCTCTCCCTCCTCCCCCTCTCTCCCTCCTCCCCCTCTCTCCCTCCTCCCCCTCTCTCCCTCCTCCCTCTCTTCCCCCCTCTCTCTCTCTCCCTCTCCCTCCCCTCCTCACCTCTCTCCCTCCTTCCTCTCTCCCCCCTCTCTCCCTCCCTCTCTCCCTCTTTCCCTTGCTCCCTCCCCCCGCTCTCCATTCCTCCCCCTCTCTCCCTTCCTCCCCCCTCTCTCCCTTCCTCCCCCTCTCTCCCTCTCTCCTTCTCTCCCTCCCTCCCTCTCCCTCTCTCCCTCTCTCCCCCCTCCTCTTCCTCCCTCTCCCCCTCCCTCCTCTCCCTCCACACTCCTCTCCCTCCCTCTCTCCTCTCCCTCCCTCCTCTCCCCCTCCCCCCTCCCCCCTCCTCTCCCCCTCTTCTCCTCTCTCCCTCCCTCTCCTCCTCTCCCTCCCCCTTCCTCTTCCTCCCTCTCCCACCCCCTCCTCTTCCTCCCTTCTCTCCCCCTCCCCCCTCCTCCTCTCCCCCTCCTCCTCTCTCTCCTCTCCCCCCCTTGCTGTCAGAAACACAGAGAGACACTGACAGAGAGAGACACTGACAGAGAGAGAAACAGAGAGAGAGACACTGTGGGGTGGGCCCGTCCCAGCACGCTGTTGGAGGGCTACCGGTGCTGCAGTAGGTGAGTAGAAACTTAATTTTTTATTTATTGATTGATTTTCAATTTTTTTTTAATTTTTAATTTTTTTTTGATTTACTGATTTATTTATCATTTATTATTGATGATGGCTTTTTATTTGTAAAAGTGAAGTGTTTAATGTTTGTAAACGCCCCTTCCTCCCCTCCCCCCCCCCATCTCTCGTTCTCTACGCCTGATTTATAAGTGTCGGCAAGGTTTTTCTGAGTGCACAAAAATCTACACTTACTCCATTCTAAGTTAGTTTGGAGTAAGTTTTCGCTGCCTAAACTTGCAAAACAGGCGTAAGTGGCTGGACACGCCCCCTTTTGAAAAAAAATCTGTCCAACAATGAAACTATTCTAACTCACTAGAACTGGAGCAAACTAAATGCCGAGAATTGCAATTTCTAAGATGCTCCATTCTAAACTAGTTGCTCCAAAAAAATAGGAGCAACTCAGGCCGAAACTTGAGCCCATAGTTTCTATGCTCAGAAGCTCCTTTTTTAAAATAAAAAAATACAGATTTAAAAGTATGAGCAGTAATTCACAATGCATTTAAAAGAATCAAACTCATTTTTGCATTCCCAGTTATGTCCCCCACGCAGCAAAATGATGTTTGGAAGTGTCATGTATTCAACGATCATTGCAACCCATGTATAAGCTGACCTAAGTTGTACACCTTGAGAACATTGACCACAAGGGGGTGAACTTGTGGGAGACACTCCTAACCTGGACTTTCAGGTATAGAAGGGGAAGCTCCACCCACTTTCATCACTTGAGGTCTTGGTAATAAAGGTAACTGGTCACAGAGTGACCTTCTCTCAAGTATGGGCCTCGTGTGCATTTATACTGTATAGTAAGGACATATTATTGGCAACGAGAAACTGGGATTTAAACCACACGAGCATGGCCACTAGCAGCACAGAAGAGTGGTACTGTGTTTGTAGTGATTGGGCGACTTTATTGAGAGACTACAGCAAAGTTTTGTCACTAAGGAATGGTTGGGACAGGATTCGGCCGACAAACACAGGGCTCATCTCCTGACGGTTTGTGGATACAGAACGTACTCCCTGATGAAGGACCTTCTAGTGCCAGAGAAGCCGGCGGACAAGACGTTCGAAGAGCTCAGTAAGTTGATCGGGGAACACCTTAAACTGGCGAACAGCATGCACATGGCGAGACACCGGTTTTACATGCACTGGTGGCAAGAAGGGCAAAGCGTTCCTGACCTCGTGGCAGATATCCGGCGACTGGCGAGCCTATGTAAGTTCACAGATGCATGCAGAGCAGAGATGCTGTGAGACTTTTTTATTGAGGGCATCGGGCATGCTGGGGTTTTCAGGAAACTGACTGAGACCAAAGACTTGACCTTGGAAGCGGCAGCTCTGATAGCCCAGACATTTATCTCGGGGGAGGAAGAGACCAGAATGATGTATGACAAAAATCTTGACTCAAATGCGGCAAACGACCAGGGAGTCAACATTGTTAACGCGGCACACAGTTCTCTAGGCAGACAAGGGCAATTGGACATGCCCCAGCATGTAGTCGAACCCAAAGGGGGAATTCAACAGAGACAATGGCTAGCTGAACGGTGATTCATGCCATCGCAATGGACAATGCAGCCAGTAATGGGGCCATCAGCACCTGTTAATGGTGCACTTAAGGACAGTTACAGAGACAGTCAGAGACGATCGATTGGTAATGGACCTTTTGTTTCCAACAATGGAGTCTCCAGCTCATGCTGGAGGTGTGGAGGCAAACACCCAGCCAGAGCTTGCAGGTATCAGCAATATACCTGCAGAAACTGCAACGTCAGCGGTCACTTGGCGCGTATGTGCAGGAAGCCTGCAGCCAGGTTGATGTACGAGGAGGACGGGCCCAATGTAAGCCCAACGAGGCCAAATGAATACTGGGGAAAATCACTGGAAGCTGAAGTTCAGCGAGTTCATGTGAAGCACATATACAGTTCATCTACCAGGACGCCACCGATAATGATGAACGTGCTCCTCAATGGCATTCCAGTATTAATGGAGCTAGACACAGGGGCCAGCCAGTCCCTAATGAGTATCAAACAGTTCGAAAGGTTGTGGTTGTCTAAGGCCAGGAGGCCAAAATTATTGCCGATTGACACACAGCTATGGACATATACAAAGGAGATCATTCCGGTGCTAGGCAGCACCACGGTAGTCGTGACCCACAAAGATTCGGAGAACAGGTTGCCACTCTGGATTGTCCCAGGGACGGTCCCGCACGGCTGGGGAGGAATTGGCTTGCTGTCATGAACTGGAAATGGGGCGATGTCAATGCAATTTCTTCTGTGGAGCGAGTATCATGCTCACAGGTCCTTGACAAATTTGACTCATTATTTCAACCCGGCATCGGCACTTTCATGGGGGCCAAGGTAGTGATTCACATAAACCCGGACGCCAGGCCAGTACACCACAAGGCCAGAGCGGTGCCGTACGTGATGCGGGAAAAGATAGAATGCGAATTGGACCGCCTGCTGAGGGAAGGCATCATCTCACCAATCGAATTCAGTGACTGGGCGAGCCCGATCGTGCTGGTGCTCAAGGCGGATGGGTCGGTCAGGATATGTGGTGATTACAAGGGAACCATCAATCGGGTGTCACTCCAAGACCAGTACCCGCTATCGAGAGCGGAGGACCTCTTTGCGACACTATCCGGTGGCAAACTTTTTTCAAAATTGGACCTGACCTCAGCTTACATGACCCAAGAGCTGGCGAGTGAGTTGATGAAGCTGACCACCATCACGGCACACAAGGGGTTGTTTGAGTATAACAGATGTCCGTTCGGGATTCGTTCGGCTGCCACGATCGTTCAGCAAAATATGGAAAGCCTCCTCAAGTTGATTCCAAGGACTATGGTTTTTAAGACGACATCCTCATCACAGATCGCGATACTGAAGAACACCTCCACCACCTGGAGGAGATGCTATGCAGACTGGACCGGGTAGGGCTGCGACTGAAAAAGGCGAAGTGCGTCTTCTTAACACCAGAGGTAGAATTCCTGGGGAGCAGGGTAGCAGCAGACGGGATCAGACTCACTGCGTCCAAAACGGAAGCGATCCAGAGAGCACCCAGACCCCGTAACACGATGGAGCTGCGTTCATTTCTGGGGCTCCTGAACTATTTTGGTAACTTTCTTCCCAAATTGAGCACGCTGTTAGAGCCGCTACACGTGCTCCTATGCAAAGGTCGCAATTGGGTCTGGGGGGACAGCCAGGAAAGGGCTTTTAATAGAGCACGCTACTTGTTATACTCCAACAAACTGTTAACGTTATATGACCCGTGTAAGAAACTTGTTCTAACGTGCGATGCGTCGTCCTATGGGGTCGGGTGTGTGTTGCAGCATGTGAATGCCAATCGTCAGTTACAGCGGTAGTTTATGCCTCCAGATGTCTGTCTCAGGCAGAAAGGGGCTACGGGATGGTAGAAAAGGAAGCGCTAGCACGTGTATATGCAGTAAAAAAAATGCACCAGTAACTGTTTGGCAGGAAATTTGAGCTGGAGACAGATCACAAACCCCTAACGTCCCTTTTGGCCGACAAAAAGGCCATAAATGCGAATGCATCGGCCCACATACAGAGGTGGGCACTTACGTTAGCCGCCTATGACTAAACAATTTGGCACAGACCGGGCACTGAAAACTGCGCCGATGCACTCAGCAGGCTCCCACTAGCCACCACTGAGGGGCAACTGAGCATGATGCTGAGATGGTCATGGTTGTTGAAGCTTTCGAAAGCGATGGCTCACCTGTGACAGTCCGTCAGATTAAAGTCTGGACAAATAAAGACCCGCTACTGTCTTTAGTTAAGAAATATGTCCTGAATGGGGACTGGGCAGCCACGTATGGGGCATGCCCTGAGGAATTTAAACCATTTCATAGGCGCAAGGATGAACTCTCGATTCAGGCTGATTGCCTACTGTAAGGAAACCAAGTAGTCATGCCCCAGAGGGGCAGAGAGGTGTTTATCAGAGAACTTCACAATGAGCACCCGGACATTGTCATGATGAAGGCAATTGCCAGGTCACACGTTTGGTGGCCAGGGATAGATGCAGACCTGGAACTTTGTGTTCAGCTGGGCAACGCACCCAGGGAAGCCCCCCTTAGCCCCGGTCCTGGCCCGCCAAGCAATGGTCACGCATCCATGTGGACTACGCAGGTCCTTTCATGGGAAAAATGTTTTTGGTTGTAGTAGACGCCTACTCCAAATGGATTGAGTGTGCCATTTTAAATTCAAACACATCCTCTGCCATGGTAGAAAGTCTACGGGCAATGTTCACCGCCCATGGTCTACCGGATGTCTTGGTCAGCGACAATGGTCCATGCTTCACAAGCACTGAATTCCAGGATTTCATGGCAGGCAATGGAATCAACCATGTCAGAACGGCACCGTTCAAGCCGGCCTCAAACGGCCAGGTGGAACGAGCAGTGCAGATAATCAAACAGGGGATGCTCAGAATCCAAGGGGGTTCCCCACAAAGCCACTTATCACACCTGCTATTGGCCAATAGATCCCGACCACACTAGCTCACAGGGCTTCCACCTGCAGAGCTGCTGATGAAAAGGACGCTCAAAACCAGGTTATCCCTTATACACCCTACTATGAAATAAATTGTTGAGAGCAGGCATCAGTCACAATGTGACTACCATGACAGAAATGTGAGGGCGTGATGTATTGATGTCAATGACCCTGTTTTTGTCCTTAACTATGCTGCAGGGCCCAAATGGCTTGCAGGCATTGTGATTGCCAAAGAGGGGAATAGGATTTTGGTAGTTAAATTTACCAATGGACAAATCTGCCGCAAACACGTGGATCAAACTAAAAGGAGGTTCAGGAACCTCATAGAAGAAATAGAGGAAGAACACGACGTAGAGTTTACTCCACCACAGGTGACCGAACAACGAAACCAAGTGGAAGAGAGCCCAGTCACTGTGGCCAGTCCGGACAGGCCTGAGGCACCGCAAACTGCAGACACTCAGGCCAGCACCCAACAACCGGAGCCCCAACTCAGGTGCTCTACAAGGGAGCGTAAACCAACCTGTGATCCCAATGAGACTTTGGGGGGGAGGTGATGTCATGTATTCAACTATCATTGTAACCCATGTACAAGCTGATCTAAGTTGTACACCTTAAGAACATTGACCACTGGGGGTGAACTTGTGGGAGACACTCCTAACCTGGACTTTCAGGTATAAAAGGGGAAGCTCCACCCACCTTCATCACTTGAGGTCTTGGTAATAAAGGTAACTGGTCACAGAGTGACCTTCTCTCAAGTATGGGCCTCGTGTGCATTTATACTGTATAGTAAGGACATATCAGGAAGGAATTAAATTTTGCTGGTCTTGTCGAAGATGAATCTGGAGTGCCACCTAGGGATAGCATTCCGATTGTACAAAATTGAGACCCTGAGTCTGTATATATATCTCAAATATACTGTTACCACTTTACACAAGATTAATTTTGCTGAAATATTTGCTGTAAACGAAGTAAATGTGGTACAAATTTCAATGCATGAACCTAACAAAACTTGCATACCAATTAAAAGGCTCAGTTTTCCCCAATTATCTGCGCTGTTTTTTGGCGTGCACCATTTTTTTTTTGGAGTAAATTAAATTAAAGTTTCCCCAAAGTTTCTGCACCAGCGTAATTCACTTGGGTATGAATTTTTTAGGCTACAATTTTTTTACCTCATTGGGGACGTAACCTGCAACCCATGCTAATTCTGACCATTTAAGCAAGTTTGGTCAACTGCGATTTTTTTTTTTAAGATGGCGTATGTGACCGCTCTGAAAAACCTTCTGGGCTGTTAACAAAATCAGCGCAGGTAAGGGAATCAGCGCAGAAGATCCAGTTCCATGGCCAGGACAGCAGCGGCAGAGAGCGGGTGGGGGGCAATGGGCCTGGGCTAGAAACTGCTCTGAGGGGAAGAGAGACCTTTCGACCTGGGTGAGGAGCGGCATATGGCATCGGCAGGGGATGGGGGTAGGGGGACCTTTCCAATCCACACAGTTTACAGGATGGACTTTTGGCACAGAAACTCTTTTAATATTTTCATGTTGGTAAGCTGCTGCCTTAAATAGCTGCAAGGTGAATGTGCAAGGTGCTTGTGTAGGTTGCTGTGAGCTGGCCAAGAATGTCTTGTATGTTTCACTTTCCAGCCTCAGCCCTCAGTGTGTCCCTCGTTACCCTGGCAACCCAATTTTTTTGGTGCACATCTTAGGCTCCATCCACAGAGCTTACGGACAATGTACGCCGGGCCACATTCACCAGTTAAAACCGGAAAACTTGCAACTTGTTTTTGGCGTAGTCGGGGCCCCAAAAACTCTTCAAATAGGCAAAAAACGGCATTGGGGAAAATTGAGCCCAAAGTTTCTTGATTTGCACTAATTGCGGAATCCTTTATTAAGTAAAACCCATAATATGTTAATGTACTTTTAAGCATGTATCATAAATCGTAGTGCTATTGGTGTTCAAGACGCACATAAATGAAGTCTATTCGAGTGCAGGATTTGAGTGCACAATCTAGGCTGACACTCCGATATGGTACTAAGGGAGTGCTGCATTGTCTGAGGTGCTTTGCCATAGTTGGAACATTGAACTCAAGCCAGTTCTGCCTGTTACAGTTGTTTAAGTGGAAATGCAGGGGGAGAAATTGGTTATCGTCCCGTTTGGGACATCCCACGCCCACGCAGAAGTCACGCCCCGTGACCTACATTGGGTTCACTGCCCCCGTGAGGAAGCAATGTTGGGTGCTCCACTTCCTCTTGGGGCTGGCTCTGGGGCGCCAAGTGCGAGCAAGTCATAGCACTATGCAGCCTCTTCACGTTGCGCTGACACGATCATAGGGCCCTCACCTTCTGTTAAAGGGCAGGGCACGCTGTGAGCTCTGCATGCGTTTCAGGGGCCAACACCAGGCCAGCGGGGATGTGGGGTGCCGTGGCCACAGCCCGGAACCAAAGCTAAGTGCCGGGCTGCAACATCGCGGCACGGACCCCGCGTAAAATCACACAGAGGCCGGACCGGTAAGTTGGAGGACAACACAAAATGGTGGCGCGCACCTCTTTCACTCTGACACCGCCCATGGCGTCCTCATGGGGTGCTGGACAATTTCCGCTGTGGGGCGAAAATGGTCCACACGGGACAAAATCAGAAACAGGTCGCTGCGCACGGTGCTAACGACATCACCGGAGGCACAGCGGCTCGTGGCGCTCCCCGCAGGAGCGGGTCTCTACCAGTTTTGAGCCTCCAACGCAATTTTGCGGGAGCTGGTTGCGTTCTGCCCCCTTCCCGGGCGAGGGGGCAGAGCGTCCTCCAGAGGTACTAACGGCAGTCGCAAACCATGCAAATTTCTGCCCCAAAATATTCTGTGGCACTATTCGAAGAGCAGGAAGTTCCTCCTGTACAACATCCCTCCCTCAACAAATACCATCAGAGACTGATTATCTGCCCATTCATCTCATTGCTGTATGGGAAATCTTGGAGTGTACAAAATGGTTGCTGCATTTGCCTATATATCAGTCACTTCACTTCAACGTAATTCATTGTGTGTGAAGCACTTTGAGCCACTTCCAATGGGGTAGGCTGCTATATAAATGAAAATTGTTCTTTTTTCTTTTATTTTATACATTTTGATTCCATCTCCCTAAGTAAGTGAGATGTGCCGAAGTTCATAAATCAGAAATGTGTTTTATTGTATATATGTAACTGTTACAAATGACAATGGAGGTCATAAATAGTTAAGTTTGTAGCTTTATTTATAAGTCCTGCCCTGCTTCTCTTCCTGCCCCCTGGGCTCTGTTATTGTATTGAATGCTTCCAGTGACTTTGATCTTTTTTGAAACCATGATGTCAGCCCACACAGCTGAAATCTCAATCCCTCCGCGGACTGCTGTTTCGATCAATATGGTATCTGAAACTTCATAGCTTCTATTTCCCATGGCAATGAAGCCTTGAAGTGGAGCTCTATTCAGTGCCTATAAATAACTTGTACTGACAGTCAGCTGCCTATGTTGTTTCCTTCCCCTCGCTCCCTCCCCATTAAAGTACTTTCATTCTGTTTCATTGCCCGTTTCCACCCTTTATCTCCTTGAGGTGCTGACTGATGCTGAGTTATTCATGGGTGCCAGTAGCCCTTGGGTACACATTGTCCGCATGTCGACTCCGAGCTCCGACACGGCAAACGAGTCCCAGGAAGGCAGCGAAAACGCTTCAAGGACATCCTCAAGTCCGCCTTGAAAAAGTGCAACATCCCCACCGGCACCTGGGAATCCCTGGCCCAAGACCACTCAAAGTGGAGGAGGAGCATCCGGGAAAGCAGCGAATACTTCGAGTCTCTTCGCCGGGAGCACACTGAAGCCAAGCACAAACAGCGGAAGGAGCGCACGACAACCCAAGCACCCGACCCACCCGTCCCTACTATCACCACCTGCCCCACCTGTGACAGAGACTGTAGATTCCACATTGGTCTCATCAGTCACCTGAGAACTCATGTTAGTGTGGAAGCAAGTCATCCTCCACTCCGGGGGACTGCCTAAGAAGAAGAAAATTCTCCATGTTTGATAGTGAATGTTGGCAGGCTACTCAACTATGCAGGATATGACGACTGGGCTTGACCCTGTACAGTTTTGGTCTCTGTATTTAAGGAAGGATATACTTGCGTTGGAATCTGTTCAGAGAAGGTTCACTAAGTTGATTCTGGAGATGAGGGGGGTTGACTTATGAAGATAGATTGGGCATATACACATTGGAGTTCAGAGGAATGAGAGGTGATCTTATCACAACACATAAGATAATGAGGGGGCTCGACAGGGTGGATGCAGAGAGGATATTTCCACTCATAGAGGAAACCAAAACTAGGGGGTATAGTCTCAGAATAAGGGGCCGCCCATTTAAAACTGAGACGAGGAGAAATTTCTTCTCTGGGGGTTGTAAATCTGTGGAATTCTCTGCCCCAGAGTGCTGTGGAGGCTGGGTCATTGAATTATTTAAGGCGGAGATAGATAGATGTTTGAACGATAAGGGTTATGGGGAGCAGGCAGGGAAGTGGAGCTGAGTCCATGATCAGATCAGCCATGATATTAAATGGTGGAGCAGGCTCGAGGGGCCAGGTGGCCTACTCCTGCTCCTATTTCTTATGTTCTTACTCGATGTACTCACACGCACACCTTCCAAAAGGAGATACTGGATAGCATCTGCTTTTGATTTCATTTTTACAAAATCAAAGCGGGAAAACTTCCTTGTGTTTATAACTCTGAAAAATTATCCGACAAATAATTTTAAAGCCAATTTAATAATCATCTTCCACCTTATCTTCCTTAGCTCTCAGTAAATCTCTACCCACAGCAAAGTTGAATAACTTAGTGTTTTTCTTCATGTATTTTTTGCTCCTATTTTCTCTCCCAAATATTGCAGTCAAGGTGGGAGCCCTTATCCCAGGCTTCTACCGGTCCTATTGCACAGCCAGACTATCTGCAGGAGCTCCTGGCAGCATTCACCATATTAATTTATCTTCCTACATTATTTCTAACAACAGTGACTACACTTCAGAAATTCTTTATTGGTTGTAAAACGCTTTGGGACGTCCTGAGATCGTGAAAGACGCTATATAAATGCAAGTTCTTTCTGACCTGTCCGATCCCATCTAGTTCCATGCTGTCCCTTTCCTTTCTTTCCAGGTCCTGCCTTTGCTGAGCAATTGAGCAAAGCAAAGTTGAGCTCTGTGTGTGTGAAACAAGAGTGGTGAGCTCACGTCGAGCCTCGCTGTGGTACAGAACGATGGGGCTCTAACTGCGGCTCTGCGCTCTGCTGCCTCGTACCCAGTGATATGTCCATTTTCTTTGTGCACGTTTGCTTTTGTGATGGGAGTTTGAGTAGAATTTCTATAAGCAGATCCTAAAGACTGTTGCCTCGTCGTTGTGAGTGACTACATTCCAAAAATACTTAATTGGCGGTAAAGCGCTTTGAGACGTCTGATGGTCGTGAAAGGCGCTATATAAATGCAAGTCTTTTCTTTCTTTAATTGTCTATGACTACGACAAATTCATTATCAGTCACTTATTGCTGATGTAATGTGTGTCTTCTTCTGTAGGATGACAAAGATCTGGTACCTGAGTTTGTAAATGCTGAAGGATTGACCTGTCTAATCAAAGTGGGTGCAGAAGCTGACCAGAACTACCAGAACTACATCCTCAGAGGTTAGTTCGTGCTGTGCCTCTATTCAGCTAAGAGGGCTGCTCCATTACATTTTTGCTTCAGGATAATTTTGCTGCAATATCACTTTAAAAAAAAAATAGGGGTTTAAAATTGAGTACAAATTGGGATTCAAATGAAGTTTTTGGAGCTCCCT
The DNA here is from genome assembly GCF_044704955.1 of Pristiophorus japonicus. Classification (NCBI taxonomy): domain Eukaryota; kingdom Metazoa; phylum Chordata; class Chondrichthyes; family Pristiophoridae; genus Pristiophorus; species Pristiophorus japonicus. The sequence goes on from NC_091989.1 coordinate 116,708,788, forward strand.
AGTATTTGCTATCCATGTCTGTTTAGGGCTGTGAACCATTAACATTTAACCTGTACTGTAAACTGAATTGTAAACTCCACCATCTGTGATCCCAGACCAACGTCTCGGATAGTGATTGTCCAACTGAGCTTGACCCTGCTGCTGGCCTGTTAAATGCCTCTCGCTCCCATTTGCTTTTGTTACAATGGAAATTGAAGATTCAAAATTTGAATATAATGTATATTCATGTTTCAGATCCAGAACAACAAGATACTCAGCGTTGCTTTAAATTTATTAAAGAATAAATTCAAAATAGATCCACCACATGTAATGCAAAAAGTAGTCCCTCATGCTATGCAAATGCAAAATACTGCGGATGCTGGAATCTGAAATAAAAACTGAAAATGCTGGAAATCACAGCAGGTCAGGCAGCATCGGTGGAGTGAAACAGAGTTAACGTTTCAGGTTGACGACCCTTCAGTATTTTCTGTTTTTATTTCAGTTCCTCATGCCTCCTGGTTTAAGCTCACAGCTGCAGCCAGCAAGTAGATCTGAGCATTTGGAGGCAACTTGGGTTGGTGTAACTGCCCTGTGGGGACATGTTCTGTGTCAGAAGGGGTAAATATAGCAATTACAGCAAAACAGACCATGTTAACAGCCCACCTCCCGTCCAGTCCATAAACCAGCAGTATTCCTGATTAGTGAGAATACCGGATCTCATCTTTATTCGGCATATTTTTTGGCTGTACTCAAATTGAGGAGTGATGGAAAGCATGAGCAGATTTTAAAAACAAAATCGCCACCGTGCCCTCCTGATTTAAATCTAAGTGGAGGAGCAGGCTTGTTTAAGGTCCGCCTGATTAGGATCACACAGCTGGAGTTAGTGTCCGCCATTTTCTTCCATCACTACAGATTTTGTAGTTGGAGTTTATGCTGGCAGGAGCTCTGTATTTGATCCAAGGAGTAGGGTTTATTCTGAAGCTTTATAGTTTTCAAAAAGGAGCTGAATTGTCTATTTGCTTTTCCTTTTTTGGTTTTCTGATTTTGCTCACATCATGGCTGGCAAGATTTAGGGTTTTCCTTGCAGAATGGATTTGGAGGCCAGGTGGAGAAACTGTGGACAAAAGTGTACGCTTGTTTACATCTCTGACGCTCGCTGTTCATGCCCAGGTATTGGGGGATAGAAGCTATGGACCTCTGCTGTATTCGGGATCCACCAACATTTACAGTAGGGTTGTGTCAGTCTGAATTTCGGGTGTAGTTAGGTTCTCCTGAGACGCAATGACAATTTTCAGGATTGGGAATAGGCATTGGGTGCAACAAAGCCAAGCCCTTTCATCAGTAAACCCCATATCCTTCTCATCATTTTTCTTCCTCTCCAGATACATGTATCATTTAGTGTTGTCTCATTTACAGTGTCCACTTCAATGTCAGTCAACCTTTTGTCAGAAGAGTGTTGTCAAGGGATCTGCAGCCTCGCCATCAGCCTATTGTGTTTATTTTTTAGGACTCTTGGCCCACTGAGTTTTGCCAACATTTTTCGGTTTAATTTTAGTCATGCATGTTGCAGGCTTTCATTGTATTTTTTTTTAATTTCCCCATTTTCTCGCCTTTTTCTTTGAGTGGGCTATTTGCATGTTCCTTTGTTTGTTTAATACATGTAATTTCCTCCCATTACTTGACTGAGATGATCTTTTATATCATTTTTCTTTTAATGGGGTTGCAGGTCATTTAACCCACTAACTCCATCTTTGTGTTTGTAGTTTCCCCCTCCCTTTCCCCTTTTTGTCTCATTATATTAAACCAATTGCCTATCGATCAGTCTTCATAGGACTGATTGCCAAGCTATTGATCTTTATTAAATCGATTCCCTGTGGCTGTGTCAGCTGTGGCTCAGTAGGTAGCACTCTCGTCTCTGAGTCAGAAAGTTGTGGGTTCAAGTTCCACTCCAGAGACTTGAGCACAAAAACTTCAGCTGACACTCCAGTGCAGTACTGAGGGAGTGCTGCACTGTCGGAGGTGCCGTCTTTTGGATGTGACGTTAAACCAAGGCCCGTCTGCTCTCTCAGGTGGACGTAAAAGATCCCATGGCGCTATTTCAAAGAAGCGCAGGGGAGTTATCCCCGGTGTTCTGACCAATATTTATCCCTCAATCACCACAACAAAAAAACAGATTATCTGGTCATTATCGCATTGCTGTTTGTGGGAGCTTGCTGTGTGCAAATTGGCTGCCGTGTTCCCTACATTACAACAGTGACTACATGCAAAACGTACTTCATTGGCTGTAAAGCATTTTGGGATGTCCGGTGTTCATGAAAGGCACAATATAAATGTAAGTCTTTCTATCTCAATCTTCAGGTCCGAAGAAGGGTCCTGCAAAAAACTTTAACTTGTCTTTTTTTCTTTCTACAGATGCTGACTGACCTGCTGTATATTTCTATTTTTTGTCATATTTCTAGCATTTGCAGTTTTTCCTTTGTATCTATAATTTCATGCCTTCTCTCTGTCTCCCTTTTGAAGAGGTGTGTTATAGTTGCCACCCTCTAGCCTCCTTGACACAATTTTCTTTTCCACATAATTTTGGAAGATTACAGTCAGAGCTTCTGTTGTTTCTTCCCTAGCTTTTCACCCAGGATCCTCTGATGTAAACCATAGGTCCCAGTGCTTACGTTTCAGTATTTCTTTAGTACTATCTTTGAATAACCTCCTCTCTTTGAATAATCACCTCGAACCGTTCTACAGCTCCCTCTGGTGTTCGACCATTTCATTATCCATCTCTGTGAAAAGTATTTATTTAGTATCTGCCACTCCCTCAGCCTTGACTACAAGCTCACTATCTTGATGACCTTAGCTACTAATGTGCCGATACAAACCCTTTATGTTACCCTTTGTGTTATTTTTTTTGTACTAACTTTATATTATACTTACCCTTTCCAAACTCCCTTTTTGTAGTTTTGCTATATATATTTATCCTGGCTTTCATTTTTAGGATCTACTGAGTAAGCACAAAATGCTTTTTTTTAGTTTCAAGCTCCATCTAATCTCCTTGTTTGCCCATGAAGCTCCAGCCCTCTCCACTCACCCTTTTCCTTTACCCGATTTGTACCTTCCGAGCTCCTGATTAAATGTCTCCCATTTCTAATCTACAATTCCATTTACTATTTTTGCCCTCTATTTATTCTGGATAAGATCCCTTTTTATAAGATGTTTCTTCCCATTCACACATCCGTGTCCTCCAGTTTTATTTTTTCACACTGGACCGAATGGTACAATAGACTCTGATGCTCAAATATTCCCTTATTATCGATCACTTGCATGCTCCACCTCATTACCTAGAACCAGATTATGTAAAGATTCCTTCTGTGTTGGAGCAGCAACCTATTTGTTGTATTCCGAACACAGATGAGACTGCACACAGGGAGGTTAAAGTAACAGTGACCTCAGTCTTTATCAAGACACTCCAGAGTGAGGAACAGGCCTTAGGTGCCGGCTTATATACAGTGCTCCCAAGAGATGCTGGGATCCCTTGGGACTTCAGGGGATGCGCTCCCTGGTGGCAGAACATGGGAGTGCATACTTTACAGATACACAACATCATCCACCCGCCCCCCCCCCCCCCCCAAAAGTCACAGTGAAAACTATTTACAAAGTGAGGTGGTCGGGAGCCTTTCTTTCCCTGGTGGACCACCTCGGTACAATGTTCTGGTGTGTTGGCTGTGCCCTTGCTGGGCTGGCGTGTCGTTGGCCCTGCAGGGCTGCTGGGTGAGCCTAGCCTTGTTGGGCGTGATGGGTTCACTTTCCTGGTCCGGGGTGGTGTCGTTGATCCTTTGGGTGTATGTGTGGGCTCAAAAAGGTGGTGTCTGCTGTGGGTTGTTCAGGGCAGTCTGTGAACCACAGCCTCGTTTGGTCCAGGTGCTTTCTGCAAATTTGTCCATTGTCTAGTTTGACTACAAACACCCTACTCCCTTCTTTAGCTATCACCGTGCCCACGATCCACTTGGGACCATGTCCATAGTTTAGTACATACACAGGGTCATTCAGATCAATTTCCTGTGACATAGTGGTGCGACCATCGTTTACATTTTGTTGCTGCCGCCTGCTCTCTACCTGATCATGCAGGTTGGGGTGAACCAGCGAGAGTCTGGTTTTAAGTGTCCTTTTCATGAGTAGCTCAGCCGGGGCACCCCTGTGAGCGAGTGGGGTCTCTGAGCAGTACTCTGGATAGGCGGGTTTGGAGTGAGCTTTCTGTGACTCGTTTAAGGCTCTGTTTGATTGTCTGTACTGCCCGCTCTGCCTGCCCATTGGAGGCTGGTTTAAACGGGCCCAAAGTGACATATTTGATCCCATTGCGGGTCATGAGTTCTTTAAATTCGGCACTGGTGAAACATGGCCCGTTGTCACTGACCAGTATGTCAGGCAGGCCATGGGTGGCAAACATGGCCCTCAGGCTTTCAATGGTAGCGGTGGCGGTGCTTCCCGACATTATTTCACATTCAATCCATTTTGAAAAAACATCCACCATCACCAGGAACATTTTACCGACAAATGGGCCCACATAGTCGACATGGATCCTCGACCATGGTCTGGAGGGCCAGGACCACAAACTTAGTGGTGCCTCTCTGGGCGCGTTGCTCAACTGAGCACACACGCTGTATTGCCGTACACAGGACTCTAAGTCAGAGTCGATACCGGGCCATCACACATGGGATCTGGCTATCGCTTTCATCATTACTATATCCGGGTGTGTGCTGTGGAGATCCGAGATGAATGTCTCCCTGCCCTTTTTGGGTAGCATTACGCGGTTACCCCACAACAGGCAGTCTGCCTGAATGGACAGCTCATCCTTTTGCCGCTGGAACGGCTTGATTAGCTCTTGCATTTCAACGGGGATGCTGGCCCAGCTCCCATGCAGTACACAGTTTTTTACTAGGGACAGCAGAGGATCTTGGCTGGTCCAAGTCCTAATCTGGCGGGCCGTGACAGGTGATTTATCATTTTCAAATGCTTCCATGACCATCAACAAGTCTGCAGGCTGCACCACCATCAACAAGTTTGCAGGCTGCGCCATTTCCACCCCCGTGGTGGGCAATGGTAGCCGACTGAGAGCATCCGCACAGTTCTCGGTGCCTGTCCTGTGGCAGATGGTATAGTTATACGCTGATAGCACGAGTGCCCACCTCTTTATATGCGGCTGAGGAATTAGTATTTATCCCCTTGTTTTCAGCGAACAGGGATATGAGGCGCTTGTGATCGGTTTCCAGCTCAAATTTGAGGCCAAACAGGTACTGATGCATTTTCTTTACCCCAAACATACACATTAATGGCTCTTTCTCAATCATGCTGTAGGCCTTCTCGGCCTTAGACAAGCTCCTGGAGGCATAGGCGACAGGTTGCAACTTCCCCGCAACGTTGGCTTGTTGTAATACACACCTGACTCCGTACGACGACGCATCACATGCTAGCACAAGTCTTTACACGGGTTATACAATACAAGCAACTTGTTGGAGTATAAAATGTTTCTGGCATTCTCAAAAGCAATTACTTGTTTTTTTTCCCCAAACTAGTTCTCACCTTTATGCAATAACACATGTTGGGGCTCGAAGAGGGTGCTTAACCCCATTAGGCAGTTACCAAAATAGTTGAGGAGTCCTCGGAACAACCGCAGCTCCGTGACGTTCTGTGGCCTGGGCGTGTTCCTGATAGCCTCTGTCTTGGCGTCTGTGGGCCGAATGCCGTCCGCCGCGATCTTTCTCCCCAAAACCTCCACTTCTGTTGCCATGAAGATACATTTCGACCTCTTCAGCCGCAGCCTTACGCGATCCAATCGCTGAGGACCTCCTCCAGGTTTTGTCGGTGCTCGATTGTGTCCCGACCCATGACCAATATGTCGTCCTGAAAAACCACCGTGCGTGGTACTGACTTGAGTAGGCTCTCCATGTTTCTCTGGACGATCGCTGCAGCCGACCGAATTCCAAACGGGCATCTGTTGTAGATGAACAGTCCCTTGTGCATGTTGATGCAGGTGAGGCCCTTCGAAGACTCCTCCAGCTCCTGCGTCATGTCGGCCGAAGTCAGGTCAAGTTTGGTGAACGTCTTGCCTCCTGCCAGTGTCGCAAATAGGTCGTCTGCCTTAGGTAGCAGGTATTGGTCCTGTAGCGAGAAACGATTAATAGTTACTTTATAATCGCCGCAAATCCTGACTGTGCCATCACTTTTGAGTACTGGAACAATCGGGCTGGCCCACTCACTGAATTCCACTGGGGAGATGATGCTCTCGCGTTGCAGCCTGTCCAGCTCGATTTCCACTCTCTCCCTCATGTGAGGTACCGCTTGCGCCTTATGGTGAATGGGTCGTGCCTCTGCGACCAAGTGGATCCGCACCTTCGCCCCAGAAAAGTTTCCAATGCCTGGCTCAAAAAGGGAAGGAAATTTGTTAAGAACCTGGGTACATGAGGCCTCATCGACATGTGATAGCGCTCGGATGTCATCCCAGTTCCAGCGGATTTTGCCCAGCCAGCTCCTTGCAAGCAGTGTGGGACCATCACACGGACAATCCAGAGTGGCATTTCGTGCACTGTGCCCTTGTAGGTGACCTTGACCATGGCGCTGCCCAGGACAGTGATGAGTTCTTTGGTGTACATTCTCAGTTTCATGTGGATGGGGCTCAGGGCTGGTCTGAGTGCCTTGTTGCACCACAGTCTCTCAAACATCTTTTTACTCATGATGGATTGGCTAGCTCCAGTGTCCAGTTTCATGGCTACGGGTAAGCCATTCAATTTTACATTTAGCATTTTAGGTGGACATTTCGTCGAAAATGTGTGCACCCCATGTACTTCAGCATCTGCCTCCTCTCTCTGAGGCTCGAAATTGCTTTGATCCACCATGGACCGATCTTCCTCTGCCACGTGGTAGTTAGCAGGTTTTGGAAGTGCCTCATTGTTCCACAGCTCTTGCAACCATACCCTTTGAAGCGGCATGAATAGGCTGAATGGAAGCCTCCACAATGCCAACACGGTCTGAATTGCCTTGCATTCATCCTTTGTTGCGGACTCTGAGTCATCTGGGTCACCTGAGGCCTGCTGGCAGTTGCAGTCTCATGGTTTCTGCCCTGTACATTCACAATAGCCTTACTGAGGGTCGGTGTCTTTACAGTCAAAAGATTTTGTAGGATGGTCTCGTGGCCAATGCCCAGGACAAAAAAGTTTCTGAGCATCTGCTCCAGGTAGCCATCAAACTCACATTGTCCTGCAAGCCTTAGCTCGGCGACGTAGCTCGCTACTTCCTGACCTTCAGATCGCTGGCACTTGTAGAACCGATACCTCGCCATCAGCACGCTCTCCCTCGGGTTAAGATGCTCCTGAACCAGTGTACACAGCTCCTCATATGACTTATCTGTGGGTTTCACCGGAGCCAGAAGATTCTTCATGAGGCTGTAGGTCGGTGCCCCGCAGACCGTGAAGAGGACCACGCTCCTTTTTGCAGCGTTTCCTTCTCCGTCCAGCTCATTGGCTACAAAGTACTGGTCTAGCCGTTTGACATAGGCTTCCCAGTCCTCACCCTCCGAGAACTTCTCCAAGATGCCCACAGTTTGCTGCATCTTTGCATTGGATTCGTATACTGTGTTCTTAACACAGATGAGACTGCACACAGGGAGGTTAAAGTAACAGTGACCTCAGTCTTTATCAAGACACTCCGGAGTGAGGAACAGGCCTTCGGGGCCGGCTTATATACAGTGCGCCCAAGGGATGGTGGGATCCCTTGTGACTTCAGGGGATGCGCTTCCTGGTGGCGGAACATGGGAGTGTATGCTTTACAGATACACAACAATATTGAGCGATAAAACTGTCTTGCTGAACACACTGCAAAAAAAAATGTTTTCACCACAAGCAATTTTCTATCCAAGTCTACTTTTGTATAATTAAAATCCCCTATAGTTATCACTGTTGACAATACCTCACTAACTTCTTCCACTACTTCCTTTTTGCTGTTCAGTCTGTAACAAACTCCTATAGAATCATCAAAACTTGCAGCACAGAAGGAGGTCAATCGGCCCGTCATGCCTGTGCTGGCTCTTTGAAAGAGCAGTTGTGCTTGGTCCCACATCCCTGCTTTCTGTCCATAACCCTGTAAACTCCTCATCCCCTAGTACCTGTTCAACTTCCTTTTAAATGATTTATGGAATCTACCTCCACCACCTTTTCAGGCAGAGTGTTCCAAATACCGACAACGCTCTGAGTGAAAACAATTCTCCTCATGTCCCCTTTAGATCTTTTGCCAATGATTTTAAATCTATGACTTACTGGTTATTGACCACTCAATCAAAGGAACAGTTTTTCTCCATCTGTTCTATCAAAATCTCTCATCATCTTGAAAACTCTATAAGGTCACCTCTTAACATTCTCTGTTCCGAGGAGAACAGTCATAACTTTTCCAACCTCTCCTCATAACTGTAGTCCCTCATCCCTGGTAACATCCTTAAACCCCCTCTGCCCTTTCCAAGGCCTTTACATCTTTCCTGCAGTGAGGTTCCCAGCATTGGCACAATACTCCAGCTGAGGCCTAATCAGTGATTTATAAAGTTCCAACATGATCTCTTTGCTTTTATATTCTATTCCTCTATTTATAAATCCAAGTAACCCATGTGTTTTTTTTAACCACCTTATTAACTTGCCCTGCCACCTTTAAGGATTTGTGTACATGGACACCAAGGTCTCTCTGCTCATCTACACTTTTCAAAATTGTGCCATTTATAGTATTCTGTCTTTCCATATCAGTCCTCCCAAAGTGCAAAACTTCACACTTCTCTGTTTTGAACTCCATCTGCCATGTTTCTGCCCATTTCATCATCCTGTCTGTCATCCTGAAGCCTTTAACTATCCTCATCACTATCTGCTCCTTTGCAAAGTTTCATGTGATTTGAAAATTTTATAATGTTCCCGACACCCGAGTGTAGGTTGTTTATAAAAATTATAAAGAGTAATGGACCCAAAACTGACCCTTGGAGAACACTACTGCAAACCACCTCCCAGTCTGAATAACATCCATCCACCATCACCCTCTGCTTCCTGTCACTGAGCCAATTTTGTATCCGTATCACCACTGTCCCCTTAATTCCATGGGCTTCCACTTTTTTAATAAGCCTCCTGTGTCAAACACCTTCTAAATGTATACAACATCTACTGTACCAGCTTGATCAACCTCCACCTGCTTCACGATAACATGCAAGCCATGATCCTTACCAACCGTTCCACCATAGACCCAATACAAGTGCAGACCGGGGTCAAGAATCCTCCTCAGTCATCTCCACCCAGTGGTTGAAGAGCTCCTCCCAGAGTCGCAATGCGGATTCTGCCCACTAAGCGGCACAACAGATCTGATTTTCTTCGTAAGACAAATTCAAGAGAAATGTAGGGAGCAGCATCAACCTCTGTACATGGCCTTTTTTGACCTCACAAAGGCCTTCGACTCTGTCAACCGAGAGGGATTATGGAGCATCCTTCTCAAATTCGGCTGTCCTCAAAAATTTGTCACCATCCTCCGCCTGCTTCACGATGACATGCAAGCCGTGATCCTTATCAATAGATCCACCACAGATCCAATACAAGTGCAGACTGGGGTCAAGCAAGGCTATGTCACTGCACCAATACTCTTCTCAATCTTTCTCACTGCAATACTTCATCTCACCTTTAACAAGTTCTCCGCTGGAGTGGAGCTAATCTACAGGACAAGTGGAAATTGTTCAATCTACATCGCCTCCAGTCCAGATCCAACGTTGCTCCAACCTCTGTCAATGAAATTACAGTATGCAGATGACGCTTGCGTTTGTGCACACTCAGAGGACGAACTCCAAACCATCGTTGACATTGTCACTGAAGTGTACGAGAGACTGGGCCTTACATTAAACATCCAGAAGACAAAGGTTCTCTACCAACCTGCCCCCGCCTCACAGAACTGCCCTCCCCGATCAAGATCCATGACGAGACTTTGGACAGCGTGGACCACTTTCCATACCTTGGGAGCCTTCTGTCAGCGAGCGCAGACATCGATGACGAAATCCAACACCACCTTCAGTGTGCCAGTGCAGCCTTCGGTCACCTGAGGAAAAGAATGTTTGAAGACCAAGATCTCAAACCCAGCACCAAGCTCATGGTCTACAGAGCAGTAGTGATACCCGCCCTCCTATATACTTCAGAGACATGGACAACGCACAGGAGACACCTCAAAGCACTGGAGAAGTACCACCTGCCTCCACAAAATCCTGCAAATCCATTAGCAGGAGAGGTGCACCTACATCAGTGTTTTAGCTCAGGCCAACATCCCCACATTGAAGCATTTACCACGCTCAATCAGTTCCGATGGATGAGATGAGCCACATTGTCCGCATGCCTGATACAAGCACTCTACTCCAAGCTCTGTCACGGCAAGCGAGCACCAGGAGGGCAGACAAAACGCTTCAAGGACACCCTCAAAACCTCCTTGAAAAAATGTAACATTCTCACCGACTCTTGGGAATCCCTGGCTCAAGGCTGCTCAAAGTGGAGGAGAAGAGTCCGGGAAGGCGGCGATCACTTTGAGTTTCTTCGTTGGGAGCACACAGAAGCCAAGAACAAACAACAGAAGGAGCGCACGACAAACCAAGCACCCCACCCACCCGTCCCTTCAACCACCGTCTTCCCCACCTGTGACAGAGACTGTAGATCCCGCATAGGACTCATATTAGTGTAGAAACAAGTCATGCTCAACTCCGGGGTACTGTCTAAGAAGAAGACTCTGCTACCTTGATCAACCTCCTCTGTTACCACATCAAATAATTCCATCGTTCGTTAGACATGATCTGCCTTTAACAAATCCATGCTGGCTCTCCTTGATTAACACTTGCCTTTCCAAATGAAAATTTATTTTGTCCCTGATAATGGTTTTCAATAACTTCCCCACCACCGATGTTAGACCGGTAGTTTCCTGGTTTATCCCTCGCCCCTTTCGTAAATGGTGGTATAACATTAGCAGCCCTCCGATCCTCCAGCACTACTCCTGTATCCAATGAGGATTGGAAGATTGTGATCAGTGCTCTGCTATTTCTACCTTTTGCTGCTTTCAGCAACCCAGCATACCTTCCGGATTTGGTGACTTACCAACTTTCAGTAATATTAATCCTTTTAGTACTTTTTCTCTATCTATTTCTATCTTGTCCATAACTTCCCTCTCCTCGTTTGGTGTAACCTTCACATCGTCCAATCCTTTATGAAGATAGATGCATAGTATTCATTTCATACTTTAGCCATGAAGATTTTCCTTTGTCCTTAATAGGCCCAACATTTTCCCAGCTAACCAGCATGATCTGCATTTTTAGTTGTCTTCGAGGAGTCTCCAGAAATTACTAGCTCTGTTGTGAAGAAGGATTACACACTTGAAACATGAGCTTCCCTGTTCGCACCACAGATGCTGGCTGACCTGCTGAGTGTTTCTAGCCCGTTCTGTCTTTGTATCAGATTTCCAGCATCTGCAGTTTTTTGTGTTCTGTTTATTACAAGTTCCAAACTTGAGTAAGCACCATGTCAGGATCTATTAATCAATCAAAATTGAATTCAAAAGGAAAACGATTTCCTTTTTTTTAATAAAAGGACATACATAACGATCTTTTTATTGCATTTACAGCTCTGAGCCAGATTATGCTGTTTGTGGATGGAATGAATGGAGTCATTGATCATAATGAGACTGTCCAGTGGCTGTACACTCTGACTGGCAGCATGGTGAGTCAGCTGTCCTGTAGATGAATACTGACATATGTTGAGGATGTTTATTTTCATATGAACTAAAATGGAAAGTCCAGTTTTGATCCTCGGTCCGAGCTGGTTTAATCTTCTCCAGCCAGCAGGAGAGGGTTGCAATTGGACTCTGTTCTCAAGGCTACAGAGGGGAAAATTAGTCCAGGTTCCCAATTCTGATCACTTTCTAAAAAACTTTGCTGGAATGGGCATGTGTTTAGATGCAGAATGAGTGTGGGATTTGCCTGTGAAGCCCTCCATGATCGAGTTGCCTGCTGACAATCCAGGCTGACATGTGGAATGATTCCTTGAGGATGATTGGTATCTTCTTGGTACTTGCGTGTTTTCACCAGCACCATTTCTTGGATTTGTTCATAAATAACATTATGCAGTTTAAATTTGCGGTACTTGTCTCTACATTTGGGATTGGGTAATACGGGTTCTCTTTCCTCGCTCTGATTTCACTGCTCTGGGATGTGGAGCTTGTTGAATGAATAAGGCCTTTGCTTTAGTAGTTTTATTCCGGTTACAAGATATCCTTGATCTTACCTTTTGATCTTCAGCCGCTGGGTACTTCAGAAAGTATTACTGGTTGATGGGCTTCTTAGCATACTGACGTTTTGAAGAGAGAAAGGTGATGAGGAAGCACAATGCCGGAACAAACAGGTATTTAGGAGAGAGTGCATGTGAGGTTTTACTTTGCAGATCACTCTTGAATTTTGCAATAAAAGCCACCACGGATAAGTGTAGTCATAAAATTATGTCAAAGAAGTGAAAATGTGGATAACATTATTAAATGGCAACATACTTGAGGTAACTGAGCAGGAAAGGGTTCTGGGAGTTTTCACTGTCGAGCAGTGAAGAAAGCAAATCAAATTTAGCCTGTAAGTTAAAGGTGTGACACAAGTCAAAGGAGGTGATTTTAAAGTTGTATCTAGCTTTGGTGAGGCCGCTTCTAAAATACTGTATTCAACTTTGATCTCCGTACTACAGGGAAGATGTAGAATTGCGAGAGGGTGCCCTGCAAGGCTGATGATCCTGTCATTATAAAACAGCACATTCTCTGACTTCTCTGAGCACTGCCTTGGAGATCCACCAGTTTATTCTAATTCTTGAAATGATGGTCTCATTTATTTTTGGGACAACTTGTACACTGATTAGTTTCAACTTGATATATATAAAAAAATTAAGAATGATAGCGAAAGCAAGTGATGTATCTTTTTTCCAGTGTAGTCAAGGTAAGATGTAAGTAATAAGAACAGTGTGTCAGGAAACCAGAACCCACTGTAACCTTCGCTTCCCCAGGCAACATTTAACATGTTGCATTGGTTAAAGCACAAGTGGAGTGAATCAAAAGCTAGCTGTTTTCAGTTTAGCAGAACCCCAACAATGCATTGACTCACACTAATAATTTCTAGTACAATGTAGAACTGGCAGATATGTTTTTTACACTGTGTAGCTGCGTGCAGCTGAGCAGGAAGCAGCCGTTTCATCTTAACTTGAGCGTGTGTGTCTTTTTATAGAGATGTTTACAAGGTGCTGACTTTTGAGCACCTGCTTTAGTCTTAATGTAAGTGTGGTGTGGCAAAGTAGCCACAAGTAATTACTGTGCATTTCTTTTTATGTTTAATATGAATGAAAAACAATCAGTAGGCGAGATGGAAAATATAAATTTAACAAAATGCATTGAATATTAACAAATTTACAAACGGGCCGATATATTTGTTTGTTCATTTTCAATACCATTCATTTCGAAGAAAGATCCATGAAGCAGAATTCTCCAAATTACTGATTTATTGATTTTCCAGCAGCTATCAACAAAGAATGCTATTTTTGATGATGTGTCAATGCTGATATTTCATCATCATCACAGGCGGTCCCTCGGACGAGGATGACTTGCTTCCACATGAGTTCACAGATGTTTCAATGAAGGACCGATGTTCCAGTCCTGAACTCCAGTTGAAGGGGTGGAAGATGCCTGTGCGTGGATTTTTTTAACATGTGGTGACCGTTGCACATCAGCCACCACACGGGCTTGACATAGGCCTTTATCCAGTGGCAACGGTTAACCAGGACGACTGGAGATCTGCTCTGCTGCACGGATCTAGAGCGCACACATATCGCAGTGTGGGCAGGCCCGTGCTGCCCCTGGGCCCTGGGCTCTTCAGAAGAGCATTTGAAGCATATACCATTTAGCACTGCCAAACTCCCTTGTTGTCTATTTTCTAGCCTTTGTTTCCTCAACCTTCCAAACTTCCTTACTCCATTTCTGCTTTCCATTTCCAGCTTTTCTTCTCTCCCTTCTGAATCTACTCTCAGGTTCCCATCTCCCTGCCAAACTAGTTTAAACTCTCCCTAAGAGCACTAGCAAATCCCCCCGCAAGGATATTGGTCCCGACCCTGTTTGAGGTGCAACCCGTCCGGCTTGTAAAGGTCCAACCTCCTCCAGAAACGGTCCCAATATTTAGAGTCAGATCAACAACCATGCCATGTTCGAAAGGTGCTGTCCATTCAGTCTGCCAGCAGAGGACCCTAGAGTACACCAGAGCTGGGCTGGAAACAGCAGAAATTCGTAGCTTGGACTGTGCCGAACCGAACAGAAATCTCAACAAATTTGATGGATTACCTCAAGTTTCTCCCATTGTTGGAAAGTGTATTCTAGTTTATTTTCGTTTTGGATTAATTTCAAAAGAGATTAATTTTTTTTAAAGCACCACTAAATTAAAAATAATCTGGTTGCTTTATTAAAACAAAATTTCTCGTATTCCATTTCTATTTTAACCTACACGTTTGTTCCACCAATCTAAAAAAAAAAAAATTGTTTTCTGCAGAGTTAACATGCAAAGTGTATGCTGTGCATTTTGACTAGGTAGTTTGGGGGCAGAGGGTTACCAGGGTGGCACTGGATGGTTTGGGGGCAGAGGGTTACCAGGGTGGTACTGGATGGTTTGGGGGCAGAGGGTTACCAGGGTGGCACTGGATGGTTTGGGGGCAGAGGGTTACCAGGGTGGCACTGGATGGTTTGGGGACAGAGGGTTACCAGGGTGGCACTGGATGGCGCTGTAAGCGGAAGGGTACAAGGGTGGCACTGGATGGTTTGGGGGCAGAAGGGTACCAGGGCGGTACTGGATAGCTCGGTGGATGTTGAGAGCGATTGGAGACCATTTATTCAGTCGGGTACAGTTAGGTGGGAGATGAAGGGTCCTGACTACTATAACCTTGTTGTTTGGGGTGTCGGTCCTTGCGCCTCAGAATGCAGGTGGTCAGTTGTTATTGACCTATATCCTCCTCCTTCATTTCCCTGCATCCTGCCCAGAGCTGGGAGGTGGTTTGGGAGGGCGAGGTTGTGGAGCATAAAATCTACAAGAAAGGGCCTCAAACTACCAGATACTAGGCCCCTCCAGGGAGAAAATGAGCATCACTTGCGCTATATACCCTTGACGTATTTATCGGGGCCCAGGGGAGGTGTAAGTTCAGGGCCCGGGGCCCAGGGACAGCATGGGCCAGCCCACACTGCGATATGTGTGCGCACTAGGTCCGTGCAGCAGAGCAGGTCTCCAGTTGTCTTGGTTAACCCTTGCCACTGGACCAAGACCTAGCTCTGTCAAGCCTATGTGCTGGCTAGTGTGCAACGGTCACCACACGTTAAAAAAATCCACGCACAGACATCTTCCACCCTTGAGGATGTAGTTCGGGTTCTTCACTCGAAACACCTGTGAACATCCTTTTCTTTGGCGTGGAAGCAAGTCATCCTCGTTCAAGGGACTGCCTATGATGATGATGATGATGATGATTTATCGTGACACCACATCTTTGTATGTAGCTTGTTCAGTTAGTTAATCTTTGAAATTAGATGATCTCTTTTCTTAATTTGTAAAGTATAAGAATGTCTGTTTGTGGAAGGTCTAACCAGTTATTAATCAGATAGCTATTTCTGAAAGAAAAACAATAGAAAAATCAAGAAAATAAATTCCGCTTAAGCCAACAATCTGTATGAAATCGGACATGATTGTACGATTCGCAATACTTGGTAGAATGGGTGTAAACTTTAAAATAAGAGGGGGGTAACGTAAATTTAAAATGAACATGTTAATTGAAGAAAAACGACTGACGCTGGGCAGTAACTTCATTCAAACTTGAAATCTCGCTGCTCTACAGTGACACCTCCTGGAAAGGTCAGAGCCTTCAGCCTGAAATACTTCCCTCCCTCCCTTTACTGTTAGCTGGCAAATCTGACATTTGCTCACAGTCTGTTCTTGTGTTTCTCAATCCCAGTACCGTTTGGTGGTGAAGACTGCACTGAAACTGCTCTTAGTGTTTGTGGAATATGCAGAGAACAACGTGGCCCTTCTGATCCAGGCTGTCAACATTGTGGACGATAAAAGAGGCAAGTGATATTCTAATGGGTTCAGGGAGAGCTGCAACCAAACAGTGTAAATGTTCAAGGCACAACATCAAAGGCACGTACATTAGACAAAATCAAAACTAATGCTGACTTGTAGGTACATATGCTTCCAAAGGTGCAACTGTACTTATAAATAACAGTGGCTGTGATCGTTCTTTTGCAGTTGGGTGTATGTTTAAAAAGAAAGTTTCAGATTGAATGCATTTTAAGTAATTTAATTTTTTTTTAAATTGGGATTAACATGTGGAAGTGTGTGGCTCATTTGTGGTACTAATCTCTGCTCTTCAGTCCTGGTCCCGGGGTTTTGTGACTAACAACATATGCAGCTGGGCATTCCCCTGTATTGAGTCCCCACTTGCAGCAAAAAATTAATTGAATTTGGTGCCTTCGTGTTAAAGTTTTTAAACTGACACACAAGTTGCAAAAGGTCAAAAGAAACCAGAACATTGATTACGGCTTATAAAGCACAGAATGAAATCAGTATAAGCCCACCTAACATCGCAATGGTAAGAAGCCTGGATTTGGGGCCTGTGATTGAGGCAGGTGAGGTTGAGGGGGAGCGAGCGGTGGACACAAAGGGGCTGTGTGTGAAAACAAACTTTATTAATAGTTGCCATCATCATGCCTTTTGCAGAGGAAGGATCATTATAACTGCATTACCACAGTAGTCCACTGGGTGGAGCAGTAGTCCACGAGGAGGAGCTCTATTACAGTACCGATTGGAAAAGTGATGATTAATAACGAATGAGTTTATGTGCAACCGTAATATCGGATTGGTGACATGAATTAGAATGCTGAAGTGTCTTGATGTGGTCACCAGCATTGTACGGATCTGAGAACTGAACCTTAGTGCTGAAGTAACAAAAAGACCATAAGTGTTTGAATTCTGGTGCTACAGATGTGTGCTGACAACTAGTTGGACCAGCAGAGTGACTAATGAGAGAGTCCTCAAACTCACATGAAAAAAGAAAGAAGTGATGGGGCAGCTTGTGATAAGAGAAATGACACCGGAAAGTACTTGGGGTTCCACTGTCTTAAATCTGCAGTTACAGCAGTTTTGAAAATGTGCGGAGAATGAGGTGTGATGGGAGGAGGCCCGTTTCCCCTGACTGTTTGGTTGGACCAAAGGAAACCCCGCTGCTTAAAGTTTGAGAATTACCATTTTGAAGGCAATGCAGCAGGAACAGGGGGTGACTAATTTTCGCAATACCTAACTCAGTATCGGTGATTTAACAGGCTCCTTCTTGAACTCGGTATGCTGCCCCATCATCTATACCATCCCCGCACTTAGTTATAAACATCGTGTTTCCTGAGCAGATTTGAAAACATGGCCCACGTCCACCAAACCAGCAATTTGAACCTAAACTAAATGCAGGAAATGAGTTAATAATCCCGCTCCAATTGCTGGAGTTTACAAATATGATGCCAATTTAAAAAAAATTTGGTTATGGTTAATGAAGCTGGATAAGCCTCAGAAATCTGTGACCTATCGTCCATGTTGAACGTGTACAGCCAACTTAGATAGTTAACAAGTTGTAAGAACCAGCCACAACTGCAGAAGCTAAGGGCCCGAAATTGCCCCGCGCCCCGTTTGGGGACAGTAACCCAAATGATGCAGCAGCATACCGAGTTCAAGCTGTCTGTTAAATCACTGATATTGCGGAAATAGATCACCACCCCGTTCCTGCTGCACTGTCAGGCGTTCCGCCTCGTTGGAGGGGCGCTCCCAGGGCATCAGCGAGTTTAGCTGACGCGCTACAAAGCCCCACCCTTCAGTTAAGGGGAGGGCCGCTGTGCACTCTGGAGGTCCTTTGGTAACTGCCACTGCACCACCAGGGATGTGCTCGACTGGGCCAGTGGCCCAGTACCCAAAAGGGAGTGCCAGGCGGCATGATGGTCCACTCGAGGCAAAGTTCACCATTGTCGGACCGACCGAAGAGTCAGCTGACAAAATAAAACGGTGGCCTGGGGGGCGCACGGCCTCCCCTTTAAGGGGTGCCCTGGGCAGATGTCCGCGCCCTGTGAAGCTAGCACCGACATTGGCCCATGCCAACCTCGCAGCCCGCAGGGCAATTTTTCCTGAGGGCTCCAAAGGGGTCGGTGCACACGGCGATAGAAACATAGAAACATAGAAAATAGGTGTAGGAGTAGGCCATTCGGCCCTTCTAGCCTGCACCGCCATTCAATGAGTTCATGGCTGAACATGCAACTTCAGTACCCCATTCCTGCTTTCTCGCCATACCCCTTGATCCCCCTAGTAGTAAGGACTTCATCTAACTCCTTTTTGAATATATTTAGTGAATTGGCCTCAACAACTTTCTGTGGTAGAGAATTCCACAGGTTCACCACTCTCTGGGTGAAGAAGTTTCTCCTCATCTCGGTCCTAAATGGCTTACCCCTTATCCTTAGACTGTGACCCCTGGTTCTGGACTTCCCCAACATTGGGAACATTCTTCCTGCATCTAACCTGTCTTAACCCGTCAGAATTTTAAACGTTTCTATGAGGTCCCCTCTCATTCTTCTGAACTCCAGTGAATACAAGCCCAGTTGATCCAGTCTTTCTTGATAGGTCAGTCCCGCCATCCCGGGAATCAGTCTGGTGAACCTTCGCTGCACTCCCTCAATAGCAAGAATGTCCTTCCTCAAGTTAGGAGACCAAAACTGTACACAATACTCCAGGTGTGGCCTCACCAAGGCCCTGTACAACTGTAGCAACACCTCCCTGCCCCTGTACTCAAATCCCCTCGCTATGAAGGCCAACATGCCATTTGCTTTCTTAACCGCCTGCTGTAGCTGCATGCCAACCTTCAATGACTGATGTACCATGACACCCAGGTCTCGTTGCACCTCCCCTTTTCCTAATCTGTCACCATTCAGATAATAGTCTGTCTCTCTGTTTTTACCACCAAAGTGGATAACCTCACATTTATCCACATTATACTTCAATGTGACATCATCGCCTGTTCTGCGTCGGCCCAGGGCGCTAACCACGGGGTGCGGCGCTACCGGCAAATCGTCCCAAAATCTCGGGCAATCTTGGCCACCCGCCCCCAGGCGAAAAAGGCCATCCTAACAGGGGTGCAAAAACGGGGCAATTTTGGCCCCTAATTCTACAGGTGTTCAGTTCCACTTTCTTCAGATCTCTCTCTGAATCACTTTAATTGTTGTCGACTGCAACATTTGTTTACCCATTCCGCTTTTGAAAAAGATACAATCTGGGCGGGTTGGCAGCACAAGTTCCATATTTAACTGTTTTATAATGCAGGCCACACTTCATTTGATATAAGCCAGCAGCGCTGACTTATGCAGCCCACCATCAGGAGGGGCCGGTGGGGAACTGAACACTGCGTGGGTTCACTTAAATAGATGATCTGTGCTCTGCTGACTGGTATATGTATGTAGTGAAAACACTTATTGATAGATTGATAGATTTTTGTTGGGCAAGGTTATTACAGAATACAGAACCAAGGCGGGTAGATGGAGTCAAGATGCAGCTCAGCCATGATCTAACTGAATGGGGGAACAGGCTCGATGGGCTGAATGGTCTACTCCTGTCCCTATATTTAGTGTTAGCAAAGAACTGACGGGCTAGTTTGCTCCATTACCAACATTAACTGATCACGAATGAAGGTTTTAAACGTCAATTGCAAAATGTAATAAATGTGCTCTGTACTGGTTACAGTTACTCCCATCTCCTCCTGATGGTCTTGCAACTTGAGGCCATTTCCGCAATCACCTTGGTGTGGCAGCAGTTGTGCTACACTTTTTGTCTCTCTCTGGAGGGGTTTTGGCTTTCCAGTGACCCAGGGTAAGGTCAGGTACAACTGTCCCTCTGCACGAGCCCACCATTAACTTTCTTTCATGGAAGTTTCTGTTCCCTCAACTGGTGCAGACCATGTGATGAAAGACCATCAACACGGACTTAATATAACTACTGGGGTACGGCAGGCAGGTGTCCAGCAAGCACCGCAATAGAGTGAAGCATAAAACCTGGAGCAGAGGACAGACCACAGGCTGTCCAGGTGATTTGTTTATTTTTATGAAATACAAAAATAGATGGGCAGGAAAAGACCAGTTGGTCCATCAAGCCTGCCCCACACCCATGGTGCCTGGAGCATCTTGACTGGACACTTCCTAGCTTGTCCAATCAGATTCTTGCCCTCTCCCTAACAGTAATTGTACTCAGTGTGTACTTGGATTTCAGCTGCTATTAAATAAGAACATGAGAAATAGGAGCAGGAGTAGGCCATTCAATAAGGTCATGGCTGATCTGATCATGGACTCAGTTCCATTTCCCTGCCCGGTCCCCATAACCCTTTATTCCTTTATCATTCAAAAATCTGTCTATCTCCGCTTTAAATATATTTAATGACCCAGCCTCCACAACTCTCTGGGGCAGAGAATTCCATAGATTTATAACCCTCTGAGAGAAGACATTTCTCCTCATCTCAGTTTTAAATGGGCGGCCTCTTATTCTGAGACTATGCCCCCTAGTTTTAGTTTCCCCGATGTGTGGAAATATCCTCTCTGCATCCACCTTGTCGAGCCCCCTCAATATCTTATATGCTTCAATAAGATCACCTCTCATTCTTCTGAACTCCAATGTGTATAGGCCAAACCTACTCAACCTATCTTCATAAGTCAACCCCCTCATCTCCGGAATCAACTTAGTGAACCTTCTCTGAGCAGCCTCCAATGCAAGTATATCCTTCCTTAAATACGGAGACGAAAACTGTATGCAGTACTCTAGGTGTGGCCTCACCAATATCCTGCATTGTTGTAGCAGGACTTCTCTGCTTTTATACTCTCTCCCCCTTGCAATAAAGGCCAACATTCCATTTGCCTTCCTGATTACTTGCTGGACCTGCATACTAACTTTTTGTGTTTCATGCACAAGGACCCCCAGGTCCCTCTGTATTGCAGCACTTTGCAATTTTTCTCCATTTAAATTATAATTTGCTTTTCTATTTTTTCTGCCAAAGTGGATGACCTCACATTTTCCCACATTATACTCCATCTGCCAAATTTTTTCCCACTCACTTAGCCTGTCTATATCCCTTTGCAGATTCTTTGTGTCCTCCTCACAACTTGCTTTCCCACCCATCTTTGTATCATCAGCAAACTTGGCTACATTACACTCGGTCCCTTCATCCAAATCATTAATATAGATTGTAAATAGTTGAGGTCCCAGCACTGATCCCTGCAGTACTCCACTAGCCACTGTTTGCCAACTGGAAAATGACCCATTGATCCCAACTCTCTGTTTCCTGTTAGTTATCCATGCAAATATATTACCCCCAACCCCGTGAACTTTTATCTTGAGCAGTAACCTTTTATGTGGCACCTTATCGAATGCCTTCTGGAAATCCAAATACACCACATCCACTGGTTCCTCCCGTATCCATCCTGCTCGTTACATCTTCAAAGCACTCCAGCAAATTTGTCAAACATGATTTCCCTTTCATAAAACCATACTGACTGTGCTTGATTGAATTATGCTTTTCCAAATGTCCCGCTACTGCTTCCTTAATAATGGACTTCAACATTTTCCCAATGACGGATCTTATTTGTCTGCCTCCTTTTTTAAATAGGGGCGTTACATTTGCGGTTTTCCAATCTGCTGGGACTACCCCAGAATCCAGGGAATTTTGGTAGATTACAACCAGTGCATACACTATCTCTGCGGCCATTTCTTTTAAGACCCTAGGATGTAAGCCATCAGGTCCAGGGGACTTGTTCTGCATCACATGTGAAGTCTAAATGTTACAAAAAGACAAGTAGTCAAATGCTGGATAACATCAGGTCCTGAGAATGGCCTTTGACTCTCATTAGTTGGTATTTGTGTGCTAAAGTGTGTTTGTGTACTGATGGTTCATATTGTGGTAAAGTGTGTTTGTGTATTGATGGTTCATATTGTGGTAAAGTGTGTTTGTGTATTGATGGTTCATATTGTGGTAAAGTGTGATTGTGTACTGATGGCAAAAGAATCGGAGGGGAGATGAGGAAAATTTGTTTTACGTAGCGAGTTGTTATGTTCTGGAATGGACTGCCTGAAAGGGGAAGCAGATTCACTAGTAACTCTCAAATGGGAATTGGATAAATACTTAAAACACAAACATTTGCAGGGCTATGGGGTAAAAGCAGGGGGTGTGGGATTAATTGGAAAGCTCTTTCAAAGAGCCGGCACAGGCAGGATGGGCCAAATGGCCACCTTGTATGCTGTATGATTCTATGATGGTCTGTATTAATGTAAGTTGATGGTTTGTATATGGGTTCACTATGCAGTTGTTACTTATTATGATGCTGGATATAATCAAATTAAAATGCAAGCTTACCACATCCCTCTTTAAACTTTTTATTCTGACATGTAACTATTTTAAAATCCTTTCTTTCCGCAGGCACAAGGACATGGACGAGTTTAGTTGAAATTCTGGAGGAGAAGAATGGAGCGGACTGCGAGCTGCTTGTTTTCACTATGACACTTATTAACAAGGTAAACGTTGCTCGTGATCCTTCTGCAACTTCATTTAATCCGGTGAGATCCTGTTGGATGAATCCAAACTCCATTGGGGAAGATTGGAGGTTGTAGCTGCAGTGGCCCAACACTGGTTACTCCAGCCTCCTGTTGTGAGCCTTAAGCGCTCGGAGATCCAGTTTATTTCTAACTGTGTTAATTAGTATCCTTTTACACAGAAACCATCAAAATGCAACAACTATAGTGTTCAAATCAATACTTTCACAGCAATAGGTTTACTGAGAACATTTGATGTTTAAAGAAAGAACTTGCCTTTATATAGCACCTTTCAGGATCTCAGGACGTCCCAAAGCACTTTACAACCAATGAAATACATTTTGAGGTGTCACTGCTGTAATTCTCCATATCTGTCTATAAAACAGCAAATAAACTCTGTGAAAATTCTTTAGAAAGTTGTGTTTTCGAAGTGATATAACTGGAGGTGAGCAACTGATAGATGTAATGACCAATTTTTTTTTTCTTGCCAATTGTATTCCTTTCCCTGAAGGAATTGACTCGTTGCTTTTGCTGATGCCCACAGACACTCTGTTACTGTGCCAGGGTAGCTATTATTCATGTGCAAGACTTCACTGTGCGGGTTGGGAAGCTAATCAACTCCAGAGAGCCTAAAATTGGAGTCTGATTCTGGCCTCACCCCACATCCACACACATGCACTTCCAATAAAGTGGGCTGACTTTATTCCCCCTCTCTAACTCTGGGGGCACTGAGGCCAGTTGTAGCAGTGCTAACTCGGCACAGACGAGGATTGAAGCTTAGGCCTTTCTAGTCCGTGAGCCTCAACTACTCACTGGACAAACTCACAGGGCCATTGGCAAAACAAATTACTTTTTAAGCACAATTGTAACAGTTTTCTCACAAAACGGGTAAGTTTCCCCTCACTAAAAGACCACTGGGAAATATCAACCTTGTGAATTGAAGTCCTGTTGTGCAAGAGTATTACTAGACAATGATTAGATTGACTCTCAGCTCATGAGTAATATTGTCAGAGATCAGTAATAATGATTTTACAAAGGCTCAGGATCTCTAATTACATAAGATATGCTTTGGGTTGTGACGTTTTTTAAAGCATATTCTAGAAATTATAGCATTGAATAGAACTCGGCACAAAATGTTCATGTAGGAAACATGACTCATATTGGCTGCAGTACAAGTCTGACCATTCCCAGCTTTGATAATTTATACTTTGTTTTTGCAACAAACAACATAATGTTTAAAAACTTAGAGGTTGTATAATTTAACTGGCTCGGGGATTATATCATTTTTAATGAACAAAAATAAAATGACTAACTTGAAGAACATGTTCAAAATATGCAGTAATTAGAGCAACTAGATTGGGCTGTGACTTGTCCAATGCTTGCTTGCATTCATTTAAATAATTCTCTTCATGGAGCCTTAGGGGGCAAAATTGGGTTACTTTCTGTTTGGGGGCGGTAACTGAGCCGGGGTGCAACTTCCTGCACCTAGCACAGAAGTCCCACCCCAGCCGTGAAATTTGGGTTACCGCCTCTCACAGGAAGTGGAGCACAATGTCGCGCGTCCCACTTCCTGTTGGGGTGGTGTCCGGGGTGCTACGTGGGTGGTAAGCCGTGTAGCGCTAATGCGTTTCAATGCCCCTCTCCTTCCATTAAATGGGAGGGCCGCTGCAAACTCTGCAAGGCCTTTGATGGCCTCCACTGGGCCACCAGGGCAGCGTGGTGTCATGGCCGTGGCCCAGCATCCAAACGGAGTCCTGGCTGCACGATGGCGGCGCAGACCACACGAACAGGACGACTGATGAGCAGCCGAAGAAAATAATGGCAGCGCACAGCGCACCTCACCTTTAACAGAAAGGGCTTGCCATGGGACGCAAAGGGGTTGCTACGCATGGCGATTATGTAATGGCCCGGGGTACTACTAGCGGGGCGAGGTGTTACCCTGTTCACACCTCCGCTAATCCTGTGCAATTTCGTAGGTGCCGATAGTGCCCCTCTCCCCAGGCGTATTACAGCACAGATTCATGGCCATTTCTTTTATTAAGTCTATGCCGCCTAGCCTAATCCACTCTCCGGCTCCATCGCCGCAACCGTTAATATTTCTCTTTATCAAGCAACTATCTAGCTATACTGGTTTATGGCACAGATGTCCACATTCTAATCAGCTGCTGTGAAAAGATTTTTTCAATTATTTTTGTGAGCATCTTAAATTTGTGTCCTCTTATTGCCATCTTGCTGACTAGTGAACAAAATCCATAACGCCTTCCCTTATCATAATCTTTCCTAATGTTGAAGTCTATCGGGTCATCCCATAAGCTTCCCTGCTCTAGTTAATGTACACTATCATTGCTCTTATATCTTTCCTATAATGGATTGTGTAAAATTGCACATGATACTCCATGTGCAGCCTAACTAAGGTCTGTCTAAATACAACATTATCTCCCTGCTTTTGTATTCTGTGCCTTAAGATATAAAACCCAGCATTCCATTTGCATTTATTTATGGCCGTATCTGCTTGTGATGCTACCTTTAATGACCTGGCTATCTGGCACATCAAGTTCTCTCCACTCCATTTAAAATCTTACCATTGAAGATGTATTTTCTTTCATTATTTTACTTCCAAAATATATCATTCTATATTTTTCTACCTCCTATCTACCCGTCCTGATTGCGCACCTATGTCCTCTTGCAGTCTTTCATAGTTCTTGTTACAATTTGACAATAGTCCTAATTTGGGGCAATGTGTAACGTTCAGTATTGTTCACTCAAGCTCTAAGTACAGGTCATTTTTGTACATCGTAAGTAAGAACAGCCCCAACATAGACCCCCTGGAATGTTCACGTGGATATACTTTTGCCAACTCTTAACCCGGGATGTAAAATTTGTTTCTTTTTGCAGCATTTTGCCAAATTTGCTAAGATTTTGGTGGCTTATCCCCCTGCAGAAAGCACAAGCTGTTTGATTTATTTTTCCTACAAGCAATATCATGCTAATACAATGGAATCCTTGTTTATTCTGCAAAATCTATCTCTCTCACACTCAATACATCCAAATGTTCAACAGAAAAGCTGATGTTTTTTCCCCTGAAACATAATACTTGTAGACTGTTGCTAGTTATACAACTTTTATGGCCAAGGTTCTACACAAAGTTTACTCTACTGCTGGTTCCAATCAGTGTCTGTCACAGTGCAATATTGTTTTCAGCTTTCACATGATAAATAATGGACCAAGAAGCTAATACGCCACCTTAGCTCATTCTTCTGGAAAAACCAAGCCACCGTCCTTTCGTATATCGTGACTCCAAAGTTTCTTTAGCATCTGAACGACCATTCCAAGTGTTAATCACTCTTTGGGTGAATAGGAACCTCTTGATAGCAGTCCTAATTTCTCAAGTTTGAATCTCGGTCTCCATACCCTACTTTAATGGTACAGCTTGAGGTAGTGCCCGGGGTTTTACTTTTTCCATGTCATTTATTGTCTTGTATACAGTTATAAAGTCCCCTTTTGGTCACCTCCTTTCAAAGTTTTGCCATCATTGCTCATAATTCAATTCTCTTACACCAGAGATCAGCCTTGGGGCTCTTCTCTATAGCGCCTTCAGGTTTTGAATGGTTTCCTTATGTTTCTATGGCAAAACCTGGATGCAGTTGTCAGGTGTGAGCAGAGGACTCTAAAGCCCTTGACATGATATTCTGCAGCTTATACCCTGCTGATTTAGCAATATGATTCTATTCGCTTTGTTTGCTGTTCCAAACCGACTGGACATGTTAAAGGCTGAGCCTTAAAGGTCCCCGAAATCTGTTGCAACTTCACTCTAGCTAGTTTGACACCATTCATGTGTGCTGTCTACTTTTCTTCCCGTGTGCCATACCTTACACTGAGCTATGTAGAATTTCATCTGCAACTGTTTCTCCAATTTATGGATTTCTGGATTTTATCCAGATCCTTTTGGGGATCCTTGGGTGCCTTATCAAACTTGATTGCTCTCTCTATTCCCCTTCCCCATCAGGCTCAGTGTTTGCAAATTTGACTAGTTTTCACTGAGTTTCTGAGTCCAGGTCACTGACGTAGATTAGAAACAGGAGGGGTCTGAGCACAGATACCTGGGCAGTCCATCTAGTCCCCCCACACCCACACCCCCCATAACCTGTACCTGCTGCTTCCTACTCCCCGGCCAGCTTCTGATCTTGAATTCTTGTTACTTGATTCTTTCAAGCCCATCGTAAGAATGTAAGTCAGTGTAAATCAAATCTTTCATCTTAATTCCCAAGATGCATTTTATTCTGTAATGTTGCCTGTTTTATAGCATTGACTGTTCCTGCAGGACATTTCAGAAGTAATTGATTCCAGTTTCAGTGCATTGATTTTTAGATTAAAATATGTTACATTTTTGAGTTAGTTCTGTGAGTGCGCTCTTGGAATCCTTTTATCCGGCATCTTTGCTATCGGGTAAGGTAGCAGCTGTTCGTTGTTTTGCAGTAAAATAAATAGTTGAGAACCTCATTACATTTCATCTGTAAACGACTATATTTCAGTGACGTTCTTCATTGGTCCCTGTTATTTACATGGGTGCCCTTTTAGTAGTGAGGATTAGCTGTGTAAAACCTATAATGTATTAATTGCACAGAAGCACATTTACTGCCTATTTTGAAAGCCATTTAACACAAATTACCAAATGCAATGTGTTTTTATAATCTTAGTTTGAAACAGTGAGTAGGGATACAAAGCTATGACTTACGATAACATATTCTATAGTAGGAGCAAGCAGTACTGGCCACCTCCTGTCAGGCACCCCTCTAGTTGACCATAAATAGTTGTCCTTCAGTTTGGGTATAATGGAAACATAGAAAATAGGTGCAGGAGCAGGCCATTCGGCCCTTCGAGCCTGCGCCACCATTTAATATGATCATGGCTGATCATGCAACTTCAGTATCCCATTCCTGCTTTCTCTCCATACCCCTTGATCCTTTCAGCCGTAAGGACCACATCTAACTCTCTTTTGAATATATCTAACGAACTGGCCTCAACAACTTTCTGTGGTAGAGAATTCCACAGATTCACAATTCTCTGAGTGAAGAAGTTTCTCCTCATCTCAGTCCTAAATGGCTTACCTCTTATCCTTAGACAGTGACCCCTGGTTCTGGACTTCCCCAACATCAGGAACATTCTTCCTGCATCTAACCTGTCCAATCCCGTCAGAATTTTATATGTTTCTATGAGATCCCCTCTCATTCTTCTAAATTCCAGTGCATATAAGTCTAGTCGATCCAGTCTTTCTTCATATATCTGTCCTGCCATCCCGGGAATCAGTCTGGTGAACCTTCGCTGCACTCCCTCAATAGCCAGAATGTCCTTCCTCAGATTAGGAGACCAAAACGGTGCACAATATTCAAGGTGTAGCCTCACCAAGGCCCTATACAACTACAGTAAGACCTCCCTGCTCCTATACTCAAATCCTCTCTCTATGAAGGCCAACATGCTATTTGCTTCTTCACTGCCTGCTGTACCTGCATGCCAACTTTCAATGACTGATGGCTCATTACGCAAGATCAATATAAATACTATCCATGAAATGTCCCAAAGCGCTACATAAATAATAGATATAAAAAGCTAATACAAAAGCAAAATACTGCGGATGCTAGAATCTGGCAGTCCGCAAATGCGACCCTGAGCTTCCAGTCGCCTGTCACTTTAATTCTCCACTGCATCCCACTCTGACCTCTCTGTCCTCGGTCTCCTACACTGTTCCAACGAAGTTCAATGTAAGCTTAAGGAACAGCACCTCATCTTTTGTTTAGTTACTTTACAGCCTTCTGAACTCAGCATCGAATTTAAAACTTTCAGAGCGTAACCGCTGCCAATCTTTGGCTCCCTTCCCCCCCACCGCCCCTTCTCCCCCACCCCCCCACCCCAGAGCCTGTTTCTTTCTTTTTTTCTCCTTGTCTCCAATGGCAGTTGCTCATTATCCCGCCATTCACACCCTATCTTGACTAATGTTTTTCTAACTCCTGGCATTACCATTTGAATTTGGGCCATCATCCCTTTTCCCTCTCTAATCTCTCCTGTCTTCCACCCTATCACAGACCTTCCCTTTTGTTTTTCTTCCCCTCCCCCTATCAGTGCTTGTTAAGAATCTGTTCTTTTAGAACACTCTCCAGTTCTGACGAAGGGTCATCGACCCGAAACGTTAACTCTGCTTCCTCTCCACAAATGTTGCCTGACCTGCTGAGATTTCCAGATATAAAAATCTGCTGCTCTGTAACAGTGTAAAGTTTGTGGTAAAGCACAAATTCAGCAAGAAAATGCAGGTATGAAGAAGCCAAATTGAACTGCTAAATTTCAGATTTCCCCAACCTAGCAATTACTGAAACTCTATTAGCACATTGCCAGGCCCAGTATAACAGTTGGAACCAGTACAGCACACCAGAACCCAATAGATACCAACACATTATAATGCACATTCAAATCCCCCTGTTTAGTTGGTAAATTTGTGGAGGTAAGTGGGTGTATGTACATGTAGTAAGATGAAGTGTGTCTCTTGCTCTGCAGAGGTTGATCACTGCACCCCATACTTTGCTGTCTCTGCACAGGTAGATTGTAGCAGCTGCTGGTGTTAGTCCTGCCTATTCGATCACATCATCCAGCCATATTCTTCTTTACCTGCCTCTTGATATATTATCATCAACTTTTACAACGACCTTTTCTCATCATCGTCCACCTCATCACTTTTCTCTTTCCTTATGCTAGATTGAGGACACTCTCATTAGCCAGTCTTCTTGTCCAACTAATTATTAGCATGTGTCAGAGCACTGGAACTCAAATACCTCCAATCATCATCTTATTTCAGTATTAAAGATCGAGTTTCTACATCCCTACAATGCTGTTGGCTACAGTCAGAGCGCTTAAGCATTTTACTTATTATAATTGCTTGAATTCACCACTGCACAGAAATTCCTTTACATTGCTAAACACTTTCTTTTGGCAATGCTCTCCTCTATTTAACTTCTTCATTGCTTTGACCATCCAGTGTTATTAGCTAACCTAATAAATAATTCAATTTCTAGACTTCATTCTTGCATCAATTTTGGGAGATTTTGGGGCCAAAATTGCCCAGTGCCCTGATCGGGGATGGTAATCTTCCGGGCCGGGACTTTTATCAACCGGCCCAGAAGTCTGGCCCAACGCAGTCTCCAGGCTCTTTAGTAGTCAGCCAGTGGGTCACCAGGGAATCGATCGACCGGGCCAGTGGCCCAGCACCCATAACTGAGTGCCGGGCTGCATGATGCCGGCCCAGTTGATCTGAGGGCAGCCATTATCGGGCCAATGTAAGAGTCGTCCAAGAAACTAAAATGGCGGCCCGGGGCGATAAAGGCCCACCCTTTAAGGAACACCCCGGTGATGGATGTTCGACAGCCTCGTGGCCCATGGGGCAATTTCCCCTATGGGGCGCACACTGGTCGGCGTTCGCAGGGCGCGGTGCTACCGGGACAGTGTCCCAAAAACCTCCAGGGCAATTTCCCGGGAGACACTATCAGCCCCCTCGCCCGGGTGAAAGCTTTATTATGCCCCGTTAGCAGCCCCCGGTGGCACTAATGGGGCTACAAAAAGAGGACATTTCAGCCCCTTTATTTCTTTATGGTTATCATTGATTTTGTTCTCTTAGCATTTATTTTCCATCCATATTTGAAACCTCTCTGATTCACCTAATCAAACTCTTGCGATTTCTGTTTGTATCTCAATCAATGTGGTGCCATTGCTATACCTTTTGTTAATCATAAATTTGACATTAATTTTGAACCCAGCTTCTAAGACTGTCTCTTCTAATAAATCAGAGTATATGTTAAAAGATTGGCTGGTGTAACACTTCCTTAGCTTATTTGTCTCCTGACCTTTGTTAACTCATTATCAACACTTATTCTTATCGCTTTTTCCCAGTAACGTCTCACATCTTTCCCATCAATTCCAATTCTTTACGGGAACATCTATTATTTGTTTGTACTTCACCCCACCAAATGCTTTCTCACAATCTATGAACTTTAGATAGATTTCTTTCTCCATTTCCCTAGCCTGCTTGCAAATCGTTCTCAAACCAAATATTCCTTTACATGTTCCTTTCCTGTTTCTACTCCATTCCAAATCCAATTACTTTTTAAATTCTTTCTCGTATGATTTTAGCAGCACTTTGATGGTGTGCCTCACGAGGCTGATGTTTCTGTGTGCATACTCTGGAACCCCAGTTTAACTCCACTAATTTCATCCATGCACTTGTAATCAAGAAAATTTTTAGCAGCTTTTGATCCAACTCTCCACCTGCCGCTTCTGGAGCGGCTCCACTTACATCATTATTATAACATGACTTGGCCAAGGGTGTCTTTGCCCGGAAAAATAGAAAATGCTGGAAATCTCCGCAGGTCAGGCAGCATCTGTGGAGAGAAACAGAGTTAATGTTTTGGGTCTGTGACCTTTCGTCAGAACTGGAAAAGTTTGAGATGAAACAGGTTCTTAAGGAAGTGCAGGGATAGTGAAAGGGGGGAGGGGAGGCAAGAACAAAAGGGTGGAAAGCAGCAATGATTTAAGAGAAAAAAGGGGTGATGGGCACAAATAAGATATTAATGGCACAAGTTAGGAAACGAAAGATGAGACTAGATGGGGTGTGAATGGCGGAATTATCACCAGCTGCCGTGGGAAAGCGAAAAATAAGGGGGGGGTTTGTAAAAAATAAAAGGGAGGAAAGAGAAAAAAAATAGGGGCAGAGTTTTCGCTCTGAAATTGTTAACCTCGATGTTGAGTCTAGAAGGCTGTAAAGTGCCTAAATGAAAGATGAAATGCTGTTCCTCGAGCTTGCATTGAGCTTCATTGGAACAGTATGGGAGGCCGAGGATGGGGAGGTCAGAGTGGGAGTGGAACGGAGAATTAAAGTGACAAGCGACCGGAAGCTCAGGGTCACGCTTGCGGACTGAACGAAGGTATTCTGCAAAGCAGTCACCCAATCTACGTTTGGTCTTGCCAATGTAGAAGAGACCACATCGTCAGCAGCGAATACAGTATACTAAATTGAAAGAAGTACAAGTAAATCGCTGTTTCACCTGGAAAGGGTATTTGGGGCCCTGGACAGTGGGAAGGGAGGAGGTAAAAGGACAGATGTCGCATCTCCTGCGCTTACACGGGAAGGTGCCATGGGAAGGGGAAGGAGTGTTGGGGGTGATTGAGACGTGAACCAGGGTGTCACGGAGGGAACAGTCCCCTCAATGCTGAGAGAGGAGTGGAGGGGAAGATGTGATTGGTGGTAGGATCACGCTGGAGATGGCGGAAATGGCGGAGGATGATCCATTGAACGTGGAGGCTTGTGGGGTAAAAGGTGAGGACAAGGGGAACTCTGTCGTGGTTCTGGGAGGGGAAGGGGTAAGAGCAGAGGTGCGGGAAATAGAACAGACAGGTTGAGGGCCATGTTAACCACGGCGGAGGGGAATCCTCAGTTGAGGAAAAAGGAAGACATATCAGAGGCACTAGTGTGGAAGGTGATGTCATCAGAGCAGATGTGACGGAGAGGAAGTAATGGAATGGAGTGCTTGTAGGATGCCGGATGGAAGGAAGTGTAGTCCAGGTAGTTGTGGGAGTCAGTGGGTTTATAGTGAAAGTTTGTCAATAGACTATCCCCACAAATAGACACAGAGAAGTTGAGGAAGGGAAGGGAAGAGTCTAGTTTATAAAGTACATTTAAAAACATTACCAAAGTAAGGCACAGGGCCCAAAATTCAGTTCCGTTGGAAAGCTGGTGCTCCCCCCACCTTTTTGTGGCCATTAGCACCAACATTTTTTCGTGGCTGGGCCACCCTATAGTCAGCTCCAAAAGTGAACAAATGGGTTCCAGCGCGAATGAACCCTTCCAAAGTGGATTTTTCAGCAGTGTGGCTGTCTTAATTTGAGCGTAATCACCACTGAGAAATTCAGCATGTCGGTAAGGGTTTCCAATGAGCCAACTGCTCCCTGGCCTTTTTAAAGACCTGGGTTTTGAGCAAGGCCCTGAGTGGGGAAGGAGTTTGGAAGGACGGCTGGTGTAAGAGGTGCAAGGAGAGCCAACAGGTTCACTGATATGGAGCTGGAGACACTGATGGACGGTGTGGAGGACAGAAGAAGAATACTGTTTCCTGACGTGGGGAGACCTGGCAGACCGCCAGTACATAATGCATGGAGGGAGATTGCAGGGAAGGTGTCAAGCACCTCCATATATGTGAGGACGCACCCTCCCAGGAGGGTGCTGGCCAGTCTGCACCCGGCCCTTCCAGGGTGCCGATGGGTTGACGCCTCCTAGCTCGGGCGACGGGGATTCTCCTCCTCCTCCTGTGCCTCAGCTTCCTCCTCCTCTTCCGGTGGTACTGCTGGCTCGACCTCCAGCAGCTGTCCCCTCATGATGGTCAGGTTGGGCAGCATGCAGCAGACCATGACGATATGGAGACCCATTGAGGAGAGTACTGCAAGGTGCCACCAGAGCGGTCCAGGCAACGGAACCTCTACTAAAGAATGCCTATGCACTGCTCGATGATGCACCTGGTGGCACAATGAGCATCATTGTATGCATGCTCTGGTGCTGTCCTGGGGTTCCACAGTGGAGTGAGCAGCCAAGTAAACAGGGAATATTCCTTGTCCCCAAACAGCCAACCGCAATCCAGATTCGGGCCGGTCAAGATGGCGGGCACACTGGTCTGGTGCAGAATGAACAAATCATGGCTGCTGCCTCCCTTGTCCGCTGCCTGTCTGCATGGTGCTGACAGCGACGCCTTCTCCAGCGTGCTGTCCTGCTTCTGAGCCTTGTGTACCAGCGTGTTGTCCTCCCATCCTCAGGGTGAACCCTGCCAAGCAGGTCTCTGCAGCCCACAGGACTCCACTAAAAGCGGACGTGAGCACTGTTCAAATCCCCCCCGAGATGAATATGGCTCGCAGAGGTAAAATCCTTTCGATCGGCTGCCAAAACCCACCCCAGAGTATTAAATAGAAGGTAAAACTTTACATAGTATAGAATATCGCATCACATAGAAGGTAGGTAAGTGTCTTTATAAATAACACTTGGTCCATGTGATCTTGATTGGTTTTGATTGCCTGAGGGAGTCGGAGAGGAACTTTCCAGAGTATTTCCATTATTAGTCCTGTTTTTTTTTCTCTTTCTTTGGGCTCTTCCAGGAGATTGCATGGCTGTTGTGCGGGGCGGGGTGCAATGCGGGGCGGGGTGCAGTGCGGGGCGGGGTGCAGTGCGGAGCGGGGGGTGATGGGTGATGGGTGGAAGTGTCTAGTCGAGATGCTCCAGCCGCCAAGAGTGTGGGGCAGACTTGATGGACCAGCTGGTCTTTTCCTGCCCATCAATTTTGTATGTTCATATCAAAATGATTTCCTTTGTTGATTCGGTAAATTAATATTTATGTGCTGAAAAGTATTCCTTTAGATCTTTATGACTCCTTTATATACTTGATAGTTTTGAGTAGAGAATGTTGGTGTCCTTGAGGTGATGAAATAAACCATGCTAACGGCAAATACACTACAAAATTGGAGACTTTTACCAGAAAATGAATCCCAAAACACTTGTGGGGGCAGCGGGTGGAGGAGAAATTGGCCTCCTTTGCACCTCCCGTTAGTGGCTCCGGGGCGTTAATGGCTTACCGAGCGGGCATGGCAAAATTACCGAAGCTCGTGAACTTCCGTGGGGGGCTAAAACTTACCTCCTCGATCTCCTGCAACCCCGAGATCATGACGTCATTCGATGTGCAGCACCCCGTTATCGCCCCGGATGTAAAATCCGCTTCCGCCCCCTGCAGTATCGCCGGGCGTCAACAACGGCAACTGTAGGAGGCAAGGTCACCTCGGCTGGCCGCTTGGGGAGCGATAATTAAAGGCATTGGTGGTCAGGTAGGGCAAAATGTTATTATCTCCCCAGTGTGTTTTTTGATTTTTTTCCAGCCCGCGATTGATCTTAGAGTGCTTGGGGCTGCTCTGCGTGTATCGTGGATGCTGTCGCTCACCATTCCCAGCCTTACCCTTCATTGACCGCAACATTGGCCCTTCCCTTTAAGGGAGGGAAGGAGCCTGTAAAACTGGCAGTGCTGCACGGACCATTGTGCAGCGCTCTGCCGACACCGCCCCCTCACTCACTCTAATGGTAGCACTTGATTTAGCGCTCCACTTCCCTCTTGGAGCGCTAAACTGGAAATTCCCGTCAGAATCATTTGTGTAGCGGCCGTTGATACTTTTGCGCTCCCGCAAAGGTTATCGCCCCAAACGGTGCACTACGCAATTTCTAGCCCCTGGTTAATGAAATCATAATATTAAGGACATAGGGCTCAATTTTCCCCAGTTATCTGCGGCAATATTTTGGACCAAAAAGATTTTATAGGGTCAATTTTCCCCAATGCTGTTTTTTTGTGTAACTCTTGTAATACGCAAAAAAAACAGCATTGGGGAAAATTGACCGCATAAAATCTATAGGTTGAGCAGAGCAGCATGCAACATCTTTTACATATCAAATTAATATGTTTTGGTCATCAACGATCATAATTTAGTCAAACAAAACTGCTGCTGGAGATGATGAATGCACTGGAAGTGGGTGGGTTGGCTTTTCAGTCGACCAGAAGGAGCTTAGCTGACACTTTGTTGAAGTATTGCAATCCACTTAAATTTTTCTGTATTTATTCTTTGTTTTACCCTGGCCTGGGTAGTGTCTATGTGCATGTTTAAACATTGCTAGCTGGGTTGTTGAATCCGAGTGTTGAATAAAACTACAAAATCATTGCGTGTTCTAGATGACTGATTTATTTTAGTTTAGCCATTATTAGTTCTATTAATTCGGTGCTCTTTAAATGAAGTGATGATTGTGGCTTTGTAATCTTTCCATTGAAGTTCACACTTCAAAGAAGTTCGGCTGATTGTACCTAGGCGGTGAACTCCAAGACAGTGCTGGTGACATCCAAACGTATAAGGTGCTTAAGTAGCTTTCAATATCACCAGAGCTTGTACACCTGCTGACTGCTTTTAAGACCGTTAAATGTATACCAAGTCATTTTGATTTATTTCAGCGGCTTACCAGTGCTGGTTGTTGTTTTTGGTTGTGGTGTTCTTTATCCACTGGGGACTGAAGTCTGCACATGATCCAGGTGATAGGGTACTACAGATGAGAGTGATAGCGACCTAAAGGTGTATAACGCTGCATTACTGGTGCTGGAATAAACCCAGCGTTTCTTTGTGCTCACTGAAAATCAGGAAGACTAGGCAACAGTATAATTGAATAAAAGATTGGCCTGTTAAACTGGAGATTATTTTAAACAGCGTATAACTCCTGTAAATATTTAAGCTAGGCTACAGTAAGAGACTTTCAGCAGTCTGCTGGGAAGTATAAATTAAACACTGTTTGACTTTTTGTATAAATCTTGCTGGCCTTTCAATTAGAGACTAAACCATTGAATCCACAGAGAATGTCTGAGGGGGAGTCCACTTTTTCAATCTGATATGTAACCAAATACATGCGTCAATACGGTGCAAAACAAGAGGTATGGAATTCACGTATAATTGTTTTGCATTATTACAAGTATCTAATTACAGTTATATTCATGTGATGACAAATTTTATGTTTATTAATTGCAAATGCAGTTGGAACCCACTTGCCTTAGAATGTTGCGCCATTTGTTGCAATATTATCGTAAAGAACCATAGCTGCCTTTCATGTTTCATCGTTACATAAAACCTAAGTTG
Source organism: Pristiophorus japonicus (assembly GCF_044704955.1). Taxonomy (NCBI): domain Eukaryota; kingdom Metazoa; phylum Chordata; class Chondrichthyes; family Pristiophoridae; genus Pristiophorus; species Pristiophorus japonicus. Next base: position 116,745,179 of record NC_091989.1, read on the forward strand.
CTATTGAGTGAATTGTAATTTTCTCTTGGCATTGGTTCAGTCTCGGTGTCAGCTCGGCTCAGTTGGTAACACACCTTGCCTCTGACTCAGAGGTTGTGAGTCCAGGCCCCAATACAAGATTTCAACACGTGATCTTCCTGGCACCTCCATGCTAACTGATATTGTAAGTGCTTGCTACTCCTTAGGTAATAGTCTCACTCGCTTCCATAACCATCATCATCACCTGCTCCTCAAAATATCGTATCCTTGCAAACTATCCCCATCTCCAACCTCCCTTTCCAAAGTCCTTGAAAATGTTGTCACCTCCCAGATTCATGTCCACTTCTGCTGCAACTTCCTGTTTGAATCTCTCCAATCAGGTTTCTACCCCTACCACAACACTGAAATACCTTTAATAAAAGTCACAAATGACATCCTCTGTGAATATAACCGTGGTGCATTATCGCTCCTCACCCTTCTTGACCTCTGCAGCCTTTGGAGAGTTTGATCACACTTACCTCCTCCAATGCCTCTTTGCCATTGTTTAGCTCAGTGGGACTTCCAACTTGACAGGGTAGATACTGGGAGGATGTTTCCCCTGGCTAGGGAGTCTCGAACTAGGGATCACAGTCTCAAAATAAGGGGTCGGCCATTTAGGACTGAGATGAGGAGAAATTTCTTCACTCAAAGGGTTGTGAATCTTTGAAATTCTCTACCCCAAGGGGCTGTGGATGCTTAGCCGTTGAGTATATTCAAGACGGAGATCGATAGATTTTTGGATACGAAGGGAATGAAGGGATATGAGGATAGCGTGGGAAACATAGAAACATAGAAACATAGAAAATAGGTGCAGGAGCAGGCCATTCAGCCCTTCTAGCCTGCACCGCCATTCAATGAGTTCATGGCTGAACATGAAACTTCAGTACCCCCTTCCTGCTTTCTCGCCATAACCCTTGATCCCCCGAGTAGTAAGGACTTCATCTAACTCCCTTTTGAATATATTTAGTGAATTGGCCTCAACTACTTTCTGTGGTAGAGAATTCCACAGGTTCACCACTCTCTGGGTGAAGAAGTTTCTCCTCATCTCGGTCCTAAATGGCTTACCCCTTATCCTCAGACTGTGACCCCTGGTTATGGACTTCCCCAACATTGGGAACATTCTTTCTGCATCTAACCTGTCTAAACCCGTCAGAATTTTAAACGTTTCTATGAGGTCCCCTCTCATTCTTCTGAACTCCAGTGAATACAAGCCCAATTGATCCAATCTTTCTTGATAGGTCAGTCCCGCCATCCCGGGAATCAGTCTGGTGAACCTTCGCTGCACTCCCTCAATAGCAAGAATGTCCTTCCTCAAGTTAGGAGACCAAAACTGTACACAATACTCCAGGTGTGGCCTCACCAAGGCCCTGTACAACTGTAGCAACACCTCCCTGCCCCTGTATTCAAATCCCCTCGCTATGAAGGCCAACATGCCATTTGCTTTCTTAACCGCCTGCTGTACCTGCATGCCAACCTTCAATGACTGATGTACCATGACACCCAGGTCTCGTTGCACCTTCCCTTTTCCTAATCTGTCACCATTCAGATAATAGTCTGTCTCTCTGTTTTTACCACCAAAGTGGATAACCTCACATTTATCCACATTATACTTCATCTGCCATGCATTTGCCCACTCACCTAACCTATCCAAGTCACTCTGCAGCCTAATAGCATCCTCCTCGCAGCTCACACTGCCACCCAACTTAGTATCATCCGCAAATTTGGAGATACTGCATTTAATCCCCTCGTCTAAATCATTAATGTACAATGTAAACAGCTGGGGCCCCAGCACAGAACCTTGCGGCACTCCACTAGTCACTGCCTGCCATTCTGAAAAGTACCCGTTTACTCCTACTCTTTGCTTCCTGTCTGACAACCAGTTCTCAATCCACGTCAGCACACTACCCCCAATCCCATGTGCTTTAACTTTGCACATTAATCTCTTGTGTGGGACCTTGTCGAAAGCCTTCTGAAAGTCCAAATATACCACATCAACTGGTTCTCCTTTGTCCACTTTACTGGAAACATCCTCAAAAAATTCCAGAAGATTTGTCAAGCATGATTTCCCTTTCACAAATCCATGCTGACTTGGACCTATCATGTCACCATTTTCCAGATGCACTGCTATGACATCCTTAATAATTGATTCCATCATTTTACCCACTACTGAGGTCAGGCTGACCGGTCTATAATTCCCTGTTTTCTCTCTCCCTCCTTTTTTAAAAAGTGGGGTTACATTGGCTACCCTCCACTCCATAGGAACTGATCCAGAGTCAATGGAATGTTGGAAAATGACTGTCAATGCATCCGCTATTTCCAAGGCCACCTCCTTAAGTACTCTAGGATGCAGGCCATCAGGCCCTGGGGATTTATCTGCCTTCAATCCCATCAATTTCCCCAACACAATTTCCCGACTAATAAAGATTTCCCTCAGTTCCTCTTCCTTACTAGACCCTCTGACCCCTTTTATATCCGGAAGGTTGTTTGTATCCTCCTTAGTGAATACCGAACCAAAGTACTTGTTCAATTGATCCGCCATTTCTTTGCTCCCCGTTATGACTTCCCCTGATTCTGACTGCAGGGGACCTACGTTTGTCTTCACCAACCTTTTTCTCTTTACATACCTATAGAAACTTTTGCAATCCGCCTTAATGTTCCCTGCAAGCTTCTTCTCATACTCCATTTTCCCTGTCCTAATCAAACCCTTTGTCCTCCTCTGCTGAGTTCTAAATTTCTCCCAGTCCCCAGGTTCGCTGCTATTTCTGGCCAATTTGTATGCCACTTCCTTGGCTTTAATACTATCCCTGATTTCCCTAGATAGCCACGGTTGAGCCACCTTCCCCTTTTTATTTTTACGCCAGACAGGAATGTACAATTGTTGTACTTCATCCATGCGGTCTCTAAATGTCTGCCATTGCCCATCCACAGTCAACCCCCTAAGTATCATTCGCCAATCTATCCTAGCCAATTCACGCCTCATACCTTCAAAGTTACCCTTCTTTAAGTTCTGGACCATGGTCTCTGAAATTACTGTTTCATTCTCCATCCTAATGCAGAATTCCACCATATTATGGTCACTCTTCCCCAAGGGGCCTCGCACAATGAGATTGCTAATTAATCCTCTCTCATTACACAACACCCAGTCTAAGATGGCCTCCCCCCTAGTTGGTTCCTCAACATATTGGTCTAGAAAACCATCCCTTATGCACTCCAGGAAATCCTCCTCCACCGTATTGCTTCCAGTTTGGCTAGCCCAATCTATGTGCATATTAAAGTCACCCATTATAACTGCTACACCTTTATTGCATGCACCCCTAATTTCCTGTTTGATGCCCTCCCCAACATCCCTATTACTGTTTGGAGTTGAGCCATGATCCTATTGAATGGCGGAGCAGGTTCGAAGGGCCAAATGGGCCTACTCCTGCTCCTATTTGTAATGTTCTTATGTTCCCTCACTTGATCCCCTCTTCCCTCTTTGAAGCAATGGCTTCACTGCCCGCTGTTGCACCGTCACCTCGGGTGTCCCCCAAGGATCTACCCTTTGCCCCCTCCTGTTCCGTCTCTATATGTTGCCCCCTAGTAACCTCATCCACAGACATGGGGCCATGTTCCACGTGCACACCGATGACACCCAGCATCACCTCTCCACCACCGCTCTCAATCCCTCCATTGCCTTTGTGTTTGTCCAATATTCAATGCTGGACGAGCTACAGTTTTCTACAGCTAAAAATTGGGAAGGCTGTGCCACAATCTCCACTGCCACCAATTCCATTCTCACCCCCCAGGCCGCAGTTTGCAGCTGAATTAAACTCTGCAACCTTGGTGTCCTATGTGACACTGACTGAACCATCACAAAGGCTGCCTACTTTCATCTCTCTAACTTTATCTACCTCCGCTCCTATCCCAGGTCATTTCTCGCTGAAACCCTTGTCTGTGCCTTTCTCACCCATAGCTCTCCTGGGTGCGCTCCCATTCTCCACCCTCTGTAAAATTCAACTTATCCAAAACTCTGCTGTCCATATCATATCCCACACCAAGTCCTGTTAATCCATCACCCTTGTCCTCAGTGACCTACGTTGGCTTCTAGTGCCCCAACACTTCAAATTTAAAATTCTCATGCTGGTGTGTAACTCTCTGCATGAGCTCACCTTTTCTATGTGTAACCTCCTACAGTGTGGCAACCCCTGCCTCACTGAACTCTCTTCTTCTGACTCTGGTCTCTTGAGCACAACAACCCTCCATTTGCCTCATCATTGGCAGCTGGGCCTTCAGCCAGCTAGGCCCCATGCTCTGGAATTCTCTCCCAAAATCCACCTGCTCCCACTTCACTCTCTTCCTTTATGAGCCTCCTTAAAATCCACCTCTTTGTTCATTCCTCCTAATCGCTGTTTCTTTGGCTTGGTGTCCATTTTTCTCTTACACCTTTATGGGAGTGTCTTGGTATCTTTTTCCACGTTAAAGATGCTATATAAATGCAAATTGCTGTCGCTGTAAATCTAAACGGACAATTCAGTACAGTACTGTGGGAGTGCTGCTCTTTAGAAAGGACTTTGGCCCAGAAATTGGAGGTGTTAGCGCTGGCCGTTAAGGCCCTTTTGGAGAAAATAAATAGCGACAACCTCACTTTTGCCGCGGGTCCTACAGCAACTGCCATTTTCGGCTGGGCGGTAACGCTGCTGATGTCCGTGCTCACTAGGGACATGTAGATTATGTAGATGGTGACGTCAGTGAGTGTACAACGCTCACCTAACACCGGATCTGCCATTTGAGTTTGCCGCTCCATTTACCGGCCTGTGTTAATTGCGACTAGCTGACCAAGCGTTCACAAACAGGAAGGAGCCTCCAGCAGCGATATTTAAAGGGATCATCAGCAACCACTTGCAGCTGACATGCTTTTTCGGTTTAACTGGCCCTGTGTAACTTTCTGCAACTCTTGGAGCTTTATAAACTTGTTTCAAGTTCCAAAGATGACAGGGAGTGGAGGACGCCTTCATTCTTATTTAAAATCACAATGCTTGCTCACAGTCATGGGGGCTCTACTTGCAGACCCCCTCGCGCATGAGTATCCGGGAGGGGGAGGGGAGTGGAGGCAGCGAAGAAGAGGAGAAGATGCTCGCAGAGGGAGGAGGAGAAGGGCCAGAAGGGCTCTCAACAGAAGCCCTTACCCACCTAGGGTGTTCCAAGAGAACTTCTCTTATATCCACTTAAGCAAGGAACAGTGTATTAGGAAGCTCCGCTTCACCAAGGAGCTGGTCACAGAACTCTGCCATCTCTGGCTTTCCCAGTGGCAGTCAAGGTCAGCGTGGCCCTCAATTTCTTTGCCACTATCCATTGCTGCATCCGAGGCTTTCTACACCAGGAGAAGGGACTTCATTGTCTTCTCTCTGAACAGGGAGAAGCAGGAGGAGCACGCATGTGGCTTTGCCAGGATAGCGGGCCTCCCCATGGTGCAGGGCGCCATCGAATACACACACGTGGCTTTGCAGGCGCCATATACCAACCCTGAGATCTTCTGTAACCACAAAGGCTGCCACTCACTTAATGTGCAGTTGTTGAGCGACCAGCGCATCCTGATGGCCAATGCCTGCTATCCTGGCCAATTCCTTTATCCTGCATCAATCGGGTGTACCAGCAATCTTCCAGCCACCACGTCAAACATGAGGCTGGCTGCTCGGGAGACAAGGGCTATTACTCTGCATCATCATCATCCTCAAAATCGAGGAAGACTTGCTTCCACTCTAAAAAATGAGTTCTTAGGTGACTGAACAGTCCAATACGGGAATTACAGTCTTTGTCACAGGAGGGACAGACAGTCGTTGAAGGAAAGGGAGGGTGGAACTGGTCTGCCACACGCTCCTTCCGCTGCCTGCGCTTGTTTTCTGCATGCTCTCAACGATGAGACTCGAGGTGCTCAGCACCCTCCCGGATGCTCTTCCTCCACTTAGAGCGGTCTTTGGCCAAGGATTCCCAGGTGTCGGTGGGGATGTTGCACTTTATCAAGGAGGCTTTGAGGGTGTCCTTGAAACGTTTCCTCTGCCCACCTGGGGCTCGCTTGCCGTGTAGGTGTTCCGAGTAGAGCGCTTGCTTTGGGAGTCTTGTGTCCGGCATGCAAACAGTGTGGCCTGCCCAGCGGAGCTGATCGAGTGTGGTCAGTGCTTTGATGCTGGGGTTGTTGGCCTAATCGAAAACACTGATGTTGGTGCATCTGTCCTCCCAGGGGATTTGTAGGATCTTGTGGAGACATTGTTGGTGGTATTTCTCCAGCGATTTGAGGTGTCTACTGTACATGGTCAATGTCTCTGAGCCATACAGGAGGGCGGGTATTACTGCGGCCCTGTAGACCATGAGTTTGGTGGCAGATTTGAGGGTCTGCACCCCTGCACCTGGCTGATGGCTCCCCTCCACAACCCCACCAACCGTGCCCAGCAGTCATACACTGAGAGCCATGTTGCCACGAGGAACATGATCGAGCAGATCATCGGGCTGCCTTCACCGCTCAGGAGGAGCCCTCCAGTACTCAGCGGGGCGGGTGCCCCATTTCGTGGTGGTCTGCTGCATGCTTTACAACTTGGCATCATGAGGTTGCAGCCCTTGTCAGCGGGGATTGTGGGATCACCTCAAGAAGAGGACAAGGAGGAGGAGTAAAAGGAAAAGGAGGAGGCAGGCAGCAAATCCCCCTTCCAGACGAGCTGTCTGTGAACACCTCATCAGACTCTAATTCCAACCCCAGATCCCCATTGCTCACCACATCACCATCATACCATCTCTCTGTTATGGAAAATCACAGCGTCATCCTGGGCACAAAGCTGACTCGAGAGCCACCACAAAATAAACATTCCAAACAAAATTAATACATTTATAAGTATTCAATTAACAAGTACAATCGAACTAACCACCCTTGTACAATCCTTTGGTGCCTGTTGTTCGCGTGCCCTTTCCTACTCTGGTGCTCCGACACAGTGATTCCCCCATTGGCTGCAGCATGGCTGCTGAGTTTCCATGGGGGGGAGACGACAGATGGCCTTGCAGGACGATCTCAAGCAGCTGTGGGCCTAGAAGGCCCGGCTGTAGACTGCACCATCTCAGTATGGGCGGCAGCAAGCTGGGCTGATGGGCAGCGGCAAGAGCAATGGCGGAGTGGCACTATTGGAAGTAGGAATGCTGTCATCCTGAGAGAGGACAGCAGGGTCCTACTGCCACTCCCCCGGGGTGGTGTCCCAGCATCCCTCGCAATTTGTTGGAGGACAGATTGCTGGCCTGCTGCGACACCCTACAAGCCCCTTTTGAGATTTGTAAACCCAGCCATGATGGCAGCTGTCTGAGCTTCCAATGCATCACTGAGACATTGGGTCGCTTCCACCAAAGCTATAATATCAGCCGCAACATCACCCATCACACGTAGCATCATGGCTGGGTCCACACAGTCCCTCCAGGATTTGTCCATCATTTCCAGCCTGCAAATCATAGGCTCTGAGCATGCGCAAAGCTCCATCCAATGTTGGAGTCAGCCTCCTCCACGCTCCTTGACACTGACAAGAGGCTCTCTGGCTGGCTCGCCATTGCAACTAATATTTCCGTGTGCATGCCCATCACCCTTCTTCTGAAGACCGCCGCATCGAGGTCATCATCTAAGTCCCCTCCAGGCCTGTCGAGCACTGTCTCCTCCAGTTGGCTCAAGGCCTGTGAAGTGGCTTGGCTGCCTCCCGTCTGCCGCTGCTCGTGGTGCTTGTGACCCACCTTGGCCTGAAGAGAAAGGGAAGTGTGTGAGTGAGTGGTGCAGTGTGTTTGGGTGATGTGCCTGTTATTGTTGAATAGCTGTCAGTGTGTGCAAAGCGTGAGATGTGAGTGTGAGTGTTGCAGCAGTGGTAAGGTTGTGAGGGTGAAGTGAAGCTATGATTGTGAGGTGTGAGTGATGATAGACAGAAATTGTTGGTAGGTGAGTGAAGGGGGTGTGGTGCATTGAGCAGTGTGTGAGGCTTGTGGTGCAGATGGTGGGATATGGCATTATGAAGCCTTCACTTACCTTGACTTTCAGTGTGATATCATTAAACTTCTTTCGGCACTGGATCCAGATCTGCGGTTGACACTGTTGGCCGCGACGTATCCAGCTGTCTCTTGCCACAGCCTTCTGGAAGTGCACTTTGGTTCCTGCCACCCTGTGGGACTGGACACCCCGCCTTCTGTCCACTGACACTGCCAGTGCCTCGAGAGCCACATCATTCTCTGTGCTGGTGCTGAGGAATGTCTTCCAACTCTAACGCCAATCACAATGAGGTGCTGCTGCATCAAAGCACCTCCACTTTAAATAGTGGAGAGCAACCAGGCCAAACATTACAGGCCATTAGACTGCACCGATATTGGCCCACCTGTTGAGCGCTGAGATCTGAGATCAACACTCCAATCATGTAAGTCAGCAGGCAGCTCGAATTTTGCCTGCACCACTTTGAACGGGCGCAGCCAAATAGTGCTGGGCCATGACATCGCCCGTTTTCGGTCCATATCCAGTTTCTTGGCTTTGAAACCCTGTCTGCCTGTTGTGGTGGTGCAGGTGGCTGATCCCATGGAAATATTCAAACAGGAGCCGGGAGTTCTCCCAGTGTCCTGACCAACATTGCTTCCTCATTCAACACCACCAAAATTAGAAAAACTGTTTGTTCATCTCTTTGCTGTTTACGGAACATAGGAACAGGAGCAGGCCATTTCGTCCCTCAAGCCTGTGGGACAGTGAGGTCATGGCTGATCTGTGACCTAACTCCATTTGCCCATCTTTGCTGCATATCCCTTAACACCTTTGGTTAACAAAAAGCTATCAATCTCTGATTTAAAATTAACAATTGATCCAGCATCAATTGCCATCTGCGGAAAAGAGTTCCAAAATTCTACCACCCTTTGGCCCCAAGTTTCCACATGATTTGCTCCTGATTTTTAGGAGCAACTGGTGGAGAACGTAGTATCTTAGAAATCGGAATTCTCCACATTTAAGTTTTCTGCAATTCTAGTCAGGTAGAACAGTTTCACTTTTGAACAGAATTTTTTTTTCAAAAGGGGGCGTGTCCGGCCACTGACGCCTGATTTGAAAGTTTCCACAGTGAAAACGTACTCCAAACTAACTTAGAATGGAGCAAGTGAAGATTTTTGTAGGCTTGAAAAAACCTTGTCTACACATTAAAAAATCAGGCGCAGGTTACAAATTAGGCATCGGGAACGAGGTGGTGGGGGGAGGGGGGGGAAGGGAAGTCATTAAATTCTACAATAAATCCTTAGTTATACTTATACAAATATTATACAAATAAATCCAACCTGAATAAAAATTTATAAGCAAAGAAAAGATTAAATAAACCATGTTCCTACCTGTGTGAAAGTGCTTCAGGCAGGCCTTTCAGGCAGCCGTTTGCCATCGGGACCGACCGACGGCAGGAGAAGGGAGGGAGAAAGCTGCAAGAAGCCTCATTACTTGAGGCAGCGGTTTGCCGTCGGGCCCGACGGACAGCAGGGGGAGGGAGAAAGCTGCAAGAAGCCTCAGTGCTGATCATGGAAGGGCAATGTGGTTTTATTAAAAAATGTTAAAAATTGAACAGCTACAAAGAATTTGAATAGTCTCAAACAAGTGCATGTGTCCCATTTATCACAGCCTATCTTTAATTACAAAATGCACTCCCTCAACCTCACAGACAGAAATATCAAGAAAATTAAAATACAAGCCTTTGCAAGGGTTCAATAAACAAATTTTCACTTTTTCTGCAGCACTTTTTAAAATGGCCGAGTGCCAATGTTTACTTCAGACTGCGCGTGCGCGAACGCTCCAACGCGCACGCGCAGGGTTGCCGGCACGAAAAAAACTCATTTAAATTGTACCCGCCCCCTCCTACTTACAAAATCGGCGCGAGTGGTAGGCTCCGCCCCCTGTGCGCCGCGCCAAGCAGACATCGAGCTGCAAAGCGCTCGAGAATAGCGCGTTTTTTTTCAGGCGCCGTTTTCGGCGCGAAAAACGGGCGCCCAGCTCGGAGGAGCGCCTGTTTTGCTGCATGTGGAAACTTGGGGCCTTTGTGTGTAGAAGTGTTTCCTAACTTCACTCCTGAAAGGCCGAGCTCTATATCTCCTAGTCCCAGATTCCCTAACCAGCGAGAATAATTTCTCTCTTTCTACCCTATCAGTTTCCCTTAATATCTTGAAAACTTAGATTAAATCACCCCTTTAACCTTCTAGATTCCAGGGAATACAACCCTAGTTTATGTAATCTCTCCTTGTAATTTAACCCTTGGAGTCAAGGTATCATTCTGGTAAACCTATGCTATAGTCCCTCCAAGGCTAGTGTATCCTTCCGAAGGTGTGGTGCCCAGAACTGCTCACAGTGCTCCAGGTGTGGCCTAACCAGGGCTCTCCTCCCTCATGGTATGGGTTGTGGGCGCTCATAAAACCCTCCTGCCGTATAGGACTAACCACCTTACTGGCTGGTACAAAGATAGTTACGGCCATGGAAGGAGTGTTAACATCGTGGCCAGTCAGACTGTTAATCAGCCTGCACATCCTTCCACTGCTTCACACTGGTCTCCAAGGGAAGAGCGAGAAGATACAGAAATGATGAAGGATCAATGTACATGGACCCACAAGTCTCTAGCTTTTCACCATTTGGAAAGTACTATTCTATCTGTACTGTTCTATCCTTTTTAGGTCCAAAGTGGATGACCTCACATTGAAATCCATTTGCCACACTTTTACCCATTCGCTTAATCTATTAATATCTTTTGCAGCGCGGCAGCTGCAGGAAAAATGCAGGGAGTAGCGCCAGCCATTATACATGGCCTTCTTTGACTTTACAAAGGCCTTTGACACTGTCAACCGCGAGGGCCTATGGATGTCCCCAAAAGTACGTCACCATACTCCGCCTGCTCCACGACGACATGCAAGCCGTGATCCTTACCAACGGATCCATCACAGACCCAATTCAAGTCCGGACCGGGGTCAAGTAGGGCTGCGTCATCGCCCCAACCCTCTTCTCAATCTTCCTCGCTGCCATGCTCCACCTCACAGTTGATAAGCTCCCCACTGGAGTGGAACTAAACTACAGAACCAGTGGGAAACTGTTCAACCTTCGCCGTCTCCAGGCCAGGTCCAAGACCACTCCAACGTCGAGCTACAGTACATGGACGATGCCTGCGTCTGTGCACACACAGAGGCTGAACTCCAAGACATAGTCGACGTATTTACCGAGGTGTATGAAACCATGGGCCTTACACTAAACATTAGTAAGACAAAGGTTCTACACAAGCCTGTCCTCGCCGCACAGCACTGCCCCCCAGACATCAAGATCCACGGCGTGATCCTGGACAACGTGGACCACTTCCCCTATCTCGGGAGCATCCGATCAACAAGAGCGGGCATTGATGATGAGATCCAACACCGCCTCCAGCGCGCCAGTGCAGCCTTTGGCTGCCTGAGGAAAAGAGTGTTTGAAGATCAGTCCCTCAAAACTGTCACCAAGCTCATGGTCTACAGGGCCGTAGTAATACCCACCTCCTGTATGACTCAGAGATGTGGACCATGTACAGTAGACACCTCAAGGCACTGGAGAAATACCACCAACGATGTCTCCGCAAGATCCTGCAAATCCCCTGGGAGGACAGACGCACAAACATTAGCGTCCTCATCCAGGTCAACATCCCCAGCACTGACCACACTTGATCAGCTCCGCTGGGCAGGCCACATAGTTTGCATGCCAGATACGAGACTCCCAAAGCAAGTGCTCTACTCAGAACTCGTCCACGGCAAACGAGCCAAAGGCAGGCAGAGGAAACGTTACAAGGACGCCCTCAAAGCCTCCCTGATAAAGTGCGACATCCCGACTGACATCTAGGAGTCCTTGGCCATAGACCGCCCTAAGTGGAGGAAGTGCATTCGGGAGGGCGCTGAGCTCCTCGAGTATCGTCGCCGAGAGCATACAGAAATCAAGTGTAAGCAGCGGAAGGAGCGTGCGGCAAACCGGGCTCCCTGCCCACCCTTTCCCTCAACGACTATCTGTCCCACCTGTGGCAGAGACTGTGGATCTCGTATCGGACCGTACAGCCACCTAAGAACTCATGCTAAGAGTGGAAGCAAGTCTTCCTCGATCCCGAGGGACTGCCTATGATAATATCTCTGTAATTTTATGCTTCCGTCTACACTTAGAATGTCGAATGCATAAAATGCCGCCTATCTTTGTGTCAATGGCAAATTTGGCTATGTTGCTTTCAATGCCATCATCAAAGTTGTTAATAAATACGGTGAATAGTTGAGGCCCTACACAGGCACGACTAGTCACAACCTGCCAATTAGAGTACCTGCCCACTATCCTGACTCTGACTCCTGCCACTCAGCCAATTTCCTAACCAGGTTAGTAATTTGCCCTTAATTCACTGAGCAATTCCATATGCTATAGGCACAATCCCTGGAACAGTTCAATTGCAGTGACTGTTGTTATGTAGGCAAAGTAATTAATTGTGTGCGCTTTGAGATGTTTCTGAGATGTTATAAAACGCTATAAAAATACAAGATTTATTTTCTTTTTCTTTTTAGTTTGAAGTAGTTCACTCAAATTCTAACATGAATGCAGTGACCCAGAGTGCTGGACAGACAATATATAACAAGACTGGTACAGTGCCCAATTTTAATTTAACTTCACACACTTATGGCTCTGTCACTCATTATTCATGAGGTCTTTATTCAAGCAGTAAATAGGCTCCAACAGAACTTGTACTGTGCAGTCCTTTTTCATCTTGCTGATCACATTAGGATTCAGGAATGTAGGCTGTGCTGTGGTGGATTGCGTTGGATCGCACTGTGTCTGGGAGCAGTGGGATATCGGTCTGATGGCCCACTCGACTGAGTTCCCAATATTAGCTGCATTACTGCATTAACGGGGAATAAACGATTTTTTGACTGGGTGGGGGGGGGTCACTGCCTGCTCCCGCGAAACTGCAAGGGAGTTAGTGGAGGCGTAAAACTGGTAGCGTCGCGCTCCCACCTTAGCGCCCCAGGCTGCTGCGCTTCTGGCGATGATGTCATCACCGTGCACAGCGACCCGTTTTCACCCCGCGGCGTAAATTGGGCAGCGTCCCGTGAGGCCGCCGCGGGTGATGTCAGCGCCAGCCTCGCAGGTCGCGAAACAGCCCGCACTCAGGTCATGGGGCGAAATTTAAAGCGGAGGTGCGCAGCGCTATTTTGTTCTCTCGGCCGACTTATCAGTCCAGCCTTCCGTTTTTTTTTTTTCGCGGGGTCCGTGCCGCGATGGTGCAGCCAGGCACTCCGCTTCTGTGCCGGGCTTTGGACATGGCATCCCGCATCCCCGGTGGCCTAGTGGAGTCCCCTCACCCCATTGCAGAGCTCACAGCGTGCCCTGCCCTTTAACAGAAGAGGAGGGCCCTGTGCTCACGTCAGTGCCGTGTACACCGCAACATTCATGCACTTACCGCCTCAGTATGGCCCCCGAGAGGAAGTGGAGTGCCCGAAATGGGGTTGGTAACCCTAATTTTGCTTCCGGGACGGGACTTCTGCGACGGGCACAGGAAGTCCCGCCTCACCACGGTTACTGTCCCCAAACAGGGCGATGCACAATTTCGCCCCCAAAGAGAGAAAAACACAGGGATTTGTCATTTAAAAAATAAAAAAATGCCATTCTGGATATAAAATTCCCCACACAGCAAGTTTTTACTTTTTGACATTTAATCTGTCAAATGCCTTTCTACTCAAAGGGGAAGGAAAGTCTGGTGGAATACTTGTTCAAATTGCTCCCTCGTTTTATAGAAGAAAACGATTATCTCATCATAAAATCTTAATTTGACTGCCCAATATTGAGGCCCTTAAGCTGGTTAGCCTTCTTTGTTAGGCTGCTGCATTGCAAACAGCTATGCCTTGAGGTCTGTCCAGCATGAGAGCTGCTCCAGAGCAACCTGACCTTGGGAGGAACAACAACTTGTTTTTATATCAAGCCGTTAACATAGGTTTTAAGAAGCATCTTAAAGGTGAAGAGAGAGAGAGACGCAGAGAGGTTTAGGGAAGGAATTGTAGAGCTTAGGCTGAAGGCTAGGCAACCAATGATGTGATAAGGAAGTGATGGATGCACAAAAGTCAAGCATTGGAAGAATTTGGAGGTTATAGGGCTGGAAGAGGTAGTAGAGATAAGGGGGTCAAAATTCAAAGTTTTTTACCGTTGTTTCGGAAGAGGTCCCCTCTTTCGCGAAATTCAGCTCTTTGCCTTTTTTTCAATCGGCCAGGAAGTTGGTCATAAAGTGGGTAGAAGTGTGGTGGTAAGTGCTGGTGAGGGGTGGAAGTGGAGGCGGGACAAATTCTCCACCACTGTCACTCAGCATCGAAGCGGTGGTGACATCATTGCGCGTCTGCGTTCTCGCCTCCGTTAAAGGGGAGAGAATCGGCCATCAGTCGCGATCGGACACTGGACCACCAGGGAGGGTTTTGGCCAGGCCAGCGGCCTTGCAACCAAGAGGAGGTGTCAGGCTACCTTTAAAGGCCGCCGCACAGCCAGGACTGTTAGAGAGCATACATAAGAACATAAGAAATAGGAGCAGGAGTAGGCCATATGGCCCCTCGAGCCTGCTCCACGATTTGAACTGATCATGGCTGATCTGATCAGGGACTCAGCTTCACTTTCCTGCCCTCTCCCCATAACCCTTTATTCCCTTATCAGTTAAGAAACTCTCTATCTCGGTCTTAAATTTATTCAATGTCCCAGCTTCCACAGCTCTCTAAGGCAACGAATTCCACAGATTTATAACCCTCTGAGAAAAGAAATTTCTCATCTCAGTTTTAAATGGGCGGCCCCTTATTCTAAGATCATACCCTCTAGTTCTAGTCTCCCCTATCAGTGGAAACATCCTCTCTGCATCCACCTTGTCAAGCCCCCTCATAATCTTATACGTTTCGATAAGATCACCTCTCATTCTTCTGAATTCCAATGAGTAGAGGCCCAACCTCCTCAAACGTTTCTCATAAGTCAATCCCCTCATCTCCAGAATCAATCTTGTGAACCTTCTCTGAACTGCCTCCAAAGCAAGTATAGCCTTTCGTAAATATGGAAACCAAAACTACACGCAGTATTCTAGGTGTGGCCTCACCAATACCCGGTATAACTGTAGCAAGACTTCCCTGCTTTTATACTCCATCCCCTTTACAATAAAGGCCAAGATTCCATTGGCCTTCCTGATCACTTGCTGTACCTGCATACTAACCTTTTGTGTTTCATACACAAGTACCCCCAGGTCCCGCAGTACTGCAGCACTTTGCAATCTTTCCCCATTTAAATAATAACTTGCTCTTTGATTTTTTTCTGCCAAAGTGCATGACCTTACACTTTCCAACATTATACTCCATCTGCCAAATTTTTGCCCACTCACTTAGCCTGTCTGTGTCCTTTTGCAGATTTTTTGTGTCCTCCTCACACATTGCTTTTCCTCCCATCTTTGTATCATCAGAAAACTTGACTAAGTCACACTCAGTCCCTTCTTCCAAGTCATTAATATAGATTGTAAATAGTTGAGGTCCCAACACTGATCGCTGCAGCACCCCACTAGTTACTGATTGACAACCCGAAAATGAACCATTTATCCCCACTCTCTGTTTTGTGTTTGTTAGCCAATCCTCTATCCATGCTAATATATTACCCCGAACCCCGTGAACTTTTATCTTGTGCAGTAACCTTTTATGTGGCACCTTGTCAAATACCTTCTGGAAATCCAAATACACCACATTCACTGGTTCCCCTTTATCCACAAAGAATTCGTTACATCCTCAAAGAATTCCAACAAATTTGTCAAACATGACTTCCCCTTCATAAATCCATGCTGACACTGCCTAACCGAATTATGCTTTTCCAAATGTCCTGCTACTACTTCTTTAGGAATGGACTCCAACATTTTCCCAACCACAGATGTTAGGCTAACTGGTCTATAATTTCCTGCTTTTTGTCTGCCTCCTTTTTTAAATAGAGGCATTACATTTGCAGTTTTGCAATCTGCTGGGACCTCCCAGAATCCAGGGAATTTTGGTAAATTACAACCAGTGCATCCACTATCCCGGCCACTACTACTCTTAAGACCCTAGGATGCAAGCCATCAGGTCCAGGGGATTTATCTGCCTTTAGTCCCATTATCTTACTGAGTACTACCTCCTTAGTGATTGTGATTGTGTTAAGTTCCTCTCCTCCTATAGCCCCTTGACTATCCACTGTTGGAATATTGTTAGTGTCCTCTACCGTAAAGACTGATACAAAATATTTGTTCAGAGTTTCTGCCATCTCCATGTTCCCCATTACTAATTCCCCAGTCTCGTCTTCTAAGGGACCAACATTTACTTGAGTCACTCTTTTCCTTTTTATATACCTGTAGAAACTCTTGCTATCTGTTTTTATATTTTGTGATAGTTTACTTTCATAGTCTAACTTCCCTTTCTTAATCATTTTTTTAGTCGTTCTTTGCTGGTTTTTAAGGTGCACCGACTGTCGAGGGTACTGCTCGGTGGCAATAAGATTTTGCTTGCTAAATGGTGGGAGGTGGGGGGTCCCGGCGGTGTGCGCACTGGTGACACACGCACAGCCGGTCGGCAGCGGTGGAGCGTTAGCGGGGACCGCCAGAAAGCCACCCCCCCGAGCTGAATTTAGCTTGTGGCGGCCATTTGACCAGAAATCGGCGGCCACTCAACTCCGCCACATGGCCGCTGCAAACGGGCCTTATTGGAGAGCTGAATTTTGGCCCCGAGGAGGGGTGAGTCCATAGAAGGATTTGAACATGAGTATGAGAATTTTTAAATGGGGGTGTTGATGGACAGGGAGCTAATGTAGGTCAGCGAGTACAGGGGTGATGGGCAATGTTTCCTCTCATTTTTTTTTTGTGCGCGGTCCCTTTAAATTGGTGCATGGCCCAATCAGTGAGCAGCCTGTGTGGGACCTCGCATCTACGCGGCAACGCAGCTTCGAGGGAAGATTGGTAATGGGTGAGTGGGGCTCGTTGCCGTTGAAACACAGGCAGCAGAGTTTTGGATGAGTTCAAGTTTGTAGAGGAGGGAAGATGGAAGGCTGGCCAGGAGACCATTGGAATAATCTAGTCTGGAGGTAACAAAAGCATGGCTTCGGATTTCAGCAGCAGATGGGCGAGTGCAGGGGTGGAGACGGGCAATGTTACTGAGATGGAAGTAGGTGGTCTTTTTGATGGGAGATTATACGGGCTCATCTCTGGGTCAAATAGGACAGCAACAGTTCTTTTCCTGTCTGAAACGGGGTGTACAGGGAGGGCTCCACTTTGTGGTGAGGGAACGGGGTGTGTGGCGGGGAAAACTCTTGACCATCATGCTACAAAAATCATATTGCAAGCATTGCTACAGGTACAGAGAAGATCCTAACTGTGCAGATCAAATATCAGGAAAGGATAGACAGAAATTCAGAAGATGGTTAAGGAAGGATCCTATGGAGGTACACAAATCCTTAAGTGGTATAGATATGATAAATGTTAATACTTCAAAATAAGCCAGATGATAGGACCAGTGGCCATAAATTTGAATTAGTTAAAAATAAATTTATAATCAATATTGTGAAATTTACAATAATATTTGGAATAAGGTACCAGACAGAGAAGTAGAGATGGAAACATTAGAGATTTTAAACAGATACTGAAAGGGAGAGCTGGGCACTGGAGGGTTGAGGTTTGGTGGGTTAAATGTTTTATTTTCTTCTTTTTCTTTTTTTAAAATTCAGAGTTGATTTGAAAGGTGTTCCCTCTTTTTGACAGACCCTAGGAGCCCTTCCAGACCAGGATTCATTCTATGATGTTACCGACTGTCTTGAGCAACAGGGGATGGAAAACATCATCCAACGACATATGAGTAATAAAGGAACTGACCCAGACTTAAAGCAGCAGTTTACCATTTATGAGGTAAAATTATTTTCTTTTTAATATATAAATGCAACAGAAAAAATTCAGGCCTTTGGATAAATGTTTGCAATTATTAATGTTGCTAACATTTAGTAATGAGAAATAATGGATTTGTGAGATTTTGTAACAGTGCAGCAGTGTTTTCACTATCAGATTTTGCCCTTTAAAGACTGGAGAGAGCACATTGAGCTCACTAACACTAGGGTGAAGTATTGATTGTGTCGACATGATCAATTAAACCATTGAACTACAAGTGTATCTCATAATATTAAAGTGTGTTATCATGCATATGATTTTTCTCAGAGAGTATTCATACCACTCAACTACGGGGCAACTGTATTGCATCCCTCAATTTACTAGTTTTACAATTGTAATGAACTAGGGGTAAGTTTAAATGAGAAATATGAAGTGCAGCTCTTGCCAGGATCAACTGCGACTGATGGAAGTCAGGACTTTTTAATCCTGAAGATTGTTGAAAGTTTTAGTAGCAATTACTGAAACCAGGAATAACTTTTTGGAGTGATATTTTGGTGGGGGGGGGGGGGGTTTCAGCCTTACCCAATCTTGCTCCTGACTGCCTGCGGTAGTATGGACCATTGGGAGATTTTGATCCTCTCTCCCCACCCAAAGTGAAGACTTCTCAGGAGTAACTATGGCATTCCCTATGGGCATATCTTTGTATGTCACTCTCGGAAAGGAGGGGGAGCAGCAGCAGCAGGAGAGGATGGAGAAAACGAGAGGGAGGCCGCATTTAGGGAGAATGCACCCTACCAGATATTACCCACTCCTCCAAAGAATATACAGGTAACACAGGCCCAATGAGGATGTTAATGAGGAGGTGTGTATTCGAAAAGCATGCTTCCCCACAAGGGAAGCTTTGCCACCTACTGCATGATTATCTGCAACCTCACTCATCAGCCCACATTGCTCTGTCGGTGGCTATGATGGTGATGACTATACGCCACTTCATGGCACTGAGTCATTTCAGACAGCCGGGAGGATCTCTGAAGCATCACCCAAAGTGCAGAAAGGGCAAGTGGTCATCAAATGACTGCTGGCTGCAGACAGAGTGGGCAGGTAAATATTGCAGGCTATAATGATTTAGAATTGATAAGGAAGGAAGAAGGAGTGGTGGGTAGCTATGTTAATGAGATATAACATAATTGCAGTAGCAAGAAAGGACATAACCAACATAGAGATAGACATGAAATCCAAATGGATTGGGATAAAGGATAGGAAGGGATTGGTCACACTGTGAAGGGTAAAGTACAGACAACCAAATAGTGGAAAGGATGTGGATGGAGAAACTTATGAAAGCAAAATTTATGAAATGAGCACAAAATTATAGAATCATAATCATAGGGGATTTGAACTGCCCCAAAATACCGGGAGGGAGAGAAAGTGAAAAGGGAGACGGGGATGGAGTTTTTGCAGTGTGTACAAAATCCTTTCTGACCCAACTGAAGCAGACATGAGAATTAGACATGGGAATTAACTGGGGAATAGTGATCACAATATAATCAGGTTTATGATAATGATTGCGAGAGATATAGGGCGAGACTTTCGGCACATCATCGCCATTTAGCACCCATTTATCGCCCATATAAGCGCTGAAATTCAGGCTATCACCCATATTTGCTGAAAAGTGGAAACTAGCGCCCGATTATCGCCCATTTATCGCCGGCCCAACTTTCGGCATACATGAATGAGCTGCATCGCCCGGCCTATTTAAAAATATATATATATGTGACTTCATCCTCGTGCAAGGCCGAGAATAGTGTTTATAATGGAAACCTGCTCCCGATTATGGTCCAAATTATCGCCGAGCGCTACTTTTGGCATTTTGCCCACAATTCGCCCAAATGATCACTGACCCAAAAAGACGCTGAAGAATAGCTGCAACAACTCAGCACTATGGGGAGAATCTGTCATAAAAGGCTGTCAGGAGAATCAATTTGTGATTGATTTTAAGGGCTTTTTTGACTCTTGCCAATCATCTAATCACATTTGTATTTGTTGAGGACAAATTAAGGGCATTTATAATGATTTATAGTATTGGGGCCTATAATTTCTCAACCAATATTGATCACTAATCACATGCTGCAGAATAGAGACAGGAGAATAAAATGAGAAAAGTTATATACAAGTACATTGCTGTAATGTCAGGGTTAATATTAATCATGGATTTTTTCCCTCCTCTGGTCCACAGACAAGTAGAAGCAGAACGGGTGTATATCATCCCATGAGGAAGGAAATCTAGTTCACCGTAGTTGGCTGATAGATTTTATTTTATAAACCAACAGGGGATAGAATAAAAGAAAGGTTCATTATGTTATTGATGGGGACCAGGTCCCCAGTTTTCTCTGTCAACCCCCGTGGCAAAGGTTCTTTGCCTGAAAAAGATAACGCACATGCGCAGAACGGCTGTTGCTATGGACGCCAGCCTTGCATGACTGAATACATCGCTGAGGCTATCGCCCAAATTAAAAAGTGAAAACTAGCAGTTTTTAAAATGGGCGAATATTCCAGCGATCCTGAAAGATAATAAAAGCACTAAGGCCCAAAGCGCCCATAGTGGAAAGTCTAGTCCTATAGAAAGTTCAAAGACCAAAATAATAGATTGGGAAAAAAACAACTATGAGAAAATAAGGATGGAGCTAAGGAAGATAAGAAGTAGAGCAACAGTGGTAAATATTTAACGGGAGTATCAATAGAGTTCAGGAAAAATCCGTGCCATTTAAAAAAAATAAGAACAAACTAGCCAAGAATGAAATGGCATGGATAAATTAAGTGGTGACGATGAGAATTAAGAATTAAGATTGGAAATAGCCCTGAAGGGACAAGCAAGATAAACTTGGAGGAGATGATATTGCAATAGCAGGGATACGGAATAAATATATTGCCTCAGTTTTCATTGAAGAGGCTAACAAAGAGGCAGTGACTACAGTAGACTTCAAGAGAGATATTATAACAGTAAAGGTAGAAAGAAAGGAGACACTCGACAAACTTAAGGAGGACAAAACCCTAAGTCCAGATGGATTGCACTCACACAATGCAGTAGATGTAATATACATGGCCTTTCGCTAGTGCCACATAAAAGACTCATGACAAAGGTGAGGATGTGTGGAATCAACTGCTAGGTAGAAGAATGAATTGAAAGATGACTATGAAACAGAAAACATAGGGTAGGAGTTAAAGGAAGTTTCTCAGACTGGCTGAAAGTGGGAAGTGGTGTTCCACAAGAATCTGTGCTGGGACTACTGTTGTTTGCCACATAAATAAATGATTTTGACTCAGAAATTGGAGGTATGGTGTTGAATATTTTTGTGTTCTCTGTCCATCAGTTGGTGAGATTATAGGTCATTTATCTTGTTTGTTAGTCCTAAATGTATAACTACTAGTGGCATCTGTACAATATGGTAAAGCCAACCTATAGGTACTGTATACATTTTATTTTAATAAGTTGAGAGGAGGCACTGACACCCCAGGTCACTATCTAATGGTCAGAATGTAACGTATCAGCATGCTAGGAGTCCAGGGCCCGTAACTAGCCCCTAGTGAGTAAAATGTTGAAGTAATATAATTTCATGTCTTCACATTTCCCACAAGAAAGAAGTAAATTTTGCCCCACATGATGCAACCATAAACCTGCTCTTTATTAGTGTTTATTTTAAGCCAGATCATATGGATAACAGAATTAATCAAGTAGAAGCCTAGACATTTAGGTCTATGGTCTGGCAGAGTGTCTGTAATATAGTTTGGCTTTGATGAGTAACACATGGTAAAAACTTCAGAGAACTAGGAAAAATCAGAGAATAATCAGTGATGTGGTTCACCCTCTCTCTCTTTTGAATAGTTTACATTTCCAGTCAGGCAATTTAATAATTTGTTTTTCTTTCTCTTTTGCACTGATTCCTGTAAATTAGGTATATAACCTTTTGAATGCACGTTAAATTAAGTTAATAAAAATTAGTCATTTTCAACAAGTTCCTGCAATGTTAACAGTTGAATTTTTTTTTTAAAATGAGTGTATGAATCCCTTCCATTAAATACTTTATTAACCCTGCTTTTACTGAGCTGTGCAGCACATGCAGGAAGGCAGTTGACTTATTTTAAATTGAGAAACCCAGGAGAAGGCTCAAGGCCTATTAAGGTTGAACTTTCAGACAGCCTTTGCTAATGTGCCACATGAGAGACTCGTGACAATGGCCAGGGTGTGTGGAATCAATAGCCACCACAAACGTTGGAAGTAGCACGCTGAATGGAGAACTAGTGATGCAAGCAAGCATGTCACTGATGTCCAAACTCTGGCCTGTAGTACCACCTGTGGCCCCTCAAGCTCCATGGCATGCACTTGCACTACAGCCCATGAAAACCAAACATTTGGACACCCTTGATGTAGATTTCAGGAGGATGAGAAGACTGAAAGAAGTGAGGAATTCCACAGTTTGGAAAGTCCTGGGTAAGAATGAGTTGGAGTAGAACACGGTGTGGCAAGAGTGTGTAGGAGGGTGTACTTCGCAGTTTAGGAGGAATGGGGAAGTTCAAAGAAACAATAAGCATAATATAATGGGTAAAATAGAGAGAGAGACCCAAAAGTTTGGGGCATACATCGGACGGAGTCTGTGGTTGAGAACAGTATTGCTTATCACATTACATTTTTTCTTGCATCAGATCCAGAAATTAATGGAAGACCTGCACCTATGCCTCTAGTAGTGGTGCATTCCGCTGATCATTGGACACTGCCCTGTTTGGGGCCTCCATAAACATGGTAAAGATTGGTGGCTCAATGAACTAAGGCATTGCACCGGTGTCCCCCACTGCCGTCACTACACTTTGGTGCTCTAATGTGGTGCATGGCAATGGAATCATCGAGCACTAAAGGATGTGCCGGTGGGAAAAGTTTCTCCTTATTTACTCGATCAATACCCTTCATAAATTTGAATACCTCTATTAAATCTAGATAAGATGAGAGTTAACTGGAAAACAAAGCTCGTTTTAAAATCCCGCTGATCAATCAACTTCTTCCATTCTCCTCATTGTTCTCTCCATTGCATCTAACTCTGTGGTGTCCTTTTGTATTTTTTATTTTCAGTACTTAATACAATTTCAGCTGTTGATAAATTGTCTAGTGATGCAGATAATAAATAGAAAACACAATCTCACTGACATCATGTCATAAGGTACAACCTTGGTGCCGACTGCTCATAGTGCCTGTTCTTTTTATTGGTTTCAATATGGGACTGAAATGGACTCTTTCCAAAGGTCTATTCAGCTCAAACTCACTGCCTCGCCCTCACAATCCAGCAGAGTCAGCATCTCCTCATGCCAGGTATCAAAGGCACAAATTTGCTTACTGCTACTCACGGCAGATCGCTATGGAGCATGAATGTCTAGGCTATCCTATTTCACCAGTCATTTTGGAGAAATAGATTTAAAAAAATATTTTTTGGAATTGATCCTGTTCTTTGAATGTTGAAAGCATTTAAACCAGATTTGCTAAAACTTTCACTTTAAAAAAAAAAAAGAATTCTGGATCTGGTAATCTTTCCAAATGTACCAGGCAAATAGATGTATTGATATATTCTTCTTCAAATGCATTTCAGTTTTTATTCATTGTTCTTATTGAGACTTACACTTAAATCCTCACTCTCCTCTCCTGTGTAACAGATTAGGTTGACAAGGCAGTCTCTTAACTGGAGATTATGTACAAAGTGCTGTGAATCTGAGACAATTAAAAGACGTTAGCTACGAACATATGAAAATAATAAGCAGGAAAAGACCAGCTGGTCCATCAAGTCTGCCCGACACTCATGATGCCTGGAGCATCCTGACTAGACACTTTCTCCAACTCCCCCCACCAAGCGGTGCGGCCATGTAATCTCCGAGAGGCAAAGAAATAGAAAAAAAAACAGGACTAAAAATGCAAAGGAGATCCGCAAAGTTCCTTTCCTACCCTCTTAGGTGATCAAAACCAGTCCAGGCGATCACATCGACTGTACGTGTGCTAACTGTTAAACCACTCACTTTAATATGATCTCTGCCCCAGCCACAAACCGGTCCAGCTCCCTTTTGAAGGCATGCAGAGAGTCAGCACACACCGCATAAGCTGGCAATAGATTCCAGAGGCTCACTACACTCTGGGAAAAGAAGATCTGCCTAATATTAAGCCTATTCCTAATCTTGCATAGTTTAAGTGCATGCTCCCTGGTTCACCTCAATCTGTCTAACTGAAATAATCTATCAGTAGGTATGTAATCTAGCCCTTTTATTATTTTATATACCTCTATCAGGTCACTTCGAAGTCTACGCTGCTCTAAAGTAAATAGGCTCAGCTCTTTAAGCCTATCTGAGTAATCAAGGTTGTTTAAGCTGGAAATCATTCATGTGGCTTTCCTCTGAATCTATTCCAAGGTCACCATGTGAGGGGACAGAGTGGCGAAATATGGAGACTCAAATATGAATTTCTATAATTGAATCAAATTGCCAACAAAGAGAAATTTTGGCAATACTGTAACTGTATTGTCTAAATTTTCTGCAGTTGTGGACTTGGCTGAGAGTCAGTAAATGCTGTGCTTGTGTTCGATTTGGCTATTTTTGAATTGTGATATTGCCAGCTTCTTTCAATCCAACCATCTTTTCATCCTGACTTGTTAATGCATTGCTTTTTTCCTGCAGTGCCAATTATGGTCTAATGCTATGGTAATCTACTATCCCAAAGAGCTTAAATTAACCTTTAGGGAAAAGGTTTAGCATTCCGTAAACACTGCTGATTGATGTTGTCTGCTCTACTTTGCATTCCTTTTCAATTAATGGTTTCTCCAATAATTGTCTACTATTTACCTGAAGGTTTTAATTTAGTTTGTTGTACTGAAATCAATTTGCCTGATGTATTTAATAACTAGATCCTAATTGTTGCAGTCATGCTGATTTCCTTAAAGGGGCACCTTCCACTAGCTTTTCCTATGATGTCATTGTTCTTTTGAAAGGTAGTATATGTCTGGTTTGCTTTGCAGTCTGATAGTTCAGTTCAGCTCAGTTCAGCTTAGTCATTCATTTCACAATCTGTTTGTCATCAGTTGGATGGATGAATGATTCTTGATCTTGCATGGTGAATTTTATCAGGCATGTGGCACTACCAAAGGAGTCAATTACAAAGACGTCGCTTATATATAATATATTGGGCCAGAATTTGCTGTCAAAAAGCGGTGAGGCTAATGGCACTCACCGTTATTTAAGCATAAATGTTACAGCCACTTCAGGCGAGAAGCAGGTGAGCTGTTAAACCGGACTATCCAAAAGTTTCTGTTCGATTTGTGCCGCTCCCATGTAAGCTTCACGAAAATGGCTTCTCACACACTGCCTCATCATTAAAATG
Organism: Pristiophorus japonicus; assembly: GCF_044704955.1. Classification (NCBI taxonomy): domain Eukaryota; kingdom Metazoa; phylum Chordata; class Chondrichthyes; family Pristiophoridae; genus Pristiophorus; species Pristiophorus japonicus. The sequence continues at coordinate 116,770,490 of NC_091989.1, forward strand.
TATAGAATGACGTGAAATTGCCACATTTACACAATAGATACAAACTAAACTTGCCACAGAATATTAAGTCTTGTCCATTTCAGTCAAAGTACAATGTGATAAGTGTTAATTAATTGCCAATCAACCTCACTGGCCCTGAAAATTAACTATTGCAAGTGCGGAGTCGTATTCCTTCAGGTTTTAAATGTTGGAGATTTAAAAAATGTAACATTTAATTTTTTTAAAACTTTTCCTTTCTGACTCTTTTCGCGCTCTCTTTAAATCCAAACTTTCCTTCCCTCTCTTTATTTCTCTTCTGTATCTGATTTGATATTAAATTCACATATTCTAATTTACACAGTCCTTGTATTGTTAATTTCACAATTCTTCAATCTGATTGGTGAAGGAGATACACAGTTGCTTGTCCTGTTCGCTCAGGTCCCAGATGCCCGGTTTCCCTCGCTGCGACATTATTAGCTCGCACTTTCAAAACCACGCAAAAACATTTAATACCTAAATGTGCAAGGGCAAGTCTACCTATTGGCAGACGCCATTAGATGCCCTGCTACAGCAAATGATAGCCCAATTGCGCTAACTATTTTGGGCAGTTCAATAAGTACTTGCAATTTAAAAGATGCTGCTGATTTGAGGCAGTCGTGTCTTCAAGCAATTTCAATCAGATTTTTGCACCTCATTAAAGTACAATTACCTCAGTGATGAGATTCTGGATGTAACTGCTAACAATTAGGAGAGGCAGTTGTTAAGTGGGATTTCCTGTTCTTTAAAAATATGTTAGTTACTGATCTTTTTAGTTTTACCGCCTAACATGTATAGCAGGCAAATCGCATAAACACCAGCGCGCCCGCTATAAGCAGTGGTGACATTTTCGCTCAATATGCCATTACCAATGTTCCCTTTAATTTTTTTTGAGGTGCGTGGCCCCTTTCAGGGGCTGCACGGCCCATTCAAAATACCGCATATGCGCGTTTTTCTCTATTGAAAGCCAGTGAGCCAGCTGCTCGGAAGGTCCAGAGTGCTGTGCGGACATGCAGCTTTAAGGGAACGTTGGCTAATATTATACACCACTTACACTATACAGTTTGCATCAAGGCACAACGGTTTCAGATTTGCACCAACACAAACCTTGCAGTGTGATTCAGATATGAAATCATCCAAATCTAATAAGTGTTGGATAACCTCACATCGCTTCAGATTCACACCGGCAACATGCACATGAGTCCATTTTTCCTGAGCAGAGAGTGATACACATTGAGCAGTCGAATTTGTTTCTCCTGACCTTGTCTCTGTAAGCAGGAATCAATCTGAAACTGGAAGCTATAGTGTAAAGATGATTCCAAATAGCTGTGTTGTGAACACCTGAAATGTTTTATCTTCCTGGTTAAATATTGTGGACATTGATGGCCTGCAACTGTACCAGAGCAATTAATAGACGCGTGATTGACAGGAAGCACATCTCATTATTACAATTAGATTGTACAAATACCGTGCCCAAGAATTAGAGGAGTTTGGGATACACAGAAAACATAAAGGCTAAAGACAATTTTTATATCATATGGTAAAATTGCCTTCATGAAATACTTTTTGTATTTCATGGAATTAGCATCACAAGTGAGAGCAGATGTGAGGGGGGAGAGAGTGTTTCACTGTTATTACTGGAACTCGTCTGCTATCTGCACATCAATTTATATTTGTATTCAAAATAAACATTTACAGCAAGCTTTCACTATTTTATTTTAAGAAATTAGATAATGTGGTATAAAAATTTACTTATTAGGCTTGTATCCTACAGCTCTTACACAATCCATGGAGCTGAACATAACATATGAATGATTTATCGGATAATTTGATTAACCCTCCCACTCCTGCAGCTGGCATTATTACATGATGTCACCAGGTTGTATGGGGACAATAAACAGAATCTCTGCCACACACTGTAAACCAAATAGAATCATGTCACACCCTATAAACCAATCAGAATCGTGTCACACCCTATAGCCAATCAGAATCCTGACACTTTAAACCAATCAGAATCCTGTCACACTTTAAACCAATCAGAATCCAGTCACCCACTGTAAACCAATCAGAATCCTGTCACACACTGTAAAGCAAACCCACATGCAGCAAGACCTGGACAATATTCAGGCTGAGGTGCTAAGTGGACAATAACATTCGCGCCACACAAGTGTCAGGCAATGACTGTGTCCAACAAGAGAGACTCTAACCACTGCCCCTTGACATTCTACCATTGCTGAGTCCCCCAGGATTGTAGGGCCAGAGGAGATTACAGAGATAGGGAGGTGCGAGGCCATGGAGGGATTTGACAACAGTGATGAGAATTTTAAAATCGTGTCATTGCTGGACCGGGAGCCAATGTAGGTCAGCGAGCACAGGGGCAATGGGTGAACAGGACTTGGTATGTTTTAGGATACGAACAGCAAAGTTTTGGATGAGCTCAAGTTTATGGAAGATGGGAGGTCGGCATTAGAATAGTTGGGTGCGGAGATAACAAAGGCATGGATAAAGCAAACGGACTTCCTGCTGTACACTTTAGAAATGTAGAAAATGAATTGCCTCCACACACACTTAATCTATTAGAAAGATTTCTGAAGTGATTCTAAGGTGAGATTTTGTCATCATTTGCTGGGCTCTAAAGTGGAATTACCATTACTTTCAGTCACTTTTAGTCACTTTTTTGATTGATTTTATTTCTGTTAACGTTGCTGGGACTGAATTACCAATTCTAGAGCTGCTCCAGCAACACACAACATAATCTTCTGATAATGCTTTTCTATAGGCCTTTGGTAGCCATCTCTCGCTGCCCAGGTCTCTCGCATTTGGCAGCCAGTTACAGCTAAAAATAACATAGAAACAGAGAAACATAGAAAATAGGTGCAGGAGTAGGTCATTCGGCCCTTCGAGCCTGCACCACCATTCAATAAGATCATGGCTGATCATTCCCTCAGTACCCCTTTCCTGCTTTCTCTCCATACCCCTTGATCCCTTTAGCCGTAAGGGCCATATCTAACTCCCTCTTGAATATATCCAATGAACTGGCATCAACAACTCTCTGCGCTAGGGAATTCCACAGGTTAACAACTCTCTGAGTGAAGAAGTTTCTCCTCATTTCAGTCCTAAATGGCCTACCCCTTATCCTAAGACTGTGTCCCCTGGTTCTGGACTTCCCCAACATCAGGAACATTCTACCCGCATCTAACCTGTCCAGTCCCGTCAGAATCTTATATGTTTCCATGAGATCCCCTCTCATCCTTCTAAACTCCAGTGAATAAAGGCCCAGTTGATCCAGTCTCTCCTCATAGGTCAGTGTAGATTCAGTCTCTCCTCATAGGTCAGTCCATATTCTACAAGACCAGTGGCCAGCAAGAACTGCTTTTCAGCGAGTCTCAGTACATGTAACTAGTCTAAGTCTGGCCACTGAATGTGCTGTACTGGTGACAGCGTGATTTTGACAAAACATCATTGTAAGAACATAAGAACATAAGAAATAGGAGCAGGAGTAGACCATACGGCCCCTCTAGCCTAATCCGCCATTCAATAAGATCATGGCTGATCTGATCATGGACTCAGCTCCACTTCCCTGCCTGCTCCCCATAACCCCTTATCCCCTTATCACACAAAAAGCTGTCTATCTCCGCCTTAAATATATTCAATGACCCAGTCTCCACAGCTCTCTGGGGCAGAGAATTCCATAGATTTACAACTCTCTGAGAGAAGCGGTTTCTCCTCATCTCCGTTTTAAATGGGTGGCTCCTTATTCTAAGACTATGTACCCTAGTTTTAGTTTCCCCTACGAGTGGAAATATCCTCTCTGCATCCACCCTGTCGAGCCCCCTCATTATCTTATAAGTTTCAATAAGATCACCTCTCATTCTTCTGAACTCCAATGTGTATAGGCCCAATCTACTCAACCTATCCTCATAAGTCAACCCCCTTATCGCCAGAATCAACCTAGTAAACTTTCTCTGAACTGCCTCCAATGCAAGTATATCCTTCCTTAAATACGGAGACCAAAACTATATGCAATACTCCAGGTGTGGCCTCACCAATACCCTGTACAGTTGTAGCAGGACTTCTCTGCTTTTATACTCTATCCCCCTTGCAATAAAGGCCAACATTCCATTTGTCTTCCTGATTACTTGCTGTACCTGCATACTAAATTTTTGTGTTTCATGCACAAGGACCCCCAGGTCCCTCTGTATTGCAGCACTTTGCAATTTTTCTCCATTTAAATTATAATTTGCTTTTCTATTATTTCTGCCAAAGTGGATAACTTCACATTTTCCCACATTATACTCCATCTGCCAAATTTTTTCCCACTCACTTAGCCTGTGTATATTCCTTTGCAGATTTTTTGTGTCCTCCTCACACATTGCTTTCCCACCCATCTTTGTATCATCAGCAAACTTGGCTACATTATACTCGGTCCCTTCATCCAAGTCATTAATATAGATTGTAAATTGTTGAGGCCCCAGCACCGATCCCTGTGGCATCCAACTAGTTACTGTTTGCCAACCGGAAAATGACCCATTTATCCCAACTCTCAGTTTTCTGTTAGTTAGCCAATCCTCTAACCATGCTAATATATTACCTCCAACCCCATGAGCTTTTATTTTATGCAGTAACCTCTTATGTGGCACCTTATCGAATGCCTTCTGGAAATCCAAATATACCACATCCACTGGTCCCCCCCTTATCCACCCTGTAAGTTACATCTTCAAAGAACTCCAGCAAATTTGTCAAACATGATTTCCCTTTCATAAAGCCATGCTGACTTTGCTTGATTGAATCATGCTTTTCCAAATGTCCCGCTACTGCTTCCTTAATAATGGACTCCCGCATTTTCCCAATGACAGATGTTAGGCTAACTGGTCGATAGTTTCCTGCTTTTTGTCTGCATCATTTTTTAAATAGGGGTGTTACATTTGCAGTTCTCCAATCCGCTGGGACCTCCCCAGAATCCAGGGAATTTTAGTAGATCACAATCAATGCATCCACTATCTCTGCAGCCACTTCTCTTGACCCTAGGATGTAAGCCATCAGGTCCAGGGGACATGTCCGCCTTTAGTCCCATTGTTTTATCTAGTACTACTTCATTAGTGATAGTGATTGTATTAAGTTCCTCCCTATAGCCCTTGATTATCCACTATTGGGATGTTTTAGTGTCTTCTACCATGAAGACCAATACAAAATATTTGTTCAACGTCTCTGCCATTTCCCTGTTGTCCATTATTAATTCCTCAGTCTCATCCTCCAGGGGAGCAACATTTACTTTAGCCACTCTTTTCCTTTTTATGTATCTGTAGAAACTCTTACTATCTGTTTTTATATTTCGTGCTAGTTTACTTTCACAATCTATCTTCCCTCTCATAATCATTTTTTTAGTCGTTTTCTGCTGTTATGATGTCAAGATACAGCATTTTATTGCACGAGATGTTTTAGCATCAGCACATTGACGATGGAATGATGGCCGATTTATAATGGCTGCTCCATGCATGCCACTGGCTCAGAGGAAGACTGGTGACACAAGTGGAGTGTAAATTTGTAGTACAAACAAAGCTCTTGAGGGCTGCTCTCCCTGATGAATAAAAGGGCCTGCAATTTCATCAATAGCATTGTCAGTCCCCATGCAGTGGAGTCAATCATTCCGCAGTACAGATCGCATCAGTGTACAAGGAACTGACCCATGCTCGCCAGGAACAAAATATATGGCAGAGCTTGATTTACACACCTGCTACACAGATGTTACACAGCTGTAACAAAATATAGTATATTCTAGGACCATTTACCTCCTGAACCTCCCTCGGGAGGCTCCGGAATATAAATAGAATCTCACATCAGGTGTTGATGTGCTTTCACCCTTGGAAAACAACTGCAAAATTGTTTACAGCTAAACTGTCCTTATTTGATGGGGTCCCTTTTATGCTAGGAAGAATTTATGCATGTAGCACCAGTATACATTTACATTTCATTGGTACAATTTCTTATCAAAGAGAGATTCTCATCGTTTATATCAACTTTGAAGAGATTTGGGATTAACTTTAACATGCTTTTGATAAATAGGAAAATCTGAGATAAAGAGGAAAAAAATGATAGAAATGCACACCACAAGTCAATCAGCATCAGTTCTCATCGCTGATAATTCTCTCACCTGAAACAGTAACCTGCCATTTTTATTCAGATGCTGTCTTGTGTATTATGTATTTGCAGCATTTTCCATCTGTTTGCCCTTTTTCGTCTATTCAGGTTAAGTTTAAAAAAAAAACATTTCCATAACTTCATTGGAGGAGCTTTGTCTAAAAGAGAAATTTCTGGAGGAGGTGAATTAATTTGTTCAGATCCTAAGGATGCTTAAGCAATTTGACATTTTAACTGTGTGTCAATTCAGCTCCCTCTTACATTGAAGCTCAACAACTTCTTCAAAAAACCGCCTGGATGATGTCATTGACTTTCACAGAAATTAACAAAAATAAACTGAGTATGTTGAAAGTTTTCCTCATTTTTTGAACGACCTCATTCTTCGACACATTTTATGCCAGCAGTAACAATCCATGTGTTTAAAAGTAAGCAACTCTGGACTGGAATTGAACTACTAGGCTCTTTGGTCCTGAAGAGTGCTGATGGTGAAGCCCCATCCTTAAGTAACGGCCAGCTGACAAATTCAACGTAAAATGATTGTGTACTAAGGACAATAACTTCTCCCTGCTTAGGGGCAACATCTTGGGCCCAAGTTTCCACACGATAAAAAACCTCACGATTCTGGAGCGTTCTGCAGCTCCTTGTCTGCCTGGCGCGGCGCCCAGGGGGGTGGAGCCTACACTCGCGCCGATTTTGTAAGTGGGAGGGGGCAGGTACTATTTAAATTAGTTTTTTTTCTGCCGGCAACGCTGCGCGTTGGAGCGTTCGCGCATGCTCAGTGTGAAAAAAACATTGGCACTCGGCCATTTTTGTAGTTCTTTGTAGCTGTTTAATTTTTGAACATTTTGTTAATAAAAGCACATTGCCATCAGCACATCAGCACTTGCAGCCTTCTCACTGTCTCCTCCCCCCCCCCCCCCCGCGGGAAGAACGGGCGTCTCCCCCCCCCCCGTGGGAAAGAACGGTCGCCTCCTCCCCCCTCGCCCCCCCCCCCGCGGGCAGAACGGGCGCCTCAGGCTGACTGCAGCATTCTCCCTGCCTGAAGCACTTTCACACAGGTAGGAAGATGGTTTATTTAATCTTTTCTTTGCTTATAAATGTTTATTCAGGTTGGATATATTTGTATAATATTTGTAGAAGTATAAATAAGGATTTATTGTAGAATTTAATGACTTCACTTCCCCCCCCCCTCCCCCCCACCTCATTCTGGACGCCTAATTTGTAACCTGCGCCTGATTTTTTAATGTGTAGAACAGATTTTTTCAGTTCTACAAAAATCTTCACTTGCTCCATTCTAACTTAGTTTGGAGTACGTTTTCACTGTGGAAAATTTGAAATCAGGCGTCAGTGGCCGGACACGCCCCCTTTTGAAGAAAAAATTCTGTTCCAAAGTAGAACTGTTCTACCTGACTAGAACAGCAGGAAAAAAAATGTGGAGAATTGCGATTTCTAAGATAGTCCGTTCTCCACCAGTTGCTCCTAAAAATCAGGCGCAAATCATGTGGAAACTTGGACCCCTTATGAGCACTCTCCATTTGCTGAAGCGTGTAAAAACTGAAAAAAGACTTGGGATGACTTTCCCACCATTGGGAGAATGCTATCCAATATTGTGTCAATCTCTCGGCCCAATTTCACATTGCAGCTGATATAATCTGACACTATCTCCAGTTACATCCCTTTTTAATATATTTGGTGTAATCCATTAGATGACTTTTCCTTTCTGCCACTGGAAGAAATACCTGTGTCATTGTTTCTAAAAATCCATTGTGCTCCAGTCTACGAGGGACAATCAAAGGAATGCAGGAGGGGTGGGGGAAGGATAACGAGAATTGAATATAACTATCTCAGATTAGCAGAAGGAAGCTAATTACCCAGCAGATTACAATGAGCCAAGTAGCAACCCGCTGCATCCTAATTCAAATGGAGGAAGATTGAGAAGAGGGTTGGAGCGATGACGTAGGCCTGTTTGACCCCGGTCCTGACATGGATTGTGTCTGTAACGGATCCGTTGGTAAGGATCACGGCCTGCATGTCGTCGTGGAGCAGGCGAAGGATGTTGACGAGCATTTGGGGGATGGAGTATCCTCCTCCGTTTCAGATGCCCCCAAAAGTTCGTCAACATCCTTCGCCTGCTCCATGGCGCAGCTGTCACGCTGCAAAGATCATGTCCATTGTGCCCCGTAGGGGACGAAATCCGCACTGTGACTCCGGGAGGAGCTCCTCGGCCACATGGAGAAGACGGTTGAGGAGGATTCTAGCTATAACTTTCCAGTGGCTGATCGGGAGATTCCTCTGTAGTTGCCGCAGTCGGACTTGTCCCCTTTTTTAAAGATGGTCATGATCACTGCATCTCTCAGATCTCCCGTCATGCTCTCCTCCCTCCAGATGAGAGAGATGAGGTCATGTATCTGCGCCAACAGCGCCTCTCCATCATACTTTAGCGCCTCAGCAGGGATTTCTTCCGCTCCCGTAGCCTTGTTGTTCTTGAGCTGTCTTATGGCTTTTCCTACCTTGTGCAACGTTGGGGTTTCACTGAGGTGGCGGCGGGTTGCATGCTGCGGGATGGAGTCAAGAACACTCGAGTCAAAGGCAGAGTCTCGATTGAGGAGATCTTCGAAGTGCTCCTTCCAGCGGGCCCTGACTGCCTCGGTGTCGTTGATGAGTCTTTCCCCGTTCTTGGCCAGCAGTGGGGTGGGGCCTTGGGAGTTTGGACCGTAGGTGGCCCTGACTGCGATGAAGAATCCTCGCATATCATGGCTGTCGGCCAGTTGTTGTATCTCCTGTGCTTTCTCCATCCACCACCTGTTCTTTCGGTCCTGGGTTTTTTTGTTGGAACTCAGCCTTGAGCCGTCTGTAATGTTGCTTTTCTCAGTCTTCCTCGCTGTCACGCTCCACCTCACAGTCAACAAGCTCCCCGCTCGAGTGGAACTAAACTACAGAACCAGTTGGAAGCTGTTTAACCTTCGCCGCCTCCAGGCCGGGTCCAAGACCACCCCAACCTCTGTCATCGAGCTACAGTACGTGGATGACGCCTGCGTCTGCGCACATTCAGAGGCTGAATTTCAGGATATTGTTGGCGTATTTACTGAGGCATACGAAAGCATGGGCCTTACACTAAACATCCGTAGGACAAAGGTCCTCTACTAGCCTGTCCTCGCCACACAGCACTCCCGCCCCCCCGCCCCAGTCATCAAGATCCACGGCGCAGCCCTGGAACAACGTGGACCATTTCCCATTCCCTCTGGAGCCTCTTATCAACAAAAGCAGACATTGATGAAGAAATTCAACACCTCCTCCAGTGCGCCAGCGCAGCTTTTGGCTGCCTGAGGAAAAGAGTGTTCGAAGACCAGGCCCTCAAATCTACCACCAAGCTCATGATCTACAGGGCTGTAGAAATACCCGCTCTCCTTTATGGCTCAGAGGCATGGACCATGCCCTTGCAAACGTATTCTTTGAATCAGCAAGAATGGAAACGATGATCACCCCCGCAGTGCCAACAAGGTGTTAATGGCCTTGCATTCATCACCCTTGATGGTGGACTCTGAGTCATCTTCGGATGTGCAGCTGCAGGCATGTGTGACCTGCCCTGTACGTTACGATTCGAAAACAACATCACTTTGTTCACAGTACTTGTAGCAGCACTTGTGTGCTGAGAGATTTGCTTCATATTGTCACTGGTGGCAATGAACGCCTGGGCTATCGCTATGGTCTTACTCAAGGTTGGGGTCTCTACAGCCAAAAGTTTGTGAAGTATGGTTTCGTGGCCAATGCCAAGTACGAAAAAGTCTCTGAGCATGTGCTCCAAATGACCTTCAAATTCGCAATGTCCTGCAAGGCGTCTTAGCTCAGCAACATAACTCGCCACTTCCTGGCTTTCAGACCGTTTGTCGGTGTAGGACCAGTACCTTGCCATCAGAACACTTTCCTTCGGGTTCAACTGCTCTCGGACCAGTGTGCACAAATCATCGTACGAGTTCTCCGTGGGTTTCGCTGGAGTGAGCAGATTCTTCATGAGGCCATATGTTGGTGCCCCACAGACGGTGAGGAAGATCGCCCTTTGTTTGGCAGCACTCTCTTCCCCATCTAGCTCGTTGGCCACGAAGAATGGTCGAGTCGTTCCACAAAAGATTCCCAATCATCTTCCTCCGAAAATTTCTCCAGGATGCCCACTGTTTTCTGCATCTTTGGGTTCGCTATCTTTATCTCGTCATCAGTTGTTGTGTGTGGAGAAAGAGTCAGACTGAACACTGTGAGCTCAAAGTGATGCGTGACCTTAGTCTTTTATTGCAGATCTCCAGAGTGCCTCTCCAACCTGTGAAGCCTCCTTAAATATTTGTGTTCCCAAGGGATTATGGGATCACTTGGGACTCCAGGGGATGAGCCCTCTGGTGGCTGTACAGAGTAAATACAAATCCACATATATAACAGTGATCCATGGTTCTCGACTTCCCCAACAGCAGGAACATTCTTCCTGCATCTAACCTGTCCAGTTCCGTCAGAATTTTAGATGTTTCTATGAGATCCGCTCTCATTCTTCTAAACTCCAGTGAATAGAGGCCCATTCAATCCAGTCTCTCATAATATATCAGTCCTGCCATCCCGGGAATCAGTCTGGTGAACCTTCGCTGCATTCCCTCCATAGCAAGAATGTCCTCCCTCAGATTAGGAGACCAAAACTCAACATAATATTCCAGGTGAGGCCTCACCAAGGCCCTGTACAACTGCAGTAAGACCTCCCTGCTCCTATACTCAAATCCCCTAGCTATGAAGGTCAACATGCCATTTGCCATCTTCACCGCCTGCTGTACCTGCATGCCAACTTTCAATGACACATGTACCATGACACCCAGGTCTCGTTGCACCTCCCCTTTTCCTAATCTGTCACCATTCAGATAATATTCTGTCTTCCTGTTTTTGCCACCAAAGTGGATAACCTCACATTTATCCACATTATACTGCCATGCATTTGCCCACTCACCTAACCTGTCCAAGTCACCCTGCAGCCTCTTTGCATCCTCCTCAGAGCTCGCACTGCCACCCAGCTTAGTGTCATCTGCAAACTCAATATTATGAGATATTACACTCAATTCCTTCATCTAAACCATTGATCACCCCACTAGTCACTGCCTGCCATTCTGAGAAGGACCCATTTATCCCTACTCTCTGCTTCCTGTCTGCCAACCAGTTCTCTATCCACGTCAATACATTACCCACAATACCATGTGCTTTAATTTTGCACACTAATCTTTTGTGTGGGACCTTGTCAAAAGCCTTTTGAAAGTCCAAATACACCACATCCACTGGTTCTCCCTTGTCCACTCTTCTAGTTACATCCTCAAAAAATTCTAGAAGATTTGTCAAGCATGATGTCCCTTTCACAAATCCATGCTGACTTGGACCGATTCTGTCACTGATTTCCAAATGCGCTGCTATTACATCTTTAATAATTGATTCCAACAATTTCCCCACTACTGATGTCAAGCTAACCGGTCTATAATTACCCATTTTCTCTCTACCTCCTTTTTTAAAAGTGGTGTTAAATTAGCTACCCTCCAGTCCATAGGAACTGATCCAGAGTCGATAGACTGTTGGAAAATGATCACCAATGCATTCACTATTTCTAGGGCCACTTCCTTAAGTACTCTGGGATGCAGACTATCAGGCCCTGGGGATTTATCGGCCTTCAATCCCATCAATTTCCCTAACTCAATTTCCTGACTAATAAGGATTTCCTTCAGTTCCTCCTTCTCACTAGACCCTCGGTCCCCTAGTATTTCCGGAAGGTTATATGTGTCTTCCATTGTGAAGACAGATCCAAAGTATTTGTTCAATTGGTCTACCATTTCTTTGTTTCCCATTATAAATTCACCTGATCTGACTGCAAGGGACCTACATTTGTCTTCACTAACCTTTTTCTCTTCACACATCTATAGAAGCTTTTGCAGTCAGTTTTTATGTTCCCAGCAAGCTTCCTCTCCTACTCTACTTTCCCCCTCCTAATTAAACCCTTTGTCCTCCTCTGCTGAATTCTAAATTTCTCCCAGTCCTCAGGTTTGCTGCTTTTCCTGGCCAATTTATATGCCTCTTCCTTGGATTTAATACTATCCCTAATTTCCCTTGTTAGCCACGGTTGAGCTACCTTCCCCATTTTGGACTGTCTTTCGTGGGGTAACTGCATGGTTTTGCCTAAGAAAGGCAGGGGAACCTTCATACGCGACCTACACAGTACTCAACCTAGACATAGTAATGATGAAAGCTATAGCCAGATCTCATGTGTGGTCGACTCAGACTTAGGGTCATGCGTGCGCCAATGTAACACTTGATCTCAACTGAGCAATGCACCCAGAGTGGCACCGCTAAGTTTGTGGTCATGGCCCTCCAAACCGTGGTCTAAGATCGATGTTGACTTTGCGGGCCCATTTCTAGGAAAAATATTTTTGGTTGTTGTGGATGCTTATTCAAAATGGATTGAATGTGTAATAATGTCTGTAAGCAGTCCACTATCACCATCGAAAGACTACAAACCATGTTCGTCGCATACGGCCTGCCTGATGTCCTTGTCAGCGACAGTGGGCCGTGCTTTACCAGTGCTGAATTTAAGGAATTCATGACCCGTAATGGGATCAAGCACATCACATCTGCCCCCTTCAAGCCCGCATCCAACGGCCAAGCAGAACGGGCAGTCCAAGCCATCAAGCAACATGTGTCGGAAGGCTCCCTGCAGACCCGTCTGCCCCGAGTCCTGCTCCGCTACCGCACCAGACCCACTCGCTCAGCGGGGTTCCCCCAGCCGAGCTGCTCATGAAAAGAGTGCTCAAAACAAGACTCTTTCTTGTCCACCCAGATCTCCATGATCACGTCAAGGGCAGGTGGCATCAACAAAGCATGTACCATGATCGAGCAAACTTGTCACGCGATATTGAAGTCAATGACCCTCAACTATGGACATGATCCGTCCCAAATGGCTTGCTGGCACTGTCATAGCCAAAGAAGGGAATAGGGTGTTTCAGATCAAACTTGCCAATGGACTTACTTGCAGAAAGCATTTGGACCAAACCAAACTGCGATTCACAAACAGCCACAAGCAACCTGAAGGGGACACCACCAACTTCGACCCAAAACACACAAGTGGCAACCGACATCACGGTTGACCCGAAGCTGAACTCACCATCCCCAGCAGCCCAGTGAAGAACCAACCAACTCATCCACACCTGCATTTCCACCGAGATGATCGACAAGGGAGCGCAAAGCCCCAGATCGTCTCACCCTGTAAATAAGTGTACTATTGACTTTGGGAGGGAGTGATGTTATGTATATAACCCTAGGCAACCTGTATCATACCCCCACCAGAGGGCCTACCTGTTGGAGTCCTCACGGATCCCAGCATCACTTGGGAGCACTGTATCAGCACTCTGGAGTTCAAATAAAGGAGCTAAGGTCACACTTACTCACCGTCTACATTACTCAGTTGCATTATTTTATTATGAGCATAACAGTTACAAGGGCACCCTCAAAGCCTCCCTGATAAAGTGCAACATCCCTACTGACACCTGGGAGTCCCTGGCCAAAGACCGCCCTGAGTGGAGGAAGTGCATCTGGGAGGGCGCTGAGCACCTCGAGTCTCATCGCCGAGTGCATGCAGAAAACAAACGCAGGCAGTGGAAGGAACGCGCGGCAAACCAGTCCCACCCTCCCTTACCCTTAATGACTATCTGTCCCACTTGTAGCAGGGACTGTGGCTCTCGTATTGGACTGTTCAGCTACCTAAGGAATCAAGTCTTCCTTGATTCCGAGGGACTGCTTATGATGATGATGAATTCAAATGGAAATGTTCAGCACACTAATTTTACCTCTGTGCCTCCACACCATTAGAACTCCTGGTCCTCAACTCATGTTGGAGACATTCAAGAGGAGTTGATGACCTCCTTCACATTTTCCCAACTTGCTCCAAAGTTCAACCCTTCTGGCTTCCATCATGAGAAGAGTTCAAGACCATCACCAAGCCTGCAATTGATCTTAAGCCACTCATTGCCTTTTAGGTCTCCCTGTAGATCTTGTGGTGGATTAATCTGCTACATATCTATTAATCTATTCTGGTCATGTGATGGCACATAGGGCTGCATGTATGGATATGATCTGGAAAGTAGCTCAATTAATTGCCGTGATGACTCTCTTAAAACCTTATGGCAGCTTATTTTCTTGTCTGAGCCATTACCCAATGGCTCCTCTTCCATGTTATAATGCCATTTACTACTTTTTCTTGAACTGTATGGTTCATTTTCTATAACCTATGGGGTCAAGTTTCGGCCTGAGTTGCTCCTATTATTTTTGAGCAACTAGCTTAGAATGGAGCATCTTAGAAATTGCAATTCTCGGCATTTAGTTTGCTCCAGTTCGAGTGAGTTAGAATAGTTTCATTGGAGAACAGATTTTCTTTGTGTGGAACCTTGTCAAAAGCCTTTTGAAAGTTCAAATACACCACATCCACTGGTTCTCCCTTGTCCATTCTACTAGTTACATCCTCAAATAATTCTAGGAGATTTGTCAAGCATGATTTCCCTTTCATAAATCCAAGCTGACTAGGACCGATCCTGTCGCTGCTATTACATCTTTAATAATTGATTCCAACATTTTCCCCACCATTGATGTCAGGCTAACCGGTCTAGAATTCCCTGTTTTCTCTCCCTTTTTTAAAAAAATGGTGTTACATTAGCTACCCTCCAGTCCATAGGATCTGATCCAGAGTCAATAGAATGTTGGAAAATGATCACCAATGCATCCACTATTTCTCTGGCCACTTCCTTAAGTACTCTGGGATGCATATTATCAGGCCCTGGGGATTTATCGGCCTTCAATCCCATCAATTTCCCAAACACAATTTCTTGACTAATAAGGATTTCCTTCAGTTCCTCCTTTTCGCTAGACCCTCGAACCCCTAGTATTTCTAGGGGTTTTACAAATTACAAATTAGGTGGGCCTCACCGATTTGTGCTGTTCGAGCGGGCATCCCAAACTTGAGCCCTAAAAAACTAAATGGATGGCATTTAAAAGGATGAAGTAATTTGCCATCATTAGCTGTGGGA
Source organism: Pristiophorus japonicus (assembly GCF_044704955.1). Taxonomy (NCBI): domain Eukaryota; kingdom Metazoa; phylum Chordata; class Chondrichthyes; family Pristiophoridae; genus Pristiophorus; species Pristiophorus japonicus. The sequence continues at coordinate 116,785,726 of NC_091989.1, forward strand.
GGCTGTTCTTTTACTTTGAAATGCTTACACCACACATCATTCCTTTTATTCCTCCATGTTGCTTTGCCTACATGTAGAATTTGAAAAATCGGTGTGCTTTTCCATAATTAGCTCCATGCTGAACAGTCCTCTGACTTTCTGAATTTCTCCTCGCTCCACTGCTTTCTATTTGAACAATTTGTCATTTGGAATCAGAGCTCTGGTGTCCTGGCCATATTGGATGTGGCACCTGGCGGCAGTATAATGTTGAGTACGAAACCAAAGGTTAATACCTGAACCTCTGAATAGTCCTTCTTTTCTCAAGTTGCAAAGGAAGAAATAACAAACACAGTCATGGACTATCGTCATATCAGAAGCAAGAGTCAATGCATTCTTCATAGAAAAATATGTGAAGCTTGCCATTGATGTTAGCCTAATATGCCTTTGGTCCTCTGTGTTGAAAGGATAACTCCAGGACCTGCCCTTGTTCCAAATGCTCACAGGTTTATAGAGCTGTTGTCCTGGGGGCGACTATGCATGGGTCCTGGGGAAAATTCTGCCGACCGGAGAGATGCCCCTCTCTTGGCACAGGGCAGTCATCGTCCTGTTGCCTAAAAAGGGCGATCTCTGCATACTTAAGAACTGGCACCCGGTCTCCCTCCTCAGCACGGATTACAATATTTTTGCCAGGGCCATGTCTGCTTGCCTTGATGCTGTGCTGGACCACATGACCCACCCCGACCAGTCCTACACGGTCCCGGGCCGGACAATCGTTTGCATCCATCTAGTCCGGGACCTGGTGCACCATTCCCAGAAGGCTGGTCTGTCGGTCGCCTTCCTTTCCCTGGATCGCGAGTATCTTTTCGGGACTCTGCGCGCTGTCGGGTTCAGGACGTATTTCGTCGCCCGGATCAGACTTTTGTATGCCTCCGCAGAGTGTTTCATTAAGGTTAACAGGTCTAAGTGGGAGACTCAGAGCCGCAGCAGAGACCCAGTGCTTCCTGTTGTTCCAGAAGAAGTCGACCAGCTTCTTCTGTATCTTGGTGACAAACGCAGGGGCAGGGGTCAAAGCGTCCCTTTGCTTTGGGAGAGGGGTGCGCCAGGGATGCCCCTTGTCCGGACAGTTATATGCTATCTGCGTGAACCTTTCCTGCGCCTCTTGCGGAAGAGGCTGACGGAACTGGTTCTGCAAGGGCCAGGCGTGGAGGTCGTCTTCTCAGCTTACGCCGATGACGTGCTCCTCATGGTCTTGGATCCTCTTGACCTGCGGAGGATGCGTGAGTACCAGAAGATTTACTCGGCCGCATCCTCCGCCAGGATCAACTGGGAGAAATGTTCCGGACTCCTGGTGGGTCAGTGGCGGGTGGACTCCCTGCTGGAGGAGTTCAGGCCTTTTGCCTGGAGCACAACCCATCTCCTCTATTTGGGAGTCTACCTTAGCCCTGCCGAGGAAGCTTGGCCAGCGAACTGGCAACAGCTGGAGGCTAAAGTCGGCGCTCGCCTAGGGCACTGGACAGGACTGCTCTGAATGCTGTCCTACAGGGCACTAGTCATAAATCAGCTGGTGGCCACTATGCTGTGGTACCGGCTGGTCACTTTGACCCCTCCCCCTGCGTTTGTCACCAAGATACAGAAGAAGCTGGTGGACTTTTTCTGGAACAACAGGAAGCATTGGGTCTCTGCTGCGGCTCTGGGTCTCCCGCTTAGGGAGGGCGGTCAGACGTTGGTGTGCGTGAGCACCCAGGCTGCGACTTTTCGTCTTCCGACCCTGCAGAGATACCTGTACGTCGAGCCCCCTCCTAGATGCTGTGCGCTGGCGACGTATTTCTTCCACCAGCAGTACCGCCTCAATTATGACACATAGCTCCTGTTTGTAAACCTGGGATGCATCCGTACCGCCATGCGGGGGCTGCCAGGAACTCATCAGGGTCTGGAACAAAGTCGCCACCAAACGCAGTTCTCCCCCGTCTGGAGTGGCGGCTGTCCTTCGGGAGCTGCTGCTCAGGAATCCGTACCTCCACGAGCACGGAGAGTGCTGTGTTTGGCACAGTGACCAGGGTCAGGGACCTGCTCGATGGTGGAGGAGCGGGCTGGATGGCGCCAGAGGAGCTGGCACGGCATCATCGCTAAAAATGGCACTGGGCCCTAACTCTATTAGGTGCGTCGAGGAGGCTCAAGCACGTGGGGCGATCCCGTCCGAACTGACCGCTGTCCGGATGGAATTCCTCATCGGCGCTAAGTCCCAAAACCTCCCTCGGAGCTGGCGCCTCACAACTTCAGCCTCGTCCAGGAAATCCCCTCCATGCCCTTCAGTTCTGCGCGGAGGGGATTTCTGTACGGGTTGCTCTTGCACACTCTCCACGTTTCCATCCTTGTCTGCCGTCCGGACACGTCATGGCACACCCCCATCTTGCCGTCCGGAGGAGGCGGGGGTCCCCAATGGAGTGCTCTCTATGCGGGAGTCCTCCCTTTATTTATTGGGGACTTGGCCTGGAGGGTGTTGCTCGGGGCAGTCCCATGCAATAAGTTTTTAAGTAAGTTCACAGACTCCCAGGCCGCCTGCAATTTCTGCGGTCTGGAAGAGTCCGTGTTCCACATTTATGTTGAATGTGTGAGGTTGCAACCTCTATTTCAATATTTGAAGGGGCTGGTCCTCAAATTCTGGTTGCACTTCAGTCTCACGCTCTTGATCTTTGGGCACCCTGTGCGGAGGGGAGCGGGCAGGTCAGAAGGCTCCTCGTAGGACTGCTCCTGGACATGGCCAAGGTGGTCCGTCGAGCGGGTCGTTCAGCCCGACTGCCTGCCACCTTCCGCGGTTACGTTCGAGCCAGGGTGTCCCTGGAGATGGAGCACGTGGTGTCCACCGGTACGCTCGCAGCCACTGGATAGGCAATGGCACACATTTATAGATCACATGGATGAACTTCAACAATTATTCATCCCTGTCTGGAGTAAAAATAAAACCGGGAAGGTAGCTCAACCGTGGCTAACAAGGGAAATTAGGTATAGTGTTAAATCCAAGGAAGAGGCATATAAATTGGCCAGAAAAAGCAGCAAACCTTAGAACTGGGAGAAATTTAGAATTCAACAGAGGAGGACAAAGGATCTAATTAGGAGGGGGAAAAATAAAGTATGAGAGGAAGCTTGCAGGGAACATAAAAACTGACTGCAAAAGCTTCTATAGATAAGTGAAGAGAAAAAGATTAGTGAAGACCAATGTAGGTCCTTTGCATTCAGAATCAGGTGAATTTATAATGGGGAACAAAGAAATGGCAGACCAATTGAACAAATACTTTGGATCTGTCTTCACTAAGGAAGACACAAATAATCTTCCGGAAATACTAGGAGTTCGAGGGTCTAGCGAAAAGGAGGAACTGAAGGAAATCCTTATTCGGAAATTGTGTTAAGGAAATTGATGGGATTGAAGGCTGATAAATCCCCAGGGTCTGATAGTCTGCATCTCAGTACTTAAAGAAGTGGCCCTAGAAATAGTGGAATGTTTTGGTGATCATTTTCCAACATTCTATTGATTCTGGATCAGTTCCTATGGACTGGAGAGTAGCTAATGTAACCCCACTTTTTAAAAAAGGAGGGAGAGAGAAAACAGGGAATTATAGACCGGTTAACCTGATATCGGTGGTGGGGAAAATGTTGGAATCAATTATTAAAGATGAAATAGCAGTGCATTTGGAAAGCAGTAACAGGATCGGTCCAAGTCAGCATGGATTTATGAAAGGGAAATTGTGCTTGACAAATCTTTAAAAATTTTTTGAGGATGTAACTAGTAGAGTGGACAAGGGAGAATGAGTGGATGTGCTGTATTTGGACTTTCAAAAGGCTTTTGACAAGGTCCCACACAAGAGATTAGTGTGCAAAATTAAAGCACATGGTACTGGGGGTAATGTATTGACGTGGATAGAAAACTGGTTGGCAGACAGGAAGCAGAGAGTCGGAATAAACGGGACCTTTTCAGAATGGGTTCAGTGCTGGGATCCCAGCTATTTACAATATACATCAATGATTTAGATGAAGGAATTGAATGTAATATCTCCAAGTTTGCAGATGACACTAAGCTGGGTGGCAGTGTGAACTGTGAGAGAGGATGCTAGGAGGCTGCAGGGTGACTTGGACAGGTTAGGTGAGTGGGCAAATGCATGGCAGTATAATGTGGATAAATGTGAGGTTATCCACTTTGGTGGCAAAAACAGGAAGACAGAATATTATCTGAATGGTGACAGATTAGGAAAAGGGGAGGTGCAGCGAGACCTGGGTGTCATGGTATAACAGTCATTAAAGGTTGGCATGCAGGTACAGCAGGCGGTGAAGAAGGCAAATGGCATGTCGGCCTTCATAGCTAGAGGATTTGAGTATCGGAGCAAGGAGGTCTTACTGCAGTTGTACAGGGCCTTGGTGAGGCCACACCTAGAATATTGAGTTCAGTTTTGATCTCCTAATCTGAGGAAGGACGTTCTTGCTATTGAGGGAGTTCAGCGAAAGTTCACCAGACTGATTTCCGGGATGGCAGGACTGACATATGAGGAGAGACTGGATCAAACTGGGCTTGTATCCACTGGAGTTGAGAAGAATGAGAGGGGATCTCATAGAAACATATAAAATTCTGACGGGATTGGACAGGTTAGACGCAGGAAGAATGTTCCCGTTGCTAGGGAGTTCCAGACCAGGGGTCACAGTCTAAGAATAAGGGGTAAGCCAGTTAGGACCGAGATGAGGAGAAACTTTTTCACTCAGAGAGTGGTTAACCTGTGGAATTCTCTACCGCAGAAAGTTGTTGAGGCCAGTTCGTTAGATATATTCAAAAGGGAGTTAGATATGGCCCTTACGGCCAATGGGATCAAGGGGTATGGACAGAAAGCAGGAAAGGGGTACTGAGGTTGAATGATCAGCTATAATCTTATTGAATGACGGTGCAAGCTCGAAGGGCAGAATGGCCTACTCCTGCACCTATTTTCTATGTTTCTATGTTTCTTCCGCGAGAGGTGGGCGCCAGAGGGACTGGAGTGCATCATCACCCCCGGCAACCAAATTCTAATTTGATTAAAGGTTTTCGTTACAGTTTTAAATTGTTAATTTGTGGGTTCTAGTGTAAAAAGCGGGCACTTGATTTAAAGTTTCAACTAAAATAGTTTTAGAGCTGTTGTGATGGAGCACACGGTTTCTACTGGTACGCTCGTGGCCTTCCTGGAGGGACTGGATTGCATCTTCACCCCCGGCAACCAAACTTTAACTTGACCATTTAAGATTCACAAAGTTTTATTTGTTAATTTGTTGGTTCTAGCACCCCTTTAATAAGGGGGCACTCGGCTTTATAGTTTTATTTAAAATAGTTGTAGAGCTGTTGTATTTTGAGTGGCTTAGCCAGTCACGTGATGTTCACAAGACTCAATAAAACCCCAGGCAGTTGAGTCTAGATCATCCACGATGAGGTATGCAGTTGTGAGTCTAGTGGATGAACTGATAATGTGCAGTGTGATTGTTAAATCTTTGTTAATCAACCAACTAGTTCTTAATAGCAATGTGTTGCTATGAATTCTTAAGCAAAGAACCCATGAAGAAAATACATTACAGTGAGCTAAATCAAAAATACCAGTAGTGCCAGCACTGAATAAAACTGCTTTGATCTGTTGCTGGCCACAAGAATTGAGCAGGTGCTATAGCAAGGTAATAAATCTGGCCATTGTGAATCTAAACTCAATCTGCAAATGCACATACGTATTAGTTTTAACAAAGGAATGTATTCAGTTTGGCAAAGAACAAATGATTTCATGCAAGTTTACTTGGAATGGATGGCATTTAAAAGGGTAAAGTAATTTGACATCATTAGCTGTGGGAGGCTGTTCTTTTACTTTGAAATGCTTACACCACACATCATTCCTTTCATTCCTCCATGTTGATTTGCCTACACGTAGAGTTTGATATATCAGTGTGCTTTAGCTCCATGCCGAACAGTCCTCAGATTTTCTGTATTTCTTCTCACTCCACTGCATTCTAAAGTACTATATGTTTTTATGTTTCCATTGCTCAGTGTCTAATGAAACTCGGGTGTAAAAACCCACAGATAAATCAGATGGTGCACATTAGATCTAATGTCACTCTCAAAATAGGAAACTTGACAGTTTGTGTAATGTGTTGTGTTTTTGAAGTTTTGGTTGTGGATAGATTAACTGTGTAGCAATACTTGGATTTTGTTTCCTTATAAGGCATAACTAAGTTATTTTTAGAGTTCTCTGGAATGATCACTAGTTTTTTTTTCTTAAAAGTGCATTTAGAAAGTATTGGGTAATGCAAGTCCATCGACAATCGCACAGCTTTGTCATTGTTCCAGATCATGATCAGAATTTTCATATAAACGACTATTTAAGAAGTATGTTTTGAAACTGATTTTTCCCCTTCATATTTATACAAACACAATTGCAACAAAAAATCTGAAAACAAATAGTTGAGCTATCCTGGTCTGTGCAGAAATGGAGAATCAACAAGGAAATACTGGAAAAATGTATAGTTTATAGGGCAAGTAAATTGTATATAAAATATTTAAATTTATTGCTTTTCTCTTGATCTGCTTTTCTCTGATGCTTTTGTTTTGTTCAGTGTCAGCTGTGGCTCCGTGGGTAGCACACTCGCCTCGGAGTCAGAAGGTTGTGGGTTCAAGTCCCATTCCAGGAACTTGAGCACAAAACTCCAAGCTGACACTCCAGTGCAGTGCTGAGGGAGTGCCACACTGTCGGAGGTGCTGTCTTTCGGGTGAGACGTTAAATTGAGGCCCTGTCTGCTCTCTCAGGTGGACGTAAAAGATCCCATGGCACTATTTCGAAGAAGCGCAAGGGAGTTATCTCCAGTAGCCTGGCCAATATTTATCCCTCAATCAACATAACAAAAACAAATTATCTGGTCGTTATCACATTGTTGTTTGTGGGAGCTTGCTGTGCGCACGTTGACTGCCGCGTTTCTCACATTACAACAGTGACGATTGGCTGTAAAGTGCTTTGGGAGGTCCGGTGGTCGTGAAAGGCGCTATATTAATGCAAGTCTTTCTTTCTCCACATGCCCTCCCCGTAGCTCTTTCCCCTTTCGTCCATTCCTTTATAGTGAGGCCTGTGAGAGCTGACTTACTGAAATGTTCCTCTTCACTCTTGTGTATACTCAAACCACATAAAGGGCAAAACAACCTACTGTAGAGGAAACCTGGCAAAGTATCCAGTAAAAAGAATAGAGAGCTCCTGGCTGAATTTTTTAAAGTTTCTGATTTCAGTAACACAAAAATGCATTGTAATAATTGACTTGTTTATTTTATTGGCAGAGCTTAAGTCTGCACATATTCCCCTTCACATCTGTTCACAGTGCAACCATTATAAGGGCTGCAGACATTTGAATAGCGTTCAATAGACTGTTGCTCTGGATGGGTCGACCCGTCAGAAATTGCCCCCAGGTCAGGAGCAGCAGAAATGGGCTTCCTCCCTCTGCCCGTGTCCCCGCCCCATTGGGCACGCGCCGATCCCTTACCGCATGGCGGCGTCCCATTTCCGCCCCGCGAGGGAAATTGTCCCATGGGAGTGGAGTGACCGCTGGTCGGTGCTCCCGACAGCTTTTCCCGGGGGGAAGCTGCCAGTGGCTGGGCGGCACATCTGCCCTTAAAGGGGAACACCGCGGCTGCCATTTTATTTTAATTGTCGGCCGACTCTAAAGTCGGCTTGACAATGGCAGCCACGGGTTCGGCCAGGCCACCAACAGACAGTCCAGCACCCCCTCTGGCTCAGCCAAAACCCTCGCAGTGGACGCCACTAAAGTGGCTGCAGAGCTCGCAGTGGCCCTCCCCTTTAACTGAAGGGGAGGGACTTTGCTACGCGGCAACGCGGTGCTGATGACACCTTCCGACCCGCTCCTGACCTACTTCTGCCCCTCAGCTGCCCCAAACATTGCCCAGACAAATTAAAACATTTTTAGTAGCCAATTTCCCTCTATTCTTTGCCTCATGGATTGGGGCGGAGAGTAATCATCTATTTTGAAATGTGCGCCCGTTTGGGGCAGAGGGCAATGTCGGCCTTGTGTTGTCTTTAATGCAGTATCTGTAAGCCATTCCAAGGGGCTTCACAGAAGTGTTATCAAACAAAATTTGACACCGAGCCAGATAAGGAGATATTGGGACAATGAGGTCAAAGAGGTAGGTTTTAAGGTGCGCCTTAAAGGAGGAGATTGAGGCGGAGAGGTTTAGGGAGGGAATTCCAGAAATTGCCACCTAGGTAGCTAAAGGCACAGCTGCCAATGGTAGAGCGATGAAAATCAGGGAAGCGCAAGATCGCATCCATTAGTTTATCCCAAGAAAATGTAGAATGTTCAAAGCTTCCATCTCGGTGTATTAATGGTTGGGCTCTACCACAATACTGTGTTGGTTTAGATTGTGATTTTCCCCTTCATATCAAAGTGATAATAATTGGTTCTGATTGTTTTCACTCAGATACAG